>NC_087344.1:167070761-167386994 GCF_030014295.1 Loxodonta africana
AGGTAGTGTTTTTCCAGGAATTCATTCATTTCTTCTAGGTTTTCAAATTTGTTAGAGTACAATTTTTCGTAATAATCTAATATGATTCTTTTAATTTCAGTTGGGTCTGCTGTGATGTGGTCCTTCTCGTTTCTTATTCCGGTTATTTGTTTCCTTTCCTGTATTTCTTTAGTCAGTCTAGCCAATGGTTTATCAATTTTGTTAATTTTTTCAAAGAACCAGCTTTTGGCTTTGTTAATTCTTTCAATTGTTTTTCTGTTCTCTAATTCATTTAGTTCAGCTCTAATTTTTATTATTTGTATTCTTCTGGCGTCTGTTGGATTCTTTTGTTGCTCACTTTCTATTTGTTCAAGTCGTAGGGACAGTGCTCTGATTTTGGCTCTTTCTTGTTTTTGTATGTGTGCATTTATCGATATAAATTGGCCCCTGAGCACTGCTTTTGCTGTGTCCCAGAGGTTTTGATAGGAAGTATTTTCATTCTCATTGCATTCTCTGAATTTCCTTATTCCCTCCTTGATGTCTTCTATAACCCAGTCTTTTTTCAGGAGGGTATTGTTCAGTTTCCAAGTATTTGATTTCTTTCCCCTACTTTTTCTGTTATTGATTTCTACTTTTATTGCCTTGTGGTCTGAGAAGATGCTTTGTAATATTTCGATGTTTTGGATTCTGCAAAGGTTTGTTTTATGGCCTAATATGTGGTCTATTCTAGAGAATGTTCCATGTGCGCTAGAAAAAAAAGTATACTTTGCAGCAGTTGGGTGAAGAGTTCTGTATAAGCCAATGAGGTCAAGTTGCTTGAGTGTTGTAATTAGGTCTTCCGTGTCTTTATTGAGCTTCTTACTGCATGTCCTGTCCTTCTCCGAAAGTGGTGTATTGAAGTCTCCTACTATAAATGTGGAGGTGTCTATCTCACTTTTCAGTTCTGTTAAAATTCGATTTATGTATCTTGCAGCCCTGTCATTGGCTGCATAAATATTTAATATGGTTATGTCTTCCTGATCAATTGTCCCTTTTATCATTATGTAGTGTCCTTCTTTATCCTTTGTGGTGGATTTAAGTCTAAAGTCTATTTTGTCAGAAATTAATATTGCTACTCTTCTTTTTTGCTTATTGTTTGCTTGATATATTTTTTTCCATCCTTTGAGTTTTAGTTTGTTTGTGTCTCTAAGTTTAAGGTGTGTCTCTTGTAGGCAGCATATAGACGGATCGTGTTTTTTTATCCAGTCCGAGACTCTCTGTCTCTTTATTGGTGCATTTAGTCCATTTACATTCAGCGTAATTACAGATAAATAAGTGTTTAGTGTTGTCATTTTGATGCCTTTTTATGGGTGTTGTTGACAATTTCATTTTTCCACTTACTTTTTTGTGCTGAGATGTTTTTCTTAGTAAATTGTGAGATCCTCATTTTCGTAGTGTTTGACTTTATGTTTGTTGAGTCGTTACGTTTTTCTTGGCTTTTATCTTGAGTTATGGAGTTGTTATACCTCTTTGTGGTAACCTTAATATTTACCCCTATTTTTCTAAGTAAAAACTTAACTTGTATTGTTCTGTATCGCCTTGTATCACTCTCCATATGGCAGTTCTATTCCACCTGTATTTACCCCCTCTTTTTGATTATTGTGATCTTTTACATATTGACTTCAATGATTCCCTGTTTTGAGCATTTTTAATTAATCTTAATTTGTTTTTGTGATTTCCCTATTTGAGTTGATATCAGGATGTTCTGTTCTGCGACCTTGTGTTGTGCTGGTATCTGATATTATTGGTTTTCTGACCAAACAATTTCCTTTAGTATTTCTTGTAGCTTTGGTTTGGTTTTTGCAAATTCTCTAAGCTTGTGTTTATCTGTAAATATCTTAATTTTGCCTTCATATTTCAGAGAGAGTTTTGCTGGATATATGATCCTTGGTTGGCAGTTTTTCTCCTTCAGTGCTCTGTATATGTCATCCCATTGCCTTCTTGCCTGCATGGTTTCTGCTGAGTAGTCTGAACTTATTCTTATTGATTCTCCTTTGAAGGAGACCTTTCTTTTATCCCTGGCTGCTTTTAAAATTTTATCTTTGATTTTGGCAAGTTTGATGATAATATGTCTTGGTGTTTTTCTTTTTGGATCAATCTTAAATGGGGTTCGATGAGCATCTTGGATAGATATCCTATTGTCTTTCATGATGTCAGGGAAGTTTTCTGTCAGCAGATCTTCAACTATTCTCTCTGTGTTTTCTGTCCTCCCTCCCTGTTCTGGGACTCCAGTCACACGCAAGTTATCCTTCTTGATAGAGTCCCACATGATTCTTAGGGTTTCTTCATTTTTTTTTATTTCTTTTATCTTATTTTTTTCCAGCTATGTTCGTGTTAATTCCCTGCTCCTCCAGATTTCCCAGTTGCATTCTAATTGCTTGAGTCTGCTCCTCTGACTTCCTATTGCATTGTCTAATTCTGTAATTTTATTGTTAATTTCTGCATGCTGTCTCTCTATGGATTCTTGCAACTTATTAATTTTTCCACTATGTTCTTGAATAATCTTTTTGAGTTCTTCAATTGTTTTATCAGTGTGGTCCTGGCTTTTTCTGCAGTTTGCCTTATTTCATTTCTGAGGTCATCCCTGATGTCTTGAAGCATGCTGTAAATTAGTTTTTTATATTCTGTATCTGATAATTCCAGGATTGTATCTTCATTTGGGAAAGATTTTGATTCTTTCGTTTGGGAGATTGTAGAAGCTGTCATGGTCTGCTTCTTTATGTGGTTTGATATCGACTGCTGTCTCCGAGCCAGCACTAAGATATAAAAAAAAATATAGTAGTGGTTTGTTCTATATTTGCTCACTGAGTCTTATCTTGTTTTGTTTTCTTTCAGTATACGTGGATGGGCTACTAGATTGTGCTGTCTTGTTTGTGGTAGCCCTTGACTTACTTATGACCTATTACCAGCTGGTTTGGGCTGTTGCCAGGTATATATGCCTGAGTCTATTCACTATTCTTGAGTAGAATCTGATTTTGGGTCATCAAGTGTGTGCTGCACCCTAACACCTATCCACCTCGAGAAGTAGTGGTGATAGTTGTGTGCACCAGATTCTATTAGCAGCTGGGGTTCACACTCTGGGGGGGGGGCAGGATGCTGACAGGCCTCCCCCAAGTGTCAGTGAGGTAGGTGTGTCTCTATTCCTATAGCACCTTGGTGGGAGGGCTCTGCAGCTGTACATTAGGCCCCCAATGCAAGTACCTCTACTGATTGGTAGGTGTCACCCTCCTTAGACCCCTAAGGCAAGAGGCTAGGTGGTCTGGGGGGAGCTTCAGCCCTCAGTTCCCTGTTGTGGGTCAGTTAGGGCTCTGTTGAATAAGCAGAGATATCAGACCTGGGAAACTTGTTTTTCCAGTAAATCCGCTAAAAAAAAAATGCAGTCAGATCCCTATCAGAACTGCCTTTGCATTATAACAGCCACCTTGTTCCATGTAAGGATGAAAGCCCGAGATTTGGATCATATATGCTTGGCTGGAGCTGGTTCTGTGTTTTCAGTTCAATTAGGGAAGGATTTTTGGTCCCTGGGTTTTTTGTGGTTGCTTCTTTCAGGCCGGAAGAATGGGTTAGGAAAAGACCAAAAAAAAAAAAAAAAAAAGGGAAAAGCAAAGCCGCGGAGCCGGAGCCGTTCTCCTTCTGGCTCAGGAAATTCCAATGTTAATGAAGCCGCCTGGGGAGGGGAGGGGAGGGTTCAGAAAAACAGGAGAGAGTAGCACCCCGGAATATAGCCAAAGTTGCTTATCTTGCTTGGGATGACTATTTTATCTGAGATTCCCGAGGGGCGTATCGCCTATGTGTGCTGGCTGTGTGGAGATTGTCCCCGAGGGTCTGGCCCGCTGAAGCCGCGGTTAGATCCTCCGCTGCCAGTCCAAAGCCCAGCATCAAGGTTCCCCTGCTGGGACGCTGCACTCCTGGCTCCAAAATCAGTCCATGCCTCCCGGGGACTTCTCTGTCCCCCCAGCCGCGTCGCAGCACCGCCCCTGCAGACCGGCTGAGCCCCCTCCTGGGGTTAGTTCAGGGGAGTAGGGCTGCGCCCCGTGTTTGCACCGTGACCAGATGCTGTATTCAGCTCCCCGTGCCCAGTCCAATGCCCGGCGCCAAGGTTCCCCGGCTGGGACGCTGCCCTCTCCGCTCCAAAACCAGTCACTGCCTCCCGGGAACTTCTCCTCCCACCAGCTGTGTGGCCATGCTACCCGCGTGGACCGGCTGGGCCCCTCCCGGGGTCAGTTCAGGGGGCTAGGGCTGCACCCCGTATTTGCTCCGTCACAGATGTCGTGTTCAGCTCCCCTGCACCCAGTCCTAAGCCCGGCGCCAAGGTTACCTGACTGGGATGCTGGCTCCAGGCTCCGAAAACAGTTGCTGCTTCCCCATAGTTGTTCGTTCTCCGTCTCTGTCACTCAGGTCAACTCTTTAAATCTGTGTTTGTTGTTCAGGGTTCGTAGATTGTCATGTATGTGATCGATTCCCTTGTTTTTCTGAGTCTTTGTTGCAAGAGTGATCCGAGGTAGTGTCTGCCTAGTCAGCCATCTTGGCCCTGACCTCAAAGTCTCGTGTTTTATTTTGGATGCCTACTGGAACCATCCTGTCCTGTTTATATATATATATATATATATATATATATATATATATATATATATATATATATACATATGTTTTGATATAGTCTGCTGTCTTTAGGACATTCAGTAGTCTTCTTCATTTCTTGATTGTAGATTTGTTTGTTTTGTACTGCTTTTTTGTTTTATTTGGTTATGTCCGAGCCGGGGTGGGGGGGCTGTGCGTTTTTTGTTGTTTGCTCATCTGTAGTCACAATACTTTTCACCTCCTTGTCCAGTGGGCAGACCAGTCAATTAGCTATGGTGCAGCAGGGCTGGTCCAGCTGAAGGGGAAGGGCTGGGATGTGCTGTTTGTGGCATGTACTAAGGCCAACAGGGTGGGCCAGAAATCAAGGCTGGGCAGGCCCCAGTAGGCCGTGCCTGTGCTGCTCGGCAGCCTGATGTTCAGTGCACAGTGCAGGTAGGCAGGAAAGAGGGGGAGGTTGTGATGTGTGGAGCTAACAGGGGTATGGGAAAGCAGAGAGAAGGGAGAGATAAACAGGAGCTAAAAATAAACAAGCAAAGAAAGAAAGAAGAAGAAAAGGAGTCCTAGGGGAGCTTGCCCTTGGAGTGGTGAGAAAAGAAACCAAGAAATGGAGAAAAGCAAAAAAGAAAAGAAAGAAAAAAAAAAAACTAGATAAAAATTTGTAAAAGAAAAGCCCCCAGGAGTCCTGGAGTCCCACCGGTGTGGCTGCTAAGACCAGGAAAGTGGCTCGCAGGCTGCACAGTATAGCCTGGCTAGAGGGAGACAAGAAAAGAAGGTAAGTGTAGAGAGATGAGAACTGAGAAATGAGGAAAGATAGAAAGAGAAAAAGAGAGAGAAAAGAAAAAAAATGAAGGAAAGAAAAAGAAATACCCCTATTGATCTACGTGGCTGCACAGATTGGGGGAGTGGCTCCTAAGCCGTGCAGTGCAGCCTGGCTAGAATGGGCTCCGAAACTGCGAAAGGAAAAACAAAACAGAACAAAGCAAAACAAGGGGGAAAAAAATCCCCAGGGATCCCACTAGCATGGTGTCAAGGGCTGGGGGAATGGTTCCCCAGTGGAGCATGGCTTCACAGCCTTTCAAGAAGAAGCAAAGATGCCACATGGAGCCAGGCGTTCCAGAGAAAGGAGGGGGAGGTGGTAGGAGGCACAGAAGAAACCAAAAGAGACAGAAATAACCAATACTGGCTCAGGAACCCAACCAGTGTGGGCAGGGCGATTCCAAGCAGCCTGGGGCCAAAGCAGCTGCCTCCTGGCCAAGAGACTATGGCTGGCAGGAAGCAGAGGAGGCCAAAGGGGGGAGAAAAAAAGGGGTTAGAAAAGCCTATATCGCTCCTTAGAGAAGGGGTTAGAAAAGCCTATATCGCTCCTTAGAGAAGGGGTTAGAAAAGCCCATATCGCTCCTTAGAGGGTGCTGTCTCTCCTCCTGGGAACTTCCTGAAGCTGCTTGCCCTTACTCCCTGTCCGCCGATCTCAGCCGTGGGTGGGGCAAATCCAAGCGGCAGGGAGGCTGCACGCCCTAGCTGGCCGAGCTGTGGCAGCCGGCCGGTAAGCAGCGGGGAGAGAATGGGCGGTGGGAAAACGTGTATCGCTGGTTACTGGGTGCTCTGTCTCCTGCTGGGAGTTCTGCAAAGCTGCTTTCCTGTGCTCACTGTCTGCCAATCCCCGACAGGAGTCCAAGATGTCAGATCCATGCTGTGTTAGCGTTGGGACCCTTCGCAGGTATCTCTCCTCGCTTTCTGTCCTCTGTCCGTTTCTTATCCCATTCAGTGCTTGGCTGAGTTCTTTATCTCTTCATTTGACACTTCAGGTTCCAGGAATGACATTTGTTTGTGTTTTACTTAGTTTTTCGGGTCTTTGCTGTAGAGGGACAGTGTGGTGCTTCTCTCTATGACACCATGTTGGCCAGAAGTCCCCTGATTTTTTTTTTTTTCTAAGCAGAAAAATAATTTACTTTGGAAGGTTGTACATTTTTGTAAATCTCTAAAAAACTGAAAATGTAATAAATTTTTTATTTATGAAGAATTGTGACTCACCGATTAATCCATAAACTTAATGGTATAATCATCGAACCTTTTCTGACTGCCATGCAATTTTTTTAAGTAATTTTTATTGTGCTTTAAGTGAAAGTTTACAAATCAAGTCAGTCTCTCACATATAATCTTATATACACCTTACTACATACTCCCATTTACTCTCCCCCTAATGAGTCAGTCCGCTCCCTCCTTCCAGTCTCTCCTTTCCTGACCGTTTTGCCAGTTTCTAACCTCCTCTACCCTCCCATCTCCCCTCCAGACAGGAGATGCCAACACAGCCTCAAGTGTCCACATGGTGCAAGTAGCTCACTCTTCATCAGCATCTCTCTCCAACCCATTGTCCAGTCCAATCCACGTCTGACAAGTTGGCTTCGGGAATGGTTCCTATCCTGGGCCAGTAGAAGGTTTGGTGGCCCTGACTGCCGTGGTCCTTCTAGTCTCAGTCAGACCATTAAGTCTGGTCTGTTTATGTGAATTTGGGGTCTGCATCCCACTGCTCTCCTGCTCCCTCAGGGGTCCTCTGTTGTGTTCCCTGTCAGGGCAGTCATCGGTTGTGGCCGGGCACCATCTAGTTCCTCTGGCCTCAGGATGATGTAGTCTCTGGTTCGTGTAGCCCTTTCTGTCTCTAGAGCACATAATTACCTTGTGAGCTTGGTGTTCTTTATTCTCCTTTGATCCATGTGAGTTGAGACTCATTGATGCATCTTAGATTGCCGCTTGTTAGCGCTTAAGACCCCAGATGCCACTCTTCGAACTGGGATGCAGAATATTTTCTTAATAGATTTTATTTTGCCAATTGACTTAGATGTCCCCTGAAGCCATAATCCCCAAACCCCTGCCCCTGCTTTGCTGACCTTCAAAGCATTCAGTTTATTCAGGAAGCTTCTTTGCTTTTGGTTTAGTGCAGTTGTGTCTACCTCTCCTGTATTGAGTGTTGTCCTTCCGTTCACCTAAAGGAGGTCTTATCTACTATCTAATCAGTAAATAAGCATCTCCAACCCTCCCTCCCTCCACCCTCTCCTAACCACAAAAGAATGTGTTCTCAGTTTAAACTGTTTCTCAAGATCTTTTAATAGTGGTCTTATACAATATTTGTCCTTTTGCAACTGACTAATTTCACTCAGCATAATACCTTCCAGGTTCCTCCATGTTATGAAATGTTTCATAGATTCATCACTGTTTTTTATCGATGCGTAGTATTCCATTGTGTGATTATACCATAATTTATTTATCCATTCATCCATTGATGGGCACCCTGGTTGCTTCCATCTTTTTGCTATTGTAAACAGAGCTGCAATAAACATGGGTGTGCATATATCTGTTCGTGTAAAGGCTCTTAATTCTCTAGGATATATTCCGAGGAGTGGGATTGCTGGGTCGTATGGTAGTTCTATTTCTAGCTTTTTAAGGAAACGCCAAATGGATTTCCAAAGCGGTTATACCATTTCACATTCCCACCAGCAGTGTATAAGTGTTCCAGTCTCTCCACATCCTCTCCAACATTTATTATTTTGTGTTTTTTGGATTAATGCCAGCTTTGTTGGAGTGAGATGGAATCTCATTGTAGTTTTAATTTACATTTCTCTAAGGGCTAATGATTGAGAGCATTTCCTCATGTATCCATTAGCTGCCTGAATGTCTTCTTTAGTGAAGTGCCTGTTCATATCCTTTGCCCAATTTTTAATTGGGTTGTTTGTCTTTTTGTGGTTGAGTTTTAGCAGAATCATGTAGATTTTAGAGATCAGGTGCTGGTCGGAGATGTCATAGCTGAAAATTTTTTCCCAGCCTGTATGTAGGTGGTCTTTTTACTCTTTTGGTGAAGTCTTTAGATGAGCATAGGTGTTGGATTTTTAGGAGGTCCCAGTTGTCTGGTTTCTGTTTGTCATTTTTAGTAAGTTTTGTGTTCTATTTATGCCTTGTATTAGTGCTCCTAACGTTGTCCCTATATTTTCTTCCATGATCTTTATCGTTTTAGACTTTTTGTTTAGATCTTTGATCCATTTGGAGTTAGTTTTTGTGCATGGTGTGAGGTATGGGTCCTGTTTCATTTTTTTTTTTGCAGATGGATATCCAGTTATGCCAGCATCATTTGTTAAAAAGACTATCTTTTCCCCAATTAACTGACACTGGGCCTTTGTCAAATATCAGCTGCTCATATGTGGTTGGATTTATATCTGAGTTCTCAATTCTGTTCCATTGGTCTATGTGTCTGTTGTTGTACCAGTACCAGGCTGTTTTGACTACTGTGGCTGTATAATATATTCTAAAATCAGGTAGAGTGAGGCCTCTCACTTTGTTCTTCTTTTTCAGTAATGCTTTACTTTATCCGGGGCTTCTTTCCCTTCCATATGAAGTTGGTGATTTGTTTCTCCAACACATAAAAAAATGTAGTTGGAATTTGGATCGGAAGTGCATTGTATATATAGATGGCTTTTGGTAGAACAGACATTTTAATAATGTTAAGTCTTCCTAGCCATGAGCAAGGAATGTTTTTCCGCTTACGTAGGTCCCTTTTAGTTCCTTGCAGTAGTACCTTGTAGTTTTCTTTGTATAGGTCTTTTACATCTTTGGTAAGAGTTATTCCTAAGTATTTTATCTTCTTGGGGGCTACTGTGAATGGTACTGATTTAGCGATTTCCTCCTCAATGTTCTTTTTGTTGATGTAGAGGAATCCAACTGATTTTTGTATGTTTATCTTGTAACTTGAAACTCTGCTCAACTCTTCTATTAGTTTCAGTAGTTTTCTGGAGGATTCCTGAGGGTTTTCTGTGTATAAGATCATGTCATCTGCAAATAGAGGTAATTTTACTTCTTCCTTGCCAATCTGGATGCCCTTTATTTCTTTGTCTAGCCTAATTGCTCTGGCTAGGACTTCCAGTACAATGTTGAATAAGAGCGGTGATAAAGGGCATCCTCGTCTGGTTCCCGTTCTCAAGGGAAATGCTTTCAGGCTCTCTGCATTTAGGATGATGTTGGCTGTTGGCTTTGTATAGATGCCTTTTATTTTATGTTGAGGAATATTCCTTCTATTCCTATTTTGCTGAGAGTTTTTATCATGAATGGGTGTTGGACTTTGTCAAATGCCTTTTCTGCATCAGTTGATAAGATCATGGGGTTTTTTTTCTTTTATGTATATGGTAGATTACATTAATTATTTTTCTAATATTGAACCAACCTTTGCATACCTGGTGTAAATCCCACTAGGTCATGGTGGATTATATTTTTGATATGTTGTTGAATTCTATTGGCTAGAATTTTGTTGAGGATTTTTGCATCTAAGTTCATGAGAGATATAGGTTTATAATTTTCTTTTTTGGTGGTGTGTTTACCTCATTTTGGTATCAGGGATATGCTGGCTTCATAGAATGAGTTAGGTAGTATTCCATCCTTTTCTATGCTTTGAAATACCTTTAGTAGTAGTGGTGTTAACTCTTCTCTGAAAGTGTAGTAGAACTCTGCAGTAAAGCCGTCTGGGCAGGGCTTTTTTTTGTTGGGAGTTTTTTGATTACCTTCTCAATCTATTATTTTGTTACGGGCCTATTTAGTTGTTCTACTTCTTATTGTGTTAGTTTAGTTAGGTAGTGTGTTTCTAGGAATTCATCCATGTCTTCTAGGTTTTCAAATTTGTTAGAATACAATTTTTCGTAGTAATCTGATATGATTCTTGTAATTTCAGTTTGGTCTGTTGTGATATGGCCCATCTCATTTCTTATTTGGGTTATTTGTTTCCTTTCCTGTATTTCTTTACTCAGTCTGGCCAATGGTTTATCAATTTTGTTAATTTTCTCAAAGAACCAGCTTTTGGCTTTGTTAATTCTTTCCATTGTTTTTCTGTTCTCTAATTCGTTTAATTCTGCTCTAATTTTTATTATGGTGTTTTCTTCTGGTGCCTGACGGATTCTTTTGTTGCTCACTTTCTATTTGTTCAAGTTGTAGGGACAGTTCTCTGATCTTGGCTTTTTCTTCTTTATGTATGTGTGCATTTATTGATATAAATTGACCTCTGAGCACTGCTTTCGCTATGTCCCAGAGGTTTTGATATGAAGTGTTTTCAGTCTTGTTGCATTCTATGAATTTAATCATTCCCTCCTTAACGTCTTCTATAACCCAGTGTTTTTTTTTATACTTTTTGTTGTGCTTTAAGTGAAAGTTTACAAATCAAGTCAGTCCCTCACACAAAAACCCATATACACCTTGCTACACACTCCCAATTACTCTCTCCCTAATGAGACAGCCTGCTCTCTCCCTCTGCTCTCTCTTTCCGTGTCCATTTCGCCAGCTTCTAACCCCCTCCACCCTCCCATGTCCCCTCCAGGCAGGAGATGCCAACATAGCCTCAAGTGTTCACCAGATCCAAGAAGCTCACTCCTCACCAGCATCCCTCTCCAACCCATTGTCCAGTCCAATCCATGTCTGAAGAGTTGGCTTCGGGAATGGTTCCTGTCCTGGGGCAGGAGGTCTGGGGGCCATGACCACTGGGGTCCTTGTAGTCTCAGTCAGACCATTAAGTCTGGTCTTATGAGAATTTGGGGTCTGCATCCCACTGCTCTCCTGCTCCCTTGGGTTCTCTGTTGTGTTCCCTGTCAGGGCAGTCATTGGTTGTAGCCAGGCACTATCTAGTTCTTCTGGTCTCAGGATGATGTAGTCTCTGGTTCATGTGGCCCTTTCTGTCTCTTGGGCTCACACTCGCCTTGTGTCCTTGGTGTTCTTCATTCTCCTTTGTTCCAGGTGGATTGAGACCAATTGATGCATCTTAGATGGCTGCTTGCTAGCGTTGAAGACCTCAGACGCCTCTCTTCAAAGTGGGATGCAGAATGTTTGCTTAATAGATTTCATTATGTCAATTGACTCAGATGTCCCCTGAAACCATGGTCCCCAGACCCCTGCACCTGCTACACTGGCCTTCGGAGCATTCAGCTCATTCAGGAAATGTCTTTGCTTTTGGTTTAGTCCAATTGTGCTGACCTCCCCTGTATTGTGTGCTGTCTTTCCCGTCACCTAAAGTAGTTCTTATCTACTGTCTAATCAGTGAATGCCCCATCCCACCCTCCCTCCCTCCCTCCCCCTTCTCATACCACAAAAGAATGTTTTCTTCTCAGTTTAAACTATTTCTCAAGTTCTTATAATATTGGTCTTATACAATATTTGTCCTTTTGCAACTGACTAATTTCACTCAGTATAATGCCTTCCAGGTTCCTCCATGTTATAAAATGTTTCACAGATTCATCACTGTTCTTTATTAATGCGTAGTATTCCATTGGGTGAATATAGCATAATTTATTTATCCATTCATCCATTGATGGGCACCTTGGTTGCTTCCATCTTTTTGCTGTTGTAAACAGTGCTGCAGTAAAGTTGGGTGTGCATATATCTGTTCATGTAAAGGGTCGTCTTTCTCTAGGATATATTCCAAGGAGTGGGATTGCTGGATCATCTGGTAGTTCTATTTGTAGCTTTTTAAGGAAGCGGCAAATCGATTTCGAAAGTGGTTGTATCATTTGACATTCCCACCAGCATCGTATAAGTGTTCCAATCTCTCCAAAGCCTCTCCAACATTTATTATTTTGTGTTTTTTGGGCTAATGCCAGCCTTGTTGGAGTGAGATGAAACTCATTGTAGTTTTGATCTGCATTTCTCTAATGGCTAATGATCGTTCGCATTTCCTCATTTGTCTGTTAGCTAACTGTTTTCTTTAGTGAAGTGTCTATTCATATGTTTTGCCCATATTTTAATTGGGTTATTTGTCTTTTTGTAGTTGAGATTTTGCCGTATCCTGTAGATTTTAGAGATCAGGCGCTGATCAGAAATGTCATAGCTAAAAACTTTTTCCCCGTCTGTAGGTAGTCTTTTTACTCTTTTGGTGAAGTCTTTGGATGAGCATAGGTGTTTGATTTTTAGGAGCTCCCAGTCATCTAGTTTTTCTTCTACATTCTTTATAATGTTTTGTATACTGTTTATGCCATATATTAGGGCTCCTAGCATTGTCCCTATTTTTTCTTCCATGATCTTTATCGTCTTACATTTTATATTTAGGTCTTTGATCCATTTTGAATTAGCTTTTGTGCATGGAGTGAGGTATGGGTCTTGTTTCACTTTTTTTTTTTTTTTGCAGATGGATATCCAGTTATGCCAGCACCATTTGTTAAAAAGGCTGTCTTTCCCCATTTAACTGTTTTGGGGGCTTTGTCAAAATATCAAGTGCTCATATGTGGATGGATTTATGTCTGGATTCTCAATTCTGTTCCATTGGTCCATGTATCTGCTGTCGTACCAGTACCAGGCTGTTTTGACTACTGTGGCGGTATGATAGTTTCTAAAATCAGGTAAAGTAAGGCCATCCACTTTGTTCTTCTTTTTCAGTAATGCCTTATTTATCCAGGGCCTCTTTCCCTTCCATGTGAAGTTGGTGTTTTGTTTCTCGATCTCATTAAAGAATGTCGTTGGGATCTGAATTGCATTAAATGTATAGATCACTTTTGGTAGAATAGACATTTTTATAATATTTAGTCTTCCTATCCACGAGCAAGATATGTTCTTTCACTTATGTAAATCTCTTTTGGTTTCTTGCAGAAGTGTACTGTAGTTTTCTTTGTATAAGTCTTTTACATCTCTGGTAAGATTTATTCCTAAGTATTTTATCTTCTTGGGGGCTACTGTAAATGGCATTGATTTGGTGATTTCCACTTCGATGTTCTTTTTGTTGGTGTAGAGGAATCCAACTGATTTTTTGTACGTTTATCTTGTATCCCGATACTCTGCCAAACTCTTCTATTGGTTTCAGTAGTTTTCTGGAGGATTCCTTAGGGTTTTCTGTGTATAAGATCATGTCATCTACAAATAGAGATACTTTCACTTCTTCCTTGCCAATCTAGATGCCCTTTATTTCTTTATCTAGCCTAATTGCTCTGGCTAGGACTTCCAGCACAATGTTGAGTAAGAGTGGTAATAAATGGCATCCTTGTCTGGTTCCCAGTCTCAGTGGGAATGTTTTGAGGCTCTCTCCATTTAGGGTGATGTTGGCTGTGGGCTTTGTATTAATGCCCTTTATTATGTTGAGGAATTTTCCTTCTATTCCTATTTTGCTGAGAGTTTTTTTTTTATCATGAATGAGTGTTGAACTTTGTCAAATGCCTTTTCTGCATCAATTGATAAAATCATGTGATTCTTGTCTTTTGTTTTATTTATGTGGTGGGTTACATTAACTGTTTTTCTAATGTTGAACTATCCCTGCGTACCTTGTATGAATCCCCCTTGGTTATGGTGAATTATTTTTTTGATATGTTGTTGAATTCTATTGGCTAGAATTCTGTTGAGGATTTTTGCATCTGCATTCATGAGGGATATAGGTCTATAATTTTCTTTTCTTGTGGTGTCTTTACCTGGTTTTGGTATCAGGGATATGGTGGCTTCATAGAATGATTTTGGTAGTATTCCGTCTTTTTATATGCTCTGAAATACCTTTAGTAGTAGTGGTGTTAACTCTTCTCTGAAAGTTTGGTAGAACTCTGCGGTGAAGCCTTTTGGACCAGGGCTTTTTTTTGTTGGGAGTTCTTTGATTACCTTTTCAATCTGTTCTTTTGTTACGAGTCTATTTAGTTGTTCTACCTCTGTGTTAGTTTAGGTAGGTAGTGTGTTTCTAGGAATTCATCCATTTCTTCTAGGTTTTCAAATTTGTTTGAGTATAGTTTTTCATAGTAATCTGATATGATTTTTTAATTTCAGTTGGGTCTGTTGTAATATCGCCGATCTCATTTCTTACTTGGGTTATTTGCTTCCTCTCCTGATTTTCTTTTGTCAGTTTGGCCAGTGGTTTATCAATTTTTTTGATTTTTTTAAGAAACAGCTTTTGGTCTTGTTAATTCTTTCAATCGTTTTTCTGTTTTCTATTTCATTTAGTTCGGCTCTAATTTTTATTATTTGTTTTCTTCTGGTGCCTGTGGGTTTCTTTTGTTGCTCTCTTTCTATTTGTTCAAGTCGTAGGGATAATTCTTTGATTTTGCCCCTTTCTTCTTTTTGGATGTGTGCACTGATTTACGTAAATTGGCCTCTGAGCACCCATTTTGCTGTGTCCCAAAGGTTCTGATAGGAAGTGTTCCCATTCTCACTGGATTCTCTGAATTTCTTTATTCCATCCTTAATGTCTTCTATAATCCAGTCTTTTCTGAGCGTGGTATTGTTCAGTTTCCAAGTGTTTGATTTCTTTTTCCTGCTTTTCCTGTTATTGATGTCTACTTTCATGGCCTTATGGTCAGAGAAGATGCTTTGTAATATTTCAATGTTTTGGATTCTGCTAAGGCTTGCTTTATGACCTAATATGTGGTCTATTCTAGAGAATGTTCCACGTGCACTAGAAAAGAAAGTATCGTTGGTTGCTGTTGGGTGGAGTGTTCTGTATATGTCTACGAGGTCAAGTCGGTTGATAGTGGCATTTAGATCTTCTGTGTCTTTATTGAACTTTTTCTGGATGTCCTGTCCTTCACCGAAAGTGGTGTGTTGAAGTCTCCTACTATTATTGTGGAGCTGTCTATCTCACTTTTCAATGCTGATAGAGTTTGTTTTATGTATCTTGCAGCCATGTCATTGGGCGCATAAATATTTAATATGGTTATGTCTTCTTGGTGTATTGTCCCTTTGATCATTATATAGTGTCCTTCCTTATCCTTTCTGATGGATTTAACTTTAAAGTCTATTTTGTCAGAAATTAATATTTCTACTCCTGCTCTTTTTTGATTGTTGTTTGCTTGACATATTTTTTTCCATCCTTTGACTTTTAGATTGTTTGTGTCTCTAAGGTTAAGGTGTGTCTCTCATAGGCAGCATATAGACAGATCTTGTTTTTTAATCCATTCTGCCACTCTCTGTCTCTTTATTGGTGCATTTAGTCCATTACATTCAGGGTAATTATGGATAGGTATGAATTTAGTGCTATCAATTTGATGTCTTTTTTTGTGTGTTGTTGACAGTTTCTTTTTCCCACTTGATTTTATGTGCTGAGTAGATTTTCTTTATATATTGTCCTTTCCTCATATTTGTTGTTGTTGATTTTGTTTCTGCTGAGTCTGTATTTTTCCCTTGTATTTTATTTTGACGAGTAGGATAGTTTGTCTCCTTTGTGGTTACCTTATTATTTAGCACTATTTTTCTAAATTTAAAACGTTTATTTCTTTGTATCGCCGTATCTTTCTTTCAATATGGAAGGTGTATGATTACATTTCTTAGTCCCTCTTTATTATTTTAATGTTGTCTTCTTTTATATAATAACATCGCTGTTACTCTGTGTTGGGCTTTTTTTTTTTTCTTTTAATAACGTTACTTTGTTTTTTTGGATTTCCCTGTCTGGGTTTACTTCTGATTGCTCTGCCCAGTGTTCTTGTCTAGGGTTGATACGTGATATTATTGATTTTCTAACCAAAGAACTCCCTTTAGTATTTCTTGTAGTTTTGATTTGGTTTTTACGAATTCCCTCAACTTGTGTTTATCTGGAAATGTCTTAATTTCACCTTCATATTTAAGAGACAGTTTTGATGGATATATGATTCTTGGCAGGCAATTTTTTTCCTTCAGTTTTTTAAATATGTCATCCCATTGCCTTGTTGCCTGCATGGTTTCTGCCAGGTAGTCCAAGCTTATTCTTATTGGCTCTCCTTTGTAGGCGACTTTTCATTTATCCCTCACTGCTCTTATAATTCTCTCTTTATCTTCGGTTTTGGCAAGCGTGCTTATTATATGTCTTGGTGACTTTCTTTTAGGATCTACCTTATGTGGAGTTCGATGAGCATCTTGAATAGATACCTTCTTATCTTTCACAATATCAAGGGAAGTTTTCTGCCAACAAATCTTCAACAATTTTCTCTGTATTTTCTTTTATCCCTCCCTGTTCTGGTATTCCAGTCACTCGTAGGTTATTTCTCTTGACAGAGTCCCACATGATCTTTAAGGTTTCTTCATTTTTTTTAATTCTTTTATCTGATTTTTCTTGAAATATATTAGTGCCAAGTGATTTATCTTCGAGTTCAGAAATTCTAGCTTCTACTTGCTCAATTCCAGTCCTCTGACTTTCTACTGAGTTATCTAATTCTGTAATTTTATTGTTAATCTGCTGAATTTTTGATTGCTGTCAATGGATTTTTCCAGCTTATTAAACTTTTCATTATGTTCCTGAATAATCTTTCTAATTTCTTCAGTTGCTTTATCTGTGTATTCCTTGGCTTGTTCTGCATATTGCCTCATTTCCTTCCTGATGTCTTGAAGGGTTTTGTATATTAAACTTTTGTATTCTGCATCTGGTAATTTCAGGAATGCACTTTCATCTAGAAGATCCCTGGATTCTTTGTTTTGAGAGCCTGTTGAGGTGATCATGGTCTGTTTCTTTATGTGACTTGATATCGACTGTTGTCTCTGAGCCATCTATAAGTTAGTGTATTACTTTATGCTTATTTACTGTGTCGTAGCTGGTTGCTTTGTTTCATTTTGTTTTAGTATACCCCTATGGGTTGCTTGAGTGAGCTAGCTTGATTATTTTCACCTTTGGAGCTCTGGTGTCCTGTCCCCAGCTGGCTAGAACTGTTATCAGGTATTATCAGTCTAGGAGTCCATTCAGTTTTCTTGTATGAATTCAGCTCAGGTTTCCAGGTAGCTGATCATCAAGTGTGTGGTACAGACTCTGTCCTATAGCCTTAGAGGGGCAGGGGTGATTGGCGTATATACTGGTATCTGATTGCAGCAGGGCATCACGCTCTGAACAATCCAGGGTGCTGAGAACCGACTCCTAAGTGTCTCTGAGGAAAACACGTATCTGTTCCCTAGAGCGTGCTGGTGGGTGGGTTCTGCAGAGGCACCATGGGCACCCAAAGTTTTTGGCCGTAAGGACTGGGAGGTACCAGTTATCTTTGGACCCCTTTCACGGGTAGCTCGGTGACCTGAGTGGAGCTACCAGTCCTTAGGTCCCTGATGTGGGTAGGTGAGGATCTTGTTTAATAGGCAAAGCAATGTCAAACATCAAACACCCACCTCTCCATCAGAGAGCTGAAATGGTTGGAGTTTGCCAACAAGGGCCTATTCTCCTGAAATAGGCCCACACATGTCCATGCAGAAGGGAAAGGTGCTCAAGGTCCACGGATGGTTTATGCCTGGACAGGAGCTGCTTCTGTCCTGAGCTCCCCCAGTTAATGGAGCTAGCAAATTATCTTTTTCCCCCATTTGCAATTTTTTTCCCTTCCCCAAGGCTGGGAGGATGGCTCTAGGTGCTCACCAGGGCCTATCTCAGGCCCAGGGATTCAGCCGCTGAAGCTGGCTTGGGGGTGGGAGTGGGGGCGCGGTAAAATATACACAATAACCCAGTCTTTTTTGAGCAGGGTATTGATCAGTTTCCAAGCATTTGATTTCTTTTCCCTGATTTTTCTGTTATTGATTTCTACTTTTATGGCCTTATGCTCTGAGAAGATGCTTTGTAACATTCTGGTGTTTCGGATTCTGCAAAGGTTTGTTTTATGACCTAATATGTGATCTATTCTAGAGAATGTTTCATGTGCACTAGAATAAAAAGTATATTTTGCAGCTGTTGGGTGGAGTGTTCTGTATAAGTCTATGAGGTCAAGTTGGTTGATTGTAGCAATTAGATCTTCTGAGTCTTTATTGAGCTTCTTAGTGGAAGTCCTATCCTTCAGCAAAAGTGGTGTGTTGAAGTCTCCTACTATAATTGTGGAAGTGTCTATCTCAGTTTTCAATTCTGTTGGAGTTTATTTTATGTATCTTGCAGCCCTGTCATTGCGTGCATATCTTCCTGGTAAATTGTTCCTTTAGTCATTATGTAGCATCCTTCTTTATCCTTTGTAGTGGATTTAACTTTAAAGTCTATTTTGTCAGAAATTAATATTGCCACTCCGGCTCTTTTTTGATTATTGTTTGCTTCATATGTTTTTTCCATCCTTTGAGTTTTAGTTTATTTTTGTCTCTAAGTCTAAAGTGTGTCTCTTATACGCAGCTTATAGACAGATTGTGTTTTTTTTATCATGTCTAAGATTCTCTGTCTCTTTATTGGTGCATTTAGTCTATTTACATTCAGTGTAATTATCGATGAGTTTAGCGCTGTCATTTTAATGCCTTTTTTTGTGTGTTGACAATTCCATTTTCCACTTACTTTTTTGTGCTGAGAAGTTTTTCTTTGTAAATTGTGTGTTCCTCATTTTCATAGTAGTTGAGTTTATTTTTGCTGAGTCGTTATGTTTATCTTGGTTTTTATTTTGATGTATGGAATTGTTAGACCTCTTTGTGGTTACCTTGATATTTACCCCTATTTTTCTAAGTAAAAACCTAACTTGCATCGTCCTATATCACTTTGTTTTCCTCTCCATATGGAAGATCTATGCCTCCTTTATTTAGTCCCTTTTATTTCATTATTGTAATCTTTTACATAATGACTTCAATGATTCCCTGTTTTGAGCATTTTTTTCTTTTTTAAATTAATCTTATTTTATTTTTGTGATTTCCCTATTTGAATTGATATCAGGATGTTCTGTTCTGTGACCTTGTGTTGTGTTGGCATCTGATATTACTGATTTTCTGACCAAAGAATTTCATTTATTAATTCTTGTAGCTTTGGTTTGGTTTTTGCAAATTCTCCAATCTTGTGTTTATCTGTAAATGTCTTAATTTCACCTTCATATTTGAGAGAGAGTTTTGCTGGATATATGATTCTTGGCTGGCAGTTTTTCTCCTTCAGTGTTCTATATATGTTATCCCATTGCCTTCTTGCCTGCATGGCTTCTGCCGAGTAGTCTGAACTTATTGATTCTCCTTTGTAGGTGAGTTTTCGTTTATCCCTGGCTGCTTTTAAAGTTTTCTCCTTATCTTTGGTTTTGGCAAGTTTGATGATACTATGCCTTGGTGATTTTCTTTTGGGAACTATCTTGTATGGTGTTCGATGAGCATCTTGGATAGATATCCTTTCATCTTTCATGATGCCAGGGAAGTTTTCTGCCAACAGATCTTCAACTATTCTCTCTGTATTTTCTGTTATCCCTGCCTGTTCTGGAACACCAATCACACGCAAGTTATTCTTCTTGATAGAGTCCCACATGATTCTTAGGGTCTCTTCAATTTTTTTTTTAATTCTTTTATCTGATTGTTCTTCAACTATATTGGTGTCAATTGCCTTATCCTCTAACTCCCCCAACCTGCATTCCAATTCCTCCATTCTGCTCCTCTGACTTTCTAGGGAGTTGTCTAATTCTGTAATTTTATTGTTAATCTTTTGGATTTCTGAATGCTGTCTCTCTATGGATTCTTGCAGCTTATTAATTTTTCCACTATGTTCTTGAATAATCTTTTTGATTTCATCAACTGCTTTATCAGTGTGTTCCTTGGCTTTTTCTGTAGATTGCCTTATTTCATTTCTGAGGTCATCCCGGATGTCTTGAAGCGTTCTGTATATTAGTTGTTTATATTCAACATAGGGCAATTCCAGGATTGTATCTTCGTGTAGGAAAGATTTTGATTCTTTAATTTGGGGATTTGTAGAAGCAATCATGGTCTGCTTCTGTATGTGATTTGATATCGACTGCTGTCTCTGAGCCATCTATAAGATATTGTAATGATTTATTTTATATTTGCTCACTGAGTCTTATCTTCTTGTTTTCCTTTGTTTCAGTATACCCAGATGGGCTACTAGATTGCTCTGTCTTGATTGTTGTAGCCTTTGAATTACTTATGTCCTATTACCAGCTGGTTTGAGCTGTTACCAGATATATGAGCCTATGAGTCCATTCACTATTCTTGAATAGAATCAGCTTACGTGTGCTGATTGTGGGTCACCTAGTGTGTGGCGTAGGCTGTCACGTATTAACTTAGAGGACTAGTGGTGCTGGTCATATTCACCAGATTCTAGTAGTGGCAGGGGTCATACTCCGAGAGGGCAGGATGCTGACAGCCTTCCCCCACGTGCCAGTGAGGTAGGAGTGTCTCTATTCCCAGAGCACTTTGGTGAGTGGGTTCTGCTGCTGTACCTTAGGCACCCAATGCTTGTACCTCAAAAGATTGGTAGGTGTCACTATCCTCAGACCCCTTTAGCAGGTGGCTAGGTGGTGTGGGTGGAGCTTTAGCCCTCAGTTCCCTGCTGTGAATCAGTGAGGGCACTGTTTAATAGGTAGAGGGGTATCAGACCTCCAAAACTTGCCTTTCCACTACTTCGCTAAAACAATTACAGTCAGATCTCTATCAGAATTGCCTTTCCATTGTAATAGACACGTGGTTCCCTGTAGGGATGAAAGCCAGAGACTGTGGATCTCTTTTGCTTGGCTGGAGCTGGTTGTGGATTATTATTCCAGTTTAGGGAAGTCAGGGAAGGATTTTTCTCTCCCGGATTGTTAATTGCTGCTTCTCTCAGGCCAGGAGAATGGGTTAAGGGGAAAAAAAACCCTCAGAGCACTTCACTCCTTGGCCCAGGAAATTCCAATGTTAATGAACCTGCCTGGAGCAGGAAGGGGAGGGATCAGATAGATAGGAGAGAGTAGCCTGGCAATATAGACAAAGTTACTTATCTTGTTTGGTGAAGACTGTTGTATGTGAGATTCCAGAGGGGCATGTAGCCTGTGTATGCTGGCTGGATCGAGATTGCCCCTGAGGGTCAGGCATGTGTCCCATGCGTGTGCCATTGCAGAAAGCCATGATCAGCTCCTCCGCTCCTAGTCCAAAGCCCAGTGCCAAGGTTTTCTGGCTGGGACAGTGTGCTCCAGGCTCCAAAACCAGTCGCTGCTCTCCCGTGGTTTCTCCTTCTCCTGTCAGTCTCATCGGTGTGCAGCATGCGTGCACTGGCTGGGTTTGTGGCCGAGGTTACTCCAGGAGTTATGGGCTGCGTCCCCTGCTTGCAAGGTCTCAGGAAGCCATGATCTCCTTAGCGCTTAGTCCAAAGCCCAGCGCCAAGGTTCTCTGACTGGGACATTGGCTCCAGGCTCCAAAAACAGTCACTTCTTCCCTGTGGGTTCTCATTCTCCTGTCAGTTGCATCCGCGTGCAGCCTGCTTGCACTGGCTGAGTCTCTGCGGAAATTACTCCAGGGGGTTAGGGGATAGGGCTGCGTCCCGTGCTTGCCCCATCTCAGTAAACCACGATCAGCCCAACCACTCTGGCACTAGGGAAGTGCGAGGGCTCAAGGCTATGGCGTGAGACCCTAGTTCCAGAAGCAGTCTCTGCTTCACCCTGCAGCTTTTTGCTCCCCTGTCACTCAGGTCAACTCCTTAGTTCTGTGTTTGATGGCCAGGGTTCATAGATTGTCATGTATGTGATCGATTCACTTGTTTTTCCGAGTCTTTGTTGCAAGAGGGATCCACGGTAGTTTCTACCTAGTCAGCCATCTTGGCCCCGCCCCCATGCTATTTTAATATGTTTAATTTGTGGAGGAGTATGAAAATTTGGATTCCAATTGTATTCTGGTGATAACAGTTTAGTTGGTTTATGGAGAAAAAAATATTTCTTTAGGTGGTTTTCATATATGCTAGTAAATTCTTTTTTTGGTGTCATGAATAATCCCTTTTTGATTTTCTTCAATAAGTTTAAAACTTCCTCAGGAGTCCCACCAAAAATTGCACTATGGTGATAAAAATCTCCCTGTCCAAAGGGAATGAGAGCTGTTGATTTAGAGTTTCTCTCATAAAGGAAAGTATTAGCGTTTTTAAAATACCACCATGCACAGAGTTGACCTACTGACCTTCCCAGGTTTTCTACTACAGTCATTTTTTTTTCATTTATTGTGCTTCAAGTGAAATTTTACAAATCAAGTCAGTCTCTCATACAAAAACTTCTATACACCTTGCTATGCACTCCTAGCTGCTCTCCCCCAATGAGACAACACACTCCTTCTCTCCACTTTGTATTCCCTATGTCCATTCACCCAGCTCCTGTCCACCTCTGCCTTCTCATCTTGCCTCCAGACAGGAACTGCCCACAAGAAGCTTACTCCTCACCTCACCAGTATCATTTTCTGTCCAGTCTCTGTCTGAAGAGTTGGCTTCCAGAATGGTTCCAGTCTTGTGCTAACAGGATGTCTGAGGACCATGACCTCCGGGGTCCCTCTAGTCTCAGTCAAACCTTTAAGTCTGTTCTTTTTATGAGAACTTGAGGCCTGCATCCCACTGTTTTCCAGCTCCATCAGGGATTCTCTGTTGTGTTCCCTGTCAGGGTAGTCATCAGTGGTAGCTGGGCACCATCCATTTCTTCCAGTCTCACGCTGATATAGTCTCTGGTTTATGTGGCCAAGAAGGAGAAATTTACAAGGAGTTGTTAGACTAAAAACTTTCTAAACATCAATTTATAGCCTAATGCAAATCTTTTCTTCTTCATACAAATCGACTAAGGCAATATTTCTAAAGCGAGGCATATAAAACTTCTTAACGTGGGGGTTTAGTGATGGATTGTAGGCAGAGTCAAATCTAGTTGGAGCCCTTGAAATGTAAAGTCGACCAATTAGTTCAGAAAGAGTGAAGATTAAAATCAGCTCTATATCTGAAGCCTTTTGAAACGTAATATCGATCATCAGGCTAAGAGGGAGTAAGTTAGGGACTAGGCATTCACTGGGTGAATTCCCTGAAAGAAGTTAAGACAGCCAATTTATTTACATAAGTTAAAGCCCAAATCTCTGAACTCTATTGTGTTACAGACAGTCAAGACTTTTACAGCTGCAACCTGCCCCTTTATTTTAACAAACTTAGTCTCTATTTAGTTTCAAATTTACAAAAACTAGCAGAAATACTGTGGAAAAATATCAGTGATAGAAGATTTAATTTGGGAGTTGGGATGTGGAACTAAGTCTTGATATGTACTTATCTTGGCTATAAAGTTATTTACAGGTTTAACTTCATTTAATATATCAGCTCTATCTTTTAACTTCTGATTGAACAAGATGCTTTTTCTCGGGCCAGCTGTATGAACATTCTCAACAGTCACTGGGAAATTCTTTATCTAGGTTAGAAATTCTGACTCCCGCCTTCTTTGTTTTTCAACTAATAAAATTTTAATGCAAAGGCTGAATGGTTTCCTTAGAAGAGTAGACATGAAAATCTTAGCTTAATTCAGAATCAAGTTTTTAATTTAGGCCTGAAGCCACCGAATTCAAATGTGCCATCACGTCAATTTCTAAAATTCACATCCAAAAAAAATTCTTTTAGCCCCGCCATACATTCTAGACATCACCACCAATCTTCCAATCCTCCTATCCCCACCCTGCCCTGTCGTTGTTACTCGTGATCCGGTCAGCTCTTGAATCATGGTGAGCTTAAGTATACCATAAAGAAATGTTGCCTATGCCATCTTCTCAATCACTTGTATGTTTGAGCCTATTGGTGCAGTTTTGTTCAATCTATTTCATGGAAGTTTCCACCGACCTTTGTTTTCACTGACCGTCTGCTTAACCAAGCATGATGTCCTTTTCTAACCAGTAGTCTTTCCTGACAACGTGTCCAAAATAAGCAAGGTGAACTCTCTCCATTGACACTTCTAAAGAGCATTCTGGCTGTACTTGCTTCAAAACTCATTTTTCTTCTTCTGGGTAGTCCATAGTGTATTCAATATTTTTTGCAAAAAAGTTGCAATGTATCACTTCTTCAATCTTCCTTTTCTTATTGTCCAGCTGTTATGAATTGAATCATGTCCCTACAAAATTTGTATCAACTTGGTCAGGCTATGGTTCCCAGTATTGTGTGGTTGTACACCATTTTGTGATCTGATATGTGATTATCCTATGTGTTGTAAATCCTAACCTCTATGATGTCAGTGGAGCCCTGGCAGTGCAGCGGTTAAGTGTTTGGCTGCTAACCAAAGGGTTGGCAGTTCAAATCCACCAGCTGCTCCTTGGAAACCCTATGGGGCAGTAGTACTCTGTCCTATAGGATCACCATGAGTCAGAATTGACTAGATCGCAATGGGTATGATGTTAATGAGGCAGGATTAGAGGCAGTTATGTTAATGAGGCAGTACTCAATCTACAGGATTAGGTTGTATCTTGAGCCAATCTCTTGAGATATAAAAGACTGAACTGAGCAGAGAAGAGAGGCACCACCTACCACCAAGAAAGTAGCACCAGGAGCAGAGCTTGTCATTTGGACCTGCGGTCCCTGCGCTGAGGAGCTCCTAGACCAGGGGAAGATTAATGACAAAGACCTTCCTCCCAGAACTAAAAGAGAAAGCCTTCCCCTAGAGCTGGTGCCTTGAATTGGGACTTCTAACCTCCTGAACTGTGAGAAAATAAACTTCTGTCTGTTAAAGCCATCCACTTGTGGTATTTTTATTATAGCAGCACTATATAACTTAGACACTATCTTTTGCATGCATATGAGGTGATTGAAAAGACCATGGTTTGGGTCAGGTGCACTTTAACTGTCAAAGTGACACCTTTGCTTTTTAACACTTTAAAGATGTCTTTTGCAGTAGATTTTCTCAATATGATACATCATTTGATTTTTTCACTGTTGCTTCTATGGGTATTGATTATTGATCCAAGAAGAATGAAATCCTTGACAACTTCAATTTCTTCACCCTTTATTATGACGTCGTCAGATCAGTTTCAAGGATTTTTGTTTTCTTTATGTTCAGATGTAAATCCACATTGAAGGCTTTGACCTTCATCAGTAAGTGCTTCAAGTCGTTTTCACTTTTGGTAAGGAAGGTTGTGTCATTTGCATACCATAAGTTGTTAATGAGTCTTCCTCCAATCCTGATGCTGCATTCTCCCTCATATAGTCCAATTTCTGGAGTTATTTGTTCAGTATATAGATTGAATAAGTAAGTGAGAAGTTATAACCCTTCCACACACCTCTTTTGATTTTAAACTAAGAAGAAGAGGAAGGAGGAAATGTAATAGAAGAGCTGCCACCATCTTCATAGCTGATCAGGCCTTCTTCCTGGGGAATATGTGTGGGAATGGCAATTAAGTGTGTGGGATAATGGTGCAAGGAAAATAAAGTTGGATCAGTGTGAGTTTATTGATATAGAAGCACTAAGCACAGATTCTTCATTCAATATTTCGGTGAGAGGTTAGAAAAGAATCTAATAGTTTATTTGGTTGGGTCACTGAAGCATGGATTATGCAATAGCCTTCACCAAATCAAGTTGAAGTACCAGACCTGCCTGATATACCGTAGAAAAAGTTCTCTAGAGGCTTAGGGAAAATGGCATGTTAGAGTGGATTTATCAGGTTAGACCCACAGACCCACACAGAGAGTGTCCAGAGGACACACCTTTTGCCACAACAGTGAGGAACAAATTTGTCGGGGGAGCCCTAGCATCCTTGAACACTGCTATGATTGCTAAGTCAGATTTCACAGGGGGAACTGCCCCCAACTTATTAAGACACAAAACTACAATGGGGCTGGTTGGAGCCTGTGGTGGTAGGGGCCAAGTGCTGGCACTCAATTGACAAAGACAAGGTGGGCATGGTTACCATGATGGACACTGGTGTCAAAGCACTAATCAGAACAGTCTGACTTACATGGACTTATGGCATTGGCTACTTAGTCATGGTGTCCCTAGGAGTGAAACAGATGGGAAATCTACTAAATATGTACTTGATCTGTATAAGCAATAGATTTCTAGGTCAAGTAAACAGCAGTCTAAATTGAATTGCCAGAAGAGAGAGTCACAGCTCCTCAGTCAATTCCCAGACTTAAGCAAGTTTACAGACCCACAACCCCTTGAATGAAGGGGAGGCCAGGCCCCCTTCAGGAAGGACCCCACTACACTGCCAGAAATTTATACTGTTAATCTTTCTACCAGCCTTCCCTAAAGGAATCTACAGCCTTTTACGAGAGTGATTGTTCATTGGGGAAAAGGAAATAATCAAACTTTTCAGGGATTTCCAGATAATGACTCTGAACTGACACTAATTGCAAGAGATCCAAAATGTCACTGTGACCCACCAGTCAGAGTAGGGGCATATGGAGTTCAGGTTATTAATGGAGTCTTAGATCTATCTCACAGTGGGTCCCTGAATCCATCCTGTAGTGATTTCCCCAGTTCCAGAATGTGTAATTGAAATAGATATACTCAACAACTGGAGGAACGGGCACACTGAATCCCTGATAAGTGAAGTAAGGGCTATTATGGTAGGAAAATCCAAGTGGAACCCATTAGAAGTGCCCCTACCTAGGAAAATAGTAAACCAAAAGCAATATCGCATTCCTGGAGGGATTGCAGAGATTACTGCCACCATGAAGGACTTGAAGGATGCAGGCGTAGTGATTCTTATCACATCCCCATTCAACTCACCTATGTGTCCTGAGCAAAAAATCAGATAGATCTTAGAGAATGACAGTGGATTATTGGAAATTTGGAAACTTCACCAAGTGTTGATTCCAACTGCAGCTGCTGTTCCAGATGTGGTTTCATTGCTTGAGCAAATTAATACATCCCCTGGTACCTGGCATCTTAGTCATCCAGTGCTGCTATAACAGAAATACCACAAGTGGATGGCTTTAACAAACAGAAATTTATTCTCTCACAGAAAATTGTTCTAGTAAGCTAGAAGCCCTAATTCAGGACATGAGCTCCAGTGGAAAGATTTCTCTCTCTGTCAGCTCTGGAGGAAGGTCTTTGTCATCAATCTTCCCCTGTTCTAGGAGCTTCTCTCCACAGGAACCTTGGGTCCAAAGGACACACTTTGCTCCGAGAGTTGCCTTCTTGGTGGTATGAGGTCTCCTACTCTCTGCTTGCTTCCCTTTTCTTTTATCACTTGTAAGATAAAAGGTGGTGCAGGCCACATCCTGGGGAAACTCCCTTTATATTGGATCAGGGATGTGACCTGAGTGAGGGTGTTACACCCCATCCTAATCCTCTTTAACATAATCTATTCTTGCCTCATTAACCACAGGCAGAGATTAGGGTTTACAACACAAAGGAAAATTACATCAATCACAAAATAGAGGACAACCACACAGTATTGGCAATCATAGCCTAACCAGTTGACACATAACATACTTTAGGAGGACACAATTCGGTCCGTAATATCTGGTATGCAGCTACTGATTTGGCTAATTCCTTTTTCTCGACTCTGATTTCGAAGGAACACCGGAACCAATTTGCCTTCAGCTGACAAGGCCAGGAATACATCTTCAGTGTCCTTCCTCAATGGTATACCACTCTCTAGCCCTGTGTCATAACTTAGTCCACAGGAATCTTGATTGCCTTTCCCTTTCACCAGACATCACACTGGTCCATTATGTTGACAACATGATGCTGACTGGACCTAGTAAGGAAGAAGCATCAATGACTCTGGACTTAATGACAAAACACCTGCATGCTACTGTGTGGGAATTAATCTCAAAAAAATTCAGGTGTCTTCCACCTCAGTGATACTTACAGGAGTCCAGTGGTGTGGTGCATGTTGAGATATTCCTTCTAAAGTGGAGGATAAATTGTTAAATCTGGGCCCTGCCACAACTACTAAGTACACACAATGCCTGGTGGGCCTCTTTGGATTTCGGAGGAAAATATCCCTCATTGGGGTGCTCTGTTGTTGTTGTTAGGTGCCATTGAGTCAGCTATGACTCATAGCGACCCTATGTACAACAGAAAAAAACACGGCCCAGTCCTGCACCATCCTCACAGGATACTTGAGCCCATTGTTGCGGCCACTGTGTCAATCCATCTCATTGAGGGTCTTCCTCTTTTTTTCTGACCCTCTACTTTGCCAAGCATGATGTCTTTCTCCAGGGACTGATCCCTCCTGATAATGTGTCCAAGGTATGTGAGACATAGTCTCACCATCCTTGCTTCTAAGGAGCATTCTGGTTATTCTTCCAATACCGATTTGTTTCTTCTTTTGGCAGTCCACGGTATATTCAATATTCTTCGCCAACGGCACAATTCAAAAAGGTCAATTCTTTTTTCACTCTTTCTTATTCATGATCCAGCTTTCACACGCATAGAAGACAAGCAAAAACACCATGGCTTGAGTCAGGCACACCTTAGTTTTCAAGGTTCAGCCTTGATTTTCAACACTTTAAAAACATCTTTTGCAGCAGATTTGCTTAATGCAATGTGTCTTTTGATTTCTTGTCTGCTGCTTCCATTGGTGTTGACTGTGGATCCATGTAAAATGAAATTCTTGACAACTTCAATCTTGCCTTCATTTTAAATGATGTTGATTATTGGTTCAGTTGTGAGGATTTTTGTTTGTTTTGTGTTGAGGTGTAATCCATACCGAAGGCTGTGGTCTTTGATCTTCATCAGTAAGTGCTTCAAGTCCTCTTGGCTTCTAGCAAGCAAGGTTCTTTCATCTGCATAACACAGGTTGCTAATCAGTTTTCCTCGAATCCTGATGTTGACTTGTTCTTCATACAATCCAGCTTCTTAGATTATTTGCTCAGCATACACATTGAATAGATATGGTAAAATGATACAACCCTGAATCACACCTTTTCTGACTTTAAACCATGAAGTATCGACTTGTCCCATTTGAACAACTGCCACTTGGTCTAAGTACAGTTTCCTCATAAGCACAATTAAGAGTTCTGGAATTCCCATTCTTTGCGATGTTATCCATAATGTGTTATGATGCACACAGTCGAATGCCTTATCATAGTCAATAAAACACAAGTAAACATCTTTCTGGTATTCTCTGCTTTCAGCCAGGATCCATCTGACATCAGCACTGATACCCCTGGTTCTGTGTCCTCTTCTGAATCCAGCTTAAATTTCTGCCAGTTCCTTGTCACTACACTACTGCAGCCATTTTTGAATGATCTTCAGCAAAATTTTACTTGCGTGTGATATTAATGATAAAAAATTAATGATAGTGTCCAGTAATTTCCATATTCGGTGGGATCACCTTTCATGGGAATAGGCATAAATACGGATCTCTTCTAGTCAATTGGCCAGGCAGCTGTCTTCCAAATTTCTTGGCATAGATGAGTGAGTACATCCAGCACTGCATCCGTTCGTTGAAACATCTCAATTGGTATTCCATAAATTCCTGAAGCCTTGTTTTTGCTGATGCCATCAGTGCAGATTGGGCTTGGGCTTCTTCCTTCAGTACCATCAGTTCTGATCATATGCTACTTCCTGAAATGCTACCAGTTGGAAATTGATTGAGCATGCAATCAGGATGCACTGATAATTGCTGGCGAGTGGAACGCGAAAGTTGGAAAAAAAGAAAAAAGATTGGTACTTGGAAAATGTGACCTTGGAGATAGAAATGATGCCAGAAATCGCACAATAGGATTTTGCAAGACCAACGACTTCTTCATCACAAAAACCTTTTTTCACCAGCATAAATAGCGACTGTACATGTGGATCTCACCAGATGAAATACACAGGAATCAAGCCAACTACATCTGTGGAAGGAGACAATGGAAAAGCTCGATAACAGTCGGAACAAGACCAGAGGCCAACTGTGGAATGGACCATCAATTGCTCATATGCAAGTTGACGTTGAAACTGAAGAAAATCAGAACAAGTCGACGAGGGCCAAAGTACAGCCTTGAGTATATCCCACCTGAATTTAGAGACCATCTCAAGAATAGATTTGATGCATCGAACACTAATAACTGAAGACCAGACGAGTTGTTGAATGACATCAGGTACATCATACATGAAGAAAGCAAGAGGTCATTAAAAAGACATGAAAGAAAAAAAGACCAAAATAGATGTCAGAGGAGACTCTGAAACTTGCTCTTGATTGTAGAGTAGCTGAAGTAAAAGGTAGAAATGATGAAGTAAAAGAGCTGAACAGAAGATTTCAAAGGGCAGCACAAGAAGACAAAGCAAAGTATTATAAGGACATGTGCAAAGACCTGGAGATAGAAAGCCAAAAGGGAAGAACATGGTCAGTATTTCACAAGCAGAAAGAACTGAAGAAAAAATTCAAGCCTCGAGTTGCAATATGGAAGAATATTGGGTGTACGACTCTAGCCTATTTATCGAGTGACTCTAAAAGCTTGCAAGATCAAGAGAAGGCACTGCAACAAATTCAGATGGTGGTGCAAGCTGCTCTGCCACTTGCGCCATATGATCCAGCTGATCTAATGGTGCTTGAGGTGCCAGTGGGAGATAGGGATGCTGTTTGGAGTTTTTGGAAGGCCCCTATTGGCGAATGATAGCACAGACCCTTAGGATTTTGGAGCAAAACCCTGACATTCTCTGCAGCTATCTACTCTCCTTTTGAGAAGCAGTTTTTGGCTTATTACTGGGCCTTAGCAGAGACTGAACACTTAACCACGGGCCACCAAGTCACCATGCAGCCTGAGTTGCCTATCATGAGTTGGGTGTTGTCTGACCCACAGAGGCATAAAGTCAGACATGCACAGTCACATTCCATCATTAAATGGAAGTGGTATACACTAGATCAGGCACAAGCAGGACCACAGGGCACAAGTAAGTTGCATGCTTAAGTAGCCCAATGCCCATGGTCTCCAATCATATGATATTACCTCTCCTTTCCCGGTGCGCCTAGGGCCTCTTGGGGAGTTCCTTATGATCATCTGACTGAGGAAGAGAAGACTTGTGCCTGGTTTACAGATGGTTTCACGTGGTTTCCAGGCACCACTCAAAAGTTAACAGCAGCAGAAATACAGCCCCCTTCTGGGACCTCTCTGAAGGATAGTGGTAAAGGGAAATCCTTCCCATGGGCAGAACTTCAAGCAGTGAACCTGGGTGTTCACTTTGCTTGGAAGGAAATATGGCTTATGTGTGATTATATACTGATTCATGGACTGTGGCCAATTGTTTGGCTGGATGGTCAGGAACTTGCAAGGAAAAAGATTGGAAAATGGAGACATGGATGTATGGGGAAGAGACATATGGATAGACCTCTCTGAATGGGCCAAAGAAGTGACAGTACTTGTGTCTCATGTGAATGCTCACCAAAAGGTGACCTCGGCAGAGGAGGGTTTGAACAACCAAGAGCATAGGATGATGGAAACCAGTAATCCTCTTTCCCCAGCCACTTCTGTCATTGCCCAATGGGCTCATGAGCACGGTGGCCATGGTGGCAGGGATGGAGTTTATGCGTGGACTCAGCAACATGGATTTCCATTCACCAAGGCTGACTTGGCTACAGCCACTGCCGAATGCCCAGTCTGCCAGCAGCAGAGACAAATACTGAGTCCCCAGTATGGCACCAGTCCTTGAGGAGATCAGGCAGCAACCTGGTGGCAGATTGATTACATTGGACCACTTCCATCATGAAAAGAGCAGCATTTCGTTCTTATTTGGATACTTATTCTGGATACAAATTTGCCTTTCCTGCACACAATGCCTCTGCCAAAACTACCATCCGTGGACTCACAGAATGCCTTATCCACCATCATGGTATACCACAAAGCATTGCCTCGGATCAAGGGACTCACTTCACAGCAAATGAAGTCCAGCAATGGACCCATTCTCATGGAATTCACTGGTTTTACCATGTTCTCTATCATCCGGAGGCAGCTGGCTTAATAGAACAATGGAATGGCCTCTTAAAGAAACAATTACAGCAACAGCTAGGTGGCGATACTTTGCAGGTTTGAGGCAATGTTCTCTAGGAGACTATATACGCACAAAACCAGAGTCCAATATATGGTGTTGTTTCTGCCATGGCCAGGATTCACAGTTCCAGGAATCAAGGGGTGGAAATGGGGGTGGCACCACACACTATTACCCCTAGTGACACAGTCACAGAAGTTTTGCTTCCTGTCCCTGCAACTCTATGCTCTGCAGGTCTAGAGGTCTTAGTTCCAGAGGGAGGAATGCTGTCACCTAGAAACACAACATGGATTCCATTTAACTTGAAGTTAAGAATGCCACCAGTCCCTTTGGGCTCTTCATGCCTCTGGATCAACAGGCAAAGAAGAGGGTTACTATGCTGGCTGGTGTGATTGGTCCTGAGTACCAAGGGGAAATCAGGAAATCAGATTGGTGTTGCATAATGGAGGTAAAGAAGAGTGTGTCTAGAATACAGGCGATCCCATAGGGAGTCTCTTAGTACTACCATGCCCTGTGATTAAAGTCAATGGAAAACTACAACAACCCAATTCAGACATGACTACTAATGGCCCAGGCCCTTCAAGAATGAACATTTGGGTCACCCCAGCAGGCAAAGAACCATGACCATCCGAGGTGCTTGCTGAAGGCAAAGGGAATACAGAATGGATGGTGGAAGAAGGTAGTTTTAAATACCAGTTACGACCACTTGACCAATTGCAGAAACGAGGACTGTAATTGTTATGAGCATTTCTTCCTGTATGTGTGCATCAAATATTTTGTTTTCTTATAAAATATAAGATGCAAATTGAGGTAGTACCTTTTTGGTTGTACACATACTAGTTGTATCATATTAGGTGCTAGTATGACTTTGTAAGTGTTTTTATTTAGAGATTGTGTATGATTTAAGAAGATGTGTATAGGTGCCAAGTTGACAAGGGGTGGACTGTGCTGGTTAAGGCTGTGTGTCAACTTGGCTGGGGCATGAATCTCAGTGGTTTGGCAGTTATGTAATGATGTAGTTAGTTATGTAATGATATAGTTTGGCAGTTATGTAATGATGTATTCACCCTCCATGGTGTGATCAGATGTGATTAGCCAATCAGTTGTAAGGGGAGTTTCCTCAGTGCCGTGGCCTGCATCCAATATATACGTGGACGTTCTGGCAAAGCTCACTTGCTTGTGCTGGATCCTGTATCCAGCTTGTCATCATCTCACTTTCGGTTCTTGGAATTTCAGTCAGTGGCCTGCCGTCTGACCTGCCGATCTTGGTTTTGTCAGCCTCCGCAGCCTGTGAGCCAGCAACTTGCTGTCTTACCTGCTGGTCTTGGATTTGTCAGCCTCTGCAGTCCATGAGCCAGCAGCCTGCAGTTTGACTGCCATTCTTGAGTTTGTCAGCCTCTGCAGCTACATGAGTCAGGAGAAGCCTCCAGCATGATGCCTGATCCATAGGCTTGGGACGTGCCAGGCTGTACAGCTGTGTGAGCCATTTCCTTGACATAAATCTCTCTCTTTCTCTCTTCACTGGTTTTGCTTCTCAAGAGAACCCAGCCTAAGACAAAGTTAATAGACATTGGGGTGTTTCTGTTTTAGGGCTATTATGAACAACACTGCTCTGAACATTTCTGTACAATGCTTTGTGTGGATGCATGTTTTCAATCTCGTGGGCACATAACTAGGAGTGGAATTGCTGGGCCATATGGTAACTCTAAGTTTAACTTTTTGAGGTACTGCCAGACACTTTTCCAAAGTGACTGAACAACTTTACATTCCCACCAACAGCATTAAGTGTTCCAGTTGGTTCATTTTTTATGTAAAGACACAGAATTGCATAACAAACTGTATTTCACTTTCTGCCTCAACTTCTAGGAAAGTCACAACCAAATTCTGTCATCTGAGAAGAATGTAGACCTTACAATGTATATTCTGTGTGGACATTGCCTCTGACTCAATGCTATTTTCTCTTCCTTTTATTTTACTTTTCCCCAAATTACTGCACTTTTTAAAATCTGTAAATGCCTCTTGGCAAAGGAAAGGAGGCCACAGGGGGAGGGAAAGAGAGACACAGGCACCTGAGAAGTTCAAATATTATAAAAGACAGCAACAACATATACCATCAGATACAGAGTTTTTAAATTTATGCACAAAGAATTTAAAATGAGCAGGACAGATGTTGTCAGTCCCTTCAGCAAAAGACCACAAGAAACACACTTGTAACAAGTTGGGTTTATTAGTCATTGCAGCGAGGGAGAACACACACACCAAGCAGAAGCATGAGGTGCCTCGGGAAGTGGGTGCTAGAAAGAACTTCTTGGAGGATTTGGGCTTTGGTTGGGTAATTTGGGGAAGGAAGCAGTACACAATACTTACACTCAACCTCCTTAAAGCTCTGCACCAATTCAATCCACATCAGGGAAGTTCTGAGATTTCCAGACCTTCAGTGGTGACGGGATTTGAGTATTTATGTCAGTACCCGGGGAAGGATTTTATCTTGAAGTGTTCTAGTGGGTCAGTGTCCTTCCCTCCCTCTCTCCTACCCTTTCTTCCTTTCTGTTGCCCTAGGTTTTCCATCTCTGAGATGAGTCAGTACATTTATTTTAACTCATGTTCAATGATGGTCTCCTGTGGAGCCAGCAAAAATGGCCCAGCCTTGTAGCCCCACCTTGGGCCTACAAAGATGGCCAAGCCTTGGAGCCCCGCCTCGGGAGGTTATTGTGTTTGGGGATCTACAACCATAGAAGTTGTGTGGGGCGTGTGGTGCCAGCTGTGTGCTCGGGGAACACAGCCTGGACCCCACCTCACAACCAGTTATCTGTCACACTTGGTCACCTGGATGAGAGCAACCAAATCTACTAGATTATAGATTTCAGAATTTGAGGCTTTCGCCCAACAGTTTTTAACAAAAGTCCTTTTTCCTTTCCCCCTTCACATCAAGAAATCTGTTCTCTCAGCACTTGCGTCATCTCCGGGCACTCAGTCTGGTGGAGGGAAGGCATGGAGGACAGCTGTGGGCTGCAACCTGTGGCCTCCCTGGGGCCTGGCACCTTGGGTACAGGCAGGCCCAGAGGTCTTTGAATCATTTATACATGATCTGGGTGCAATCTATCCTTATATGATAGCTCATAAAACACGTCTGAGTGTTTTTTGGCCTAGTCCATTTCTCAGTGGATGGACATGAGGTAGGTTGGGTCACAGTGAAATTTGTCTCAGGCACCAGGCCTAGAAGCTTAGACTGTCTCTTGCAAGTAGAATAATTAGGGCCTGGACCTACCCAGCATTGCTAATTTAGCTCCCCCTGTTAAACTGCACCTACATTTGCTAAGTCATTCCATGAGATCCAGGCCTCTCTTGTAGGCTGCACTGGCTTGTTCTTAGCCCCTTTGTCCTGCTCAGGCTCCATTCTGTGTGCAAACCCTGGGGAGGTGTGCTGGGAACCAGGAGCCTCCCTCTGGAAACGGAGAATATTTGTCCCACTGGCAGTGAGATGTCCTCCTGTGGGGGAGGGGAGAGGGTGCAGCAGAAGGACCCCAGGACTGGGGAGGGACAGCCAGGCTGAATTCCAGCCCTGTCCCAGGACCTACTGGGTGAACAGGAGGAAGGTGTGTAACCTCTGTGCACCTCGGTTTCCCTTCTGATAAACGGTGATAGAGGAACCTATCTTGCAGGGGAGTTGGGAGAATTTTCTAATCCTATATTAAAATGCCTGGTGGATATAAAGCACCTAGCACAGTGTAGGGTCTCCAGAGAGGGGAGCTCTTATTAAGACGAGGAGTGAAAGGAGATTGGAAGATTTAACTTACTGGGCCAGGTCCACAGGAAGACAGTCTTATGCCCCAATACTCACCCCAGATTGAAGGACCGTTGCAGGGTCCCATGAGCTGGATGTGCATGTAGTAGAGTGTGTTAGAGCCCCCAGTGAGGCAGCAGACCCTGATCTCTGGCCTTCTTTTCCTACCCTGGGAGCCTGAAGAGAATCTCTGCCTACGTGAAATCCAGCTACTTCCTCCCAAGTCCTAAAGATGCCTGTTGCCAGGGAGTCGATTCCAGCCGTATAGGACAGAATAGAACTGCCCCATAGGGTTTCCAAAGAGTGCCTGGTGGATTTGAACTGCCGACCTTTTTCTTAACCACTATGCCACAGCAGGGTTTCCATAGGAAAGGCCTGTAAATCCAGGATATGGGAGGAGGAGCCAGTCCTGTGCTGTGCTGCCCCAGGAAATAGAGAACATGTGGCCTCCCTCTTCCTTCCCCCCAGCAGCAGCCATCCCTTCTTTTCACTCCATTCCCTTCTCCAAGAACTTATCTGCCCCCTTTTCTCCACCCCAATCCCACCCCATCCAGGCCCTTTAAAGCCTCAGCTCCCACTTCCCTTCAGCCAAGTCCTCCCTCCTGACCCCTCATGTCCCACAATGAAGCCAACCAGACCACCTTTTCCTTAGTGGCACCACTGCCTAGAGGAGCTGCCTGGACCCCTGGCCTGTAGGGCTCAGCCTTGAGCTCCTTTTCTGTCCTAAGACACCAGAATGGCTGGTGTGAGGGCCCTGCTCCAGCATGGTCCCTGCCCCAGCCCTGTCTGATCCCCAGGTAAGGCTGAGCTACACCTGCTGTGTCTTGTCCTCCTGGCTACCTGGACTCAAGACTGACGGTGGTAGTGGTGGTGGTGGTTAGGGGAGAGGGTGTCTTCCCTTTGTCCTCTGGTATCCAAGACAAGGGGAGAGTGGACGGTGATGTGTGTGTGTATGGGGAGAGTTATAAGGTTTCTTGCTCATTTCTGTCCCTTCTCCATGTCCCTCTGTCCCCCACCGTGGGGATCTCTACCAAAGGGAGACCGCTCCTGTGCCTGGTGCCCTCATTAGCTCAGCTTTCATCGAGTCCATGAGGACCTGTGTGTGTTGTTGTGAGGGCGCCAGGACAATGGGGAAGGGACTGAGCTGTCCACAGCTTGTGGGGCCCTGGGGGACTTCCTCCTGTCACCCTGTCCTGGCAGCTTTCACTGATCCAGATGCCCCTCCTCTCTGTTCCCAAAATAAATCTCAGCAGCACATATCCCACGGTATTGTAAGTGTTATTTTTCCTGCCAACTAGAACATAAATTCATGGAGGACAGAATCCATCTCGTACTGACTTTTTATATCTGAAGTCTATCACAGTGCCTGGCACACAGTGAATATTCATTAAAAGTTAGAAGCTTGAAAGAGTTTTCTCTAGGTAAGGGCCTAGAGAATGCTACAGTCATGATTGAGATATAACATCTAGAGACAGTTATCTCTGCCATTGGTGATATACAGTAAAGTTCACAAGATTGTAAATCAAAATGTCTGGGGGAAGGAGCCACTAGCTCTTTTTAGCTTAAGTGGTAATAGGTTCTAGCTGCCAGTTGGAAAGCTGGACCTGAGACAGGCAGGCCCTGTTTGCTGGACCTAAGCACAGCAGATCTGGGTGGTCAGGAGGTGGTGTGGGCATTTCCATGAAGTCGTCCACAAGCAGCAGGACTCATTGGAGAAACGTGGCTTAATAGATTCCCCATAACATGGCCCGATTGTGGAGTGGGGCCTTGTTGAGGTACAGCCTTCAGACTTGGCCCATAGTAGAAAGAAGATTTGGAGAGGAGTCTTACTGGGGCTTGTCCAGATGGTCACTGCCTGCAATGCACCTCCTGCAGTTATTAAATAAAAAGGGAGCCAGAGGAGTAATGTTGAAAGTAGTGAAGAAGTCAATGATTGATTAAAAAACATAAAACTGGTAAAAGTTCAGCAAAGCTAGATGTTTATGAACCTCATAAGATACCAGTTAGTTAAACTAAAAGCTTATTTACACTTTAAAATTTATGATCTTAAAGACAGAAGGCATAAAAATACAAGTGAATAAAGTAATAGAAGTTGGGGCTGAAACTATGATAACAGATTAAGTAGTTAGAATAAACATATTCATTCAGATTAACAGGTAAATAGCAAATGATTTCTCAAAAGGACCAGATATTACTATCTACTTCAGGCTCTGCAGGCCACATGGCCTCTGCCAACCACTCAACCCTGTCCTAGCGTGAAAGTAGCCATTAATAATCGAAAAATTAATGGCTGGTCTGTGAACCAATAAAACTTCATTTTAATAAACAAGTAGATGTAGTTGGCCAACTCCCAACCTAGAAGCTCAAATTTAAAAGGCATAACTATATTAAATATAAAATATTGGATTTGAAATTTTAAAGGTGATTAATTACTAAAGGAAAAACAACAAAATAACTTAACGTTTAAAAATGATGGAAGATCTCCTAAACAAAGCAGTTGCAAAGGAAAACATTTTCTAAACGTTGTGGTCAAATTATACTGCATAAAGTGAAAATATACATTTCAAAATCTGGGGTAGAAGTAGCAAGCACATCTATGTACTTCAAACAGAGGCAACCAATAAAGATGGGTATATTATGGCCAGGATCTAGCAGAGGTCCCAGGACCTGAGGCCTCTTGGGGCTCCTCCAGTCCTCATACCCCATCAGTGAATCTCTCCTTCTGGATGTGGAGACTGGGACTCACTCTCTGGGAGCATGGTTGCCTGCATGGTGTCTCCTGCATTGATCTGTTGTCATTCATCGTTAATTACAAATTTCTTGTGAAGCATTCCCCGTTAACAATGTATTAGTTAAAGAAAGACTAAGATGGAAGATTCCAAGACCACAGCTTATAGAAAGAAGTTGATTCTTCTTTCATATAACAGATCCACAGGGAAAAGTCCAGGTTGGTGGGGCAGCTCTGCTCCACGAAGTTATTCAGGGACTCAGGCTTGTTCCATCTGTGGCTCTGCCATTCCCTAGGATGCTGTCTCATCTTGGTTGAGTTTCTACCATGAGTTTGGGGAGGAAAAGAGAGAAAAAAAACCTACAAAGCACGTTTCTATCACACAAGTAAGGCGGACCCGCTCTCCGTGTGATTGTTGTCACACCCCTAGTTAATCAGATCTGGCTTTTATCGATGGACTCCACTTTGTGGTGTGGCCCCTTTAGCCCCCCTCCCTCAAATGCCCAATGGCCACCTACATTTCCTCCACTTTTCCTCTTAACTTCCCATTTGAACAATTTTGGAAGGGAGCAGATACGGTTTAGGTCACAGTTCAAAAAGATTATCTGTGAATACAACTATAAACACTTCACCATAGAAGATAAAACACTGATCAATCTACTAAATCTAATTTTTCTTCAAGCCTCTAAAGCAACATGAACCTTGTCTTGTTTGTTCTAGTCCCATCTCTCCACACCCTTGAAAATGGCCCCTTCTATTAACCTCAGGTTGGTTCTCTGTCTCCACATCTGGTCACACAGCAGCATCTAGTCACTTAAAATCCAGATATACCCACATCCATTAAACTCTTCCGGATTTAAGTAATTTCCCTGTATATCTGCTTTCTTTTCTTAACATTAGTTTCTGTTATACAAATAGTGCATGAATACATGTTGTTGAGTGCTGTTGAGTCGATTCTGACGCATAGTGACCCCATGTGACAGAGTAAAACTGCTCCACGGGGTTTTCTAGACTGTAATCTTTATGGGGGCATATTGCCAGGTCTCTTTCTCCTATGGAGCCACTGGGTGGGTTCAAACCGCCAACTTTTCGGTTAGCAGCCAAGTGCTTAACTGTTGGGCCCTGTCTTAGTTATCTAGTGTAGCTATAATAGAAATACCACAAGTGGATGACTTTAACAAAGAGAAATTTATTCTCTCACAGTTTTACAAGGCTAGAAGACCAAATTCAGGGCGTCAGTTCCAGGAGAAGGCTTTCTCTCTCTGTCAGCTCTGGAGGAAGGACCTTGTCATCAATCTTCCCCTGGACTAGGAGCTTCTCAGCACAAGGACCCCGGGTCCAAAAGATATACTTTTCTCCTGGCACTATTTTCTTGGTGGTTTGAGGTTCCACTGTCTCTTTGCTTGCTTCTCTTTTTCATATCCCAAAAGAGATTGACTTAAAACACAACCTAACCTTGTAGATTGAGTCCTGCCTCATTAACAACATAGAGATAGGATTCACAACACATAGGATAATCACATCAGATGGCAAAATGGTGGACAATCACATGATACTGGGAATCATGGTCTGGCCACGTTGACACACATTTTGGGGGGACACGATTCAATCCATAATGACCACGAAGCATTTTTCGTAAAATTCCATTTATAATTATTTGACATTATGCATTAACCATCCTGATAGCACCCAATATTACCTTTATGCAGGAAGAATCCTAATATTTACCACTTCAGAATTTTTCTACTTTTTTAAATCAGGGCTTGTCTCTGACAGTTAACAATGAAACAAAAAAAGCCCATTGCTGTTGAATCAGACTCATGGCAACCCAATAGGATGGAGCAGAACTGCCTCATAGAGTTTCCAAGGAGAGGCTGGTAAATTCAAACTGCCAACCTTTTGATTAGCAGCCGGGCTTTTAACGACTACGCTACCAGGGCTCCAAGGTATCGTTGTTGTTGTGTGTGTACAGTCGATTCTGACTCACAGGCCCTTTGAAGTCCTCTAAGGCCTCTCCTTTCTGTGTGATTACAGGAGCAATTATGTAGGTTAATGCAGCTTCTTTAACATCCAAGCCGTATTCGGACTCATACTCCGCCAAAGCATTACTGCGGGATTCTGGGTCTTTGCACATTGAATGATGTTCTACTTTATCACAGCTGTTTCCTGAAGTAACAGCAAAGCAGCTAAAAAAAGAAAAAAAAAAAATTTGATGTTTTTATTTTATTGTCCCAATTTCTAGAATTTCTTGTGAGATTAGAAGCATGTTTTTTTCCAAAGAGGAGCCCTGGTGGCAAAGTGGTTAAAGCACTCAGATGCTAACAGAAAGGTCAGCGGTTTCAACCCACCAGTCGCTCTGTGGGACAGCTTCTGTAAAGACTAAAACCAACCAAAACTAAACCTGTTGCCATGGAGTCAATTCCAACTCCTAGCGACCACGTAGGACAGAGTAGAACTGCCCCATAGGGTTTCCAAGGAGTGGCTGGTGGATTCGAATTGCTGACCTCTTGGAAACCCTATGGGGAACTTCTACTCTATCCTAAGGGTCACTAAGAGTCGGAATTGATTCAACAGCAAGGGGTTTGGTTTTTGGTTGTTTCCAAAACATTCCAAATACCTGGACTACACAATGAAGTGAATGGAAATCAGGAAAAGTAACACTTAGGGAAAGAAGGGTGATGTACTCTTCACTCTGCTGCTGCTCCCAACCCAGTCCGTCAGTGAGAATAGGAAACAGAACTCTTGATTTTGGGTTTGTTTAGTGTTGTAACTCTAGTGTTGGCCCCTCCCCCTTTTCAAACCCTTGTGTTCCATCCTGCCACCCCCACCTGAAGGCAGTCAGAGGAAGCCACCCTGAGAAGGAGCTGCTAATGGTCCATCACTGACTGGCCTCTGCCCCAATTAGCAATGAAGATGATGACAGCTCTTCTATTACTTCTCATTTCCCTTTCCCTCCTATTTCCTCCTTTCTATCTTTCCCTGTCTCTTTAGTTCTTCTTCACTGTCTCCCAGGAAAGTTGAATCCTGAGAACTTGGAACAGCTACCTGGACAACTGAAACAATTCTCCTTATTCCTGGGAAATTGTCCTGATTTGCAGGGGAGAAGGTAGGAAGAAGGGAAAGGAGAGGACATCTCTCTATCTCTGCAACTGTTTATGAACTCTCCAGACCTCATCATCTTGTTGTCCTTCTTCTAGCTCACCTTTGTGGACTCTTACCTATGATGTCTTAGATCAGAACTGCATGTTTGAGCCCAAGTGCCTGGATGAGTTCCCAAATCTGAACGCTTTCATGTGAGGCTCCCTGCACCTTTCTCTTACAGAAAAACTCACAAGCTCCCCTGGGCCCTGAGGAACCCCAGGGTGGTAGATTGTTGCCCAACACCAGCTTTTGCCTAAAGAGACCAAGAGTGGGTCACCTCTAAGCCTCTAAGTCTTGGTAAAGGCCTGACTCCTTTCACCCCAAAGGCTCTGTCTACCAGAAATGGGGGTAGGTGGAGGCAGGCAGCATGTGAATGTTGTAGTTTTGGTCTGATTCTTTTGAACTCGGTTCGGGTCTTTATCGCGTTTGGTATGCTTTCCCTTCAGGCTTTGGAGAAAATACCTGTGTACATGCAGTCTGACTGCTTCTTCAAGATTCCCATCAACAAGACGGTCCAGTGGGGCAACAAGAAGATATGCTGAGCTGGAGGCAGAGTCACACTGCTTGTCTTGTTCCATCCTGTCCCTAAGGAGGCCTTGTCCTCTGTCTTCTCTGCTCTTTTACAATAAATAGTACTTAGATCATTGCTGTCTAGCTGGATTTCTCTTAGCAGTAGAGGCCAAAGGAGAGTAAGGATATGTGGAGGGTTATGAAGATGTGAATGCAATCTTTCCACCATTCATACCCCCTGCTCCCCAGGTATGTTCATGGCTACAGCGATTCATGCCCAAGCCTGAAGGGTGGGTACTTGAAATAAAGACGAGATTGAACAGTTGCAGAGAGAAGGTATGTCAAATGGGACTGGAGGCCCTGTAGAAAATACAAGAAGATATCAAGTAAAACTCTGTATACTGAAGGTACTGATGAACTGGAGTTGAGAAACTGACCCATGTATATATGAAAATTTAGTATGACAAAGGTGGTATTTCCAAAGTGTGGGCTAGCCAAAAGTAGAGCTAGGATAATTCTTAACAATTAAAAATAACAGAGCCCTACCTCACACCATCCATGAAAACTAATTCATCTGGAATTTAAACACAGTATTAAATACCAAGCTATAGAAATATTAATGAAACTATGATTGTGATCATAAGGTGGGGACAGTTCCTCTAATAAGATAGCAAAAGAAAAATCCACGAAGAGTTACCAATTGAACAGTATCAAAATTGAAAAGTTTTCTATGATAAGGAACAAATATGCAAAATTGAGACAGGTGACGAAGAGACAAAGGAACCAAAGATTACCTAAAGAACTCTTATCAGTCATTAAAACTCAGAAGAAAAATGAACAAAATCTATGAACAAGTTAGAGAACTCAAAATAGGTGTGACCAAAAAAAAAAGGAAAAAAATGTTTAACTGTAATCCAAGGAACTGCAGATTACACCAGTGTGATTCCATAGTTCATCAGATGACAAATATTAATCAATTGATAAAGTGTTGGCAAAGCTTGAGAAAGTGCTAAGCATTTCCTACTGGTGAGCTTGTAAACTGGTATAGCTCCAATGGAGGACAATTTGTCAATATCATTTAAAATTTAAACATCCTATGACATGACAATTCCAACCTATAAAATCTCAACCATACACCAAAGGAGGCATATACTGAGGTGTTCATAGTTGAGTTTTTAAAATTAAGTGGCAGATTAGTACATACGGTATGATATCGTTCACGTTTTGATTAGAGCAACTGAAACATCAGTCTACTTTCCACAGATACACGTGTATGTAAATGAATAGAAGAAGGTCTGAAGGACACACAAACTGACGACAAGGTCTCCTACAGGCAAATGGGAAAAAGGTCAGGCTTCAGGGTAGAAGTAAAAGGGGACTTTACAGATAAGGCCAGGTTTTTTTCTTTTTATTAAGGTGAATGTATTCATGTTTTCTTTTTTATTGAGGCAAGGAGCTGTGGTGGCCCAACAGTTAAGCACTTGGCTGCTAACCGAAAGGTTGATGGTTCGAACCCACCCACTGGCTCTGCAGGAGAAAGACCTGGCAATCTACTCCCATAAAGACAACAACAACAAAAAAAAACCCATTGCCGTTGAGTGGATTCTGATTCAAAACGACCCTAGAAAACCCTATGGGACAGTTTTAATCTATCACATGGGGTGTCTGTAAGTCACAATCAACTCAACAGCACCCAACATGTATTCATGCACTATCTGCGTTAAAAAAAAAAATTGCTGTCGAGTCGATTCCAACTCATTTGTGTAACAGAAACTAATATTAAGAAAAGAAAGCAAACTTAGGGGCAAACAACTTAATCCACAAGAAGAGGTTAAACGGATGTGAGTATATTTGAATTTTAAATGAAAAGGTGCTGCTGTGTGACCAGAGGTGGAGACAAAGCCAACTTGAGGTTAATAGAAGGGGCCGTTTTCAAGGGTTCAGAGGGCTGGGACTAGAACAAACCAGATAAAGAGACTGTTGTTTTAGATTTAGAAAATTAGATTTGTTAGATAGGTCTGTATTTTATCTTCTACGGTGAAATGTTTCCACTTGTATTCACAGATACTCTTTTTGAACTGTGGCCTAGACCCTATCTGCTTCCTTCTAAAATTGTTTCCAATGGGAAGAAAACTGCAAGAATGGCTGACACGCAGGTGGCCATTAGACATTTTGGACAGGACCATACTTTAGTGGGGGCCTGATGAGAACTTATCATCAATGATGAGTGACAAGAGATCAGTGTAGGAGACACCATGAAGCAACCTTGCTCTCAGAAAGTGAGTCCCCTTCTCCCTATCCAGAAGGAGAGACTCACTGATGGGGTGTGAGCACTGGAGGAGCCCCAAGGAGCCCCAGGTCTCGGGACCTCTGCTAGACACTGGCCACAATACACTCATCTTTTTTGGTTGCCTCTGTGTGAAGCACATAGGTGTGCTACTTCTACCCCAGACTGTGAAATGTATGTTTTCATCTTTTACATTATAATTTTGACCACAATGTTTAGAAAATGTTTTCATTTGAAACTGTCTTTGTTTCTTAGATCTTCCACCTTTTTTAAGCATTGAGTTATTTTGTTCTTTTTCCTTTGATAATTAATCACCTTTTTAATTTCAAATCTAATATTCTAGCTTTTATATAGTTATGCCCTTTCAGTTGGAGCTTCTAGGTCAGGAGTCCACCAACTACAGTCACTAGTTTATGTAAATAAAGTTCTGTTGGAACGCAACCCAGCCATTCCTTTAAGGACTGTCTATGGCAGCTTTTACCCTAGACTGGATTGAGTGATTGGCAGAGCCAGTGTGGCCTATACAGCCTAAAACCTTTACTATTTGACCTCTTAGTGAAAACATTTGCTGTATACTACTCTAGATATATACGTTAATCTAACTAAATATTTTTATTCTAGCTACTTTTATTGTAGTTTCAGCCCTAACTTCTATTACTTCATTCACTTGTATTTCTATCCTATCTGTCTTTAAGTTTATAAATTTTAAAGTTTAATAAACTTTTAGTTTAACTAATGTGTATCTTACCAGGTTCATAAATCTTCCACCATTACTGAACTTTTATCTTACTAGTTTTATGTTTTTAATCAATCATTGACTTCTTCACTACATTTAACATTACTCCTCTTGCTCCCTTTTTAATAACCTCAGGAAGTACACCGCAGGCACTGACCACCTGGACAAAGCCCAACAAGACTCTTCTCCAAAATCATCTCTATGCTATGGGCCATGTCTGAAGGCTGCCCTTAACCAGGCTCCACTCCACAATCTGGCCATGTTATAAGGAACCTGCTCAGCCACATGGTTCCCCAATGAGTCCTGTTCCACTGTGGACGACCTGATAGAAACGGCCACACCACCTTCTGACCACCCAGAAAAGCTACACTTTGACCCCACAAACAGGGCCTGCCATCTCAGGTCAAGCTTTCCAACCAGCAGCTTGATAGAGCGTATAACCATTTAAGCTAGAAAGAGCTAGTGACTCCTTCCCCCAGACATGTTGATTTAAAATCTTGTGAACTTTACTGTATTTCTTGATGCCACAGATGGCTGTCTTCAGACCTTTATATCCCAGTCATGACTGGAGAGTTCTCCAGGCCCTTACCTGGAGATAATTCTTTCAAATTTCCAACTTTCATTGAATATTTACTTTGTGCCAGGCACTGTCACAGATGAGATATAAAAAGTCAAATAAAACATGGATTCTCTCTTCCATGAATTTATGTTCTAGTTGAGCAGAAAAACAGGAAAAACAACAGTTACCCTACAGTGGGATACGTGCTGTTGAGATTTATTTTGAGAACAGAAACGAGGGGCATCTGGATCGGTAAAAGCCTCCAGGAGACGGTGACAGGAGGTAGTCCCCCAGGGCCCCACAGCCTATGGACAGCTCGGTCCCTTCTCCATTGCCCCAGCACCCTCACAACCACACACACAGCTCCTCATAGACTCAATGAAAGCTGAATTAATGAGGGTGTCAGGCTCAGAAGGGGCCTCTCTTTGGAAGACATCCCCATAGTGAGGGACAGAGGGACATGGAGAAGGGACAGAAATGAGCAAGAACCTTTATAACCCTCCCCAAACGCACACATCGCCATCCACCCAGCCCCTATCTTGGATGCCGGAGGACAAAGGGAAGACACCCCCTCCTCCAAACACCACCATCACCACTAGCAGAGCTAGTCCTGAATCCAGGTAGCCAGGAAGACAAGACATAGTAGGTGTGGCTCAGCTATTACCTAGGGATCAGACAGAGCTTGGGCAGGGACCACGGGAGCAGGGTCCACCCACCAGCCATACTGGTCTCTCAGGGCAGAACAGGGAGCTTAGGGCTGAGCCCTACAGGCTGAGGTCCAGGCAGCTCCTCTGAGCAAAGGCTATACTGAGGGAAAGGCAGTGTGGTTGGCTTCACTGCAGGGCCAAGAGAGGCCAGGACAGGGATTGGCTGAAGGGAAGTAGGAAACTGAGATCTTTAGAGGGCCTAGATGGAATGAGGTTGCGGTGGAGAAATAAGTCCTTGGGGGAGGAGAATGGAATGAAAGGAGGAAAAGGGAGGAGAGGGATGGTGCTGGCGGGGTGAGGACAGGCAGGTGTTCTCCCAGCCTGGGGCAGCAGGAACAGGGCTGACTCCCCCTCACATCTTCTGGGTTTACAGACCCTACTTATTGCCCCACAGGGCTGGTTTTGTATAGATAGGACTTGGGAGGAAGTGGCTAGACTTCATGTAGGCAGAGATCCTCTTCAGGCCCTGAGGGTGAGAAAAAGAAGGCCCAAGATCAGGGTCTGCTGCCCCACTGGTGGCTCTAACACACTCTACTACATGCACAGCCACCTCATGAAAACCAAAAAAAAAAAAAAAAACCTGTTTCTGTGGAGCTGATTCTGATTCACAGCAATCTTATAAGATTAGAGATCAGAATAGAGCTACCCCATAGGATTTCCAAGGAGAGTCTGGTGGATTCCAACTGCCGACCTTTTGGTTTGCAGCTGAACTCTTAACCACTACACCACCAGGGTTTCCTCCAACTCATGGGACCCTGTAAAAGTCCTTCCATCTGGGGTGAGTACTGGGACGTAAGCCTATCTTCCTATGGCCGTGGCCCAGTAAGTTAAATCTTCCAATTTCCTTTCATCCCTTATCTGAATAAGAGTTCCCATCTCTGGAGAGCCTACACTGTGCTAGGTGCTTTATATCCACCGGAGATTACAATATAGGATTAGAAAATCCTCCGAACTACCCTTCCTCCTGCTCACCCAGCAGGTTGTAGGACAGGGCTGGAATTCAGCCTGGCTAGTTCTCTCCCCACTCTTGGGCTCCTTCTGCTGCACCACTTCCCCTACCCCACAGGAGGACATCTCATTTCCAGTGGAACAAAATTCTCCTTTTGCAGAGGGAGGTTTATGAATCCCAGCACGCCTCCCCAGGGTTTGCTCACAGAATGGGGCCTGAGCAGGAAAAAGGGGCTCAGAACATGCCTGTGCAGCCTGCAAGGGAGGTCAAGCTTGCACAGAATGACTCAGCAAATCTGGGGGCAGGTAGACAGGGGGAGCTGGGCTACCAATGCCATTCAGGGTCAAGCTGTAATTATTCCACTTGCAGGAGAGACTCCAGGCTTCTCAGCTTGGTAACAGTCTCACTGTACTCCAACCTACCTCACCTCTAGCTAAGGAAAAAAAAAAAATAAGGAGACCAGGCCAAATGACACTCAGGTGTGTGTTCGGGGCTATCATAACAGGGTAGACAATTCTCAGAGGATTCAAAGACATCTGGAACTTCCTAAACCCAATGGGACCAAGCTCTGGCAAATCGCAGGCCACTGTCCACAGCCGACATTCACAGGCATTCCCAAGGTGCTCAGCTTGGACCAGAACCAGAAGCTGATGAGAACTAGCCAAGAAAGCAGATCTCTGATGGGAAGGGGTAAAGAAAAAAGAACTCTACGCTGAAAACCATGTTGGACAACTGCCTCAAATTATCAAATCTGTAATCAAGTATATTGGGTTGCTCTCAAACCAGCTGATCACATGTGATGGATATCTGGCTGTGAGGTGGGGTCCAGGCTGTGTTCCTCTAGGACTGAGTAGGCACCACACACCCACACACCTCCTGTAGCCTTGGTTATCCAACCACACTGAGCTCAGAGGGTGGGCTCCAGGGCAGGGCCAACTTTGCAGGCCCCACTGTGCCTGACCCAGTGCCTCATCCACAGGAGATCATCAGTGAACATGAGTTAAAATAAATGTACTGATTTATCTCAGAGATGAAAAACCTTAGACAATGGGGAAGAAGAACGGGTAGAAGAATGGACGGAAGGACACTCTCCCATCATAGAATAAGATAAAGTCCTTCACAGGGGCACCCAAATAAATACTCAAACCCCAGCACCTCTACAGACCTGGGAGCTTCAGAACATGCCCACAGGTGGACTAGACTGGTACAAAGCGTTCTGGAGGTCAAGTGTAAATATTGTCTGTGTCTATGGAATTTACCACCAATCCTTCCTTGTCTCAGTCCTACTACTACCAGCTACATACACACTCCTCAAGTTCTGCCTCATCCATACTTTGTTAGGCTGTGAAGCTCGGGCAGAAAAAGGGCTCGAGCTTTCCCTTTCAGCACAGGAGAAAGACAGCCACTGACTACTGCTCATAGAAGTTGACAGGAGGCTTGGCACAACCTGTACTGGTTCTGTGATCTTGAACAAATTCCTTATCCCCTTCAGCTAAGTTTTCTCATCGATAACATAGTGGTGATAATTCTATCTACCTGGTAGTAATGTTGTGAAAATTAAATCTGGCACTATATATGTAAAATGCTTAGCACAGGTCCTGGCATAAAGCAAGTGCTCCATAATTGCTAGTTATTGTTAATTTTAGCCCCCCAACTAGGAAAGTGTCATGGAGATGGGAGAAATATCAAAGAGGTTCCAGCATCACCTCAAAGCGGGCAATGAAGTCCTTCAGGTTTGGGAACGCGTCCAGGCACTTAGGCTCAAAGATACGGTTCAGGTCAAGGATGTCATAAGCAAGGAAATCCACAAAGGTGATCTGTGAAAACCAAGGATGAGTGAATGGGAAGCTCCATCATCTGGGAGGAAAGACAACCTGTGTCCCCATCTCCTTCCCCCTTTACCTTGTCCCCTGCAAACCACGGCCGCTTCCCCAGGAACTCTGAGAAGAGCCTCATCTTGTCAGGGAGCCCCTCCAAGTACTGCGGCTTCAGCTTCTCCTGGGGCAGAAAACAGCTGTTACCACCCTCGAACCCTGCTCCCAGGGCACAGGGGCAGTTCCCCAACTGCTGCCAGCACCTAGCTGTTCACAGGTGAGCCGCCATTCTCCCTGGACTGCCCCTGGGCCAGTGCCCAGGCTTCCATTTAATCAACCAGTATTTATTAGACCCCCTACTAGGTATCACTTCCATTTGTCAGCGGCATGAGAAGGCCCAGAGGAAAACAACTCTGATTTGACTCTATCACCACTGAGCCCCATCAACCCACCTTTCAGTCAGACCCAGGAGTGCTGTGAGCCTCTGGCCAAGTGCAAGACTCATATGTAAAGGAACAAGAAGTATAAGAGCTCAAGGAAAAAAATGGGAAGTTCTAGCTTGCAGGGTGGCACAAGACTTGACAGGGTATTTGAGTAGTTTCCTGAAAGATAAGGAGAGTTCAAGATGCTGAAAAGGAGGAGGGAGGGGAGAGAGCATTCCCGCAGAAACAGACTCTGTGGTGATGCTGTGTGGCTAATAATCAAGGTACATGAGAATCCTGTCAGTAGCAAGGGAAAGACACTGGGAAAACTAGTTAAACACATTGTTTAGGAACTTAATTTCCACACTGGGGAGTCTAGGCTTTATCCTACAATTAGAGGGGATTGATTCAGAGTTTTCATTTGAGGAGATTTAGGGTTATTTGGGCCGTATGGGGCAATTCTACTCTGTCCTATAGGGTCGCTACGAGTCGGAATCGACTCGACGGCAACGGGTTTTTCAGGGTTATGAAGGTCACTCTGGTAGCAGTACAGGGGACGTCTTCAAGGAATCGTAGCTCTAAGGCGTTCAAAGGGCAAACAGGAGCACTGTAGATGGGAATGCAAGAGTCCAAACTCCCACTTCAAACCCTGCCCTGGCACAGCCCACTGGAAACTCACAAAATCAGGGCTGTAGCACACCCTGGCCAGGTCCATGCTGGTGTCCATAACCTGGTTCTCCAGGATGTCCACGCGGATCTTCTCCTCTTCTGTCTCCCCACCTGCAGCCCACACATCGGACACTCACCCTCAGCATCCCATGCAGCCAAGCCCTGGGAATGGCCGCCTGGCCTCCTGTGCCCCCACACCTACCCCCAGCCCCACTCACACAGGTCGTGCTTGCGGGCAATGTAGCGCAGGATAGCGTTACTCTGGGTGATCTTGTGAGCCCCATCAATTAAGTAGGGCAGCTGCAATGGCAACCAGGCAGGTTTGTTGTGCCGCCAGACTCCCCAACACCCCCATCCCCTATGAAAGGGCAGACTGGGACCTGGCACGCTGAGGGCCTGGGCCATGGTAGACACCGAAGAAATGTATGTACAGCGCATGCATGATCTGGAACAGGGAACACCACGGAGAGGCAGTGAAGAGAACCAGGAATGAGAGGGGTGGAGCAGAAGGCACCTGGTAGTAAAACTCCAGGCTGGGGGAAGGAGATGGAGGAAGAGACACCTTTTAATTCCCCTCCCCCCCCCCCCCCCCCCCACTCCCGTACCTACATTGGGAAAGTCCAGGCCAAGCTTGAATTTCTCATTCAGCCACTGGCTTCTGTCATAGTCCGGAGCTATGGTGGGAACGATGAAATGAAAACAAACCTCCTTGTAGTCCAACATTCCGTCCCCAGCGTCACTGCAAGAACCCCTGAGGCTGGTGGATCTGGCAGCTGACAGAACCACTAAGTCTCACACTCCCAGGACCAAGGCTTACAAAAGGCTTAGGCAAGCCCGCGGGGGAAATTGGATTCCGATTATTGATAAGGGGTGGGAGCAGATCCAGCTGGTGCAGGCCCTGCAGAGGTGGGCAACAGGTGGCCAGGGCATGGGCTGCTTGTTACCAAATCAGCATTAGTTGGCAGAGGGGCCAACACAAGGGTGTCATTACCGTCCCCCATCGTGTACTTCTTCTCCTTATAGTTTGAGTCGGTGTATTCCAGAAGCAGGCGGATTGCATGGGCCAGCTGGGAGAGACAGCAGGGGGAAGGGGTCAGAGATGGCGGGATCCTGCCTGCCTGACTTCATCTCTTCCATGTAAGCAGGCACCACCCTCCCCTCTCCTCACACAGCCGAGAAAACCCCACAGAAGTCGCACCCGTTGTCTCTCATTACTCCCCCGTCCTCTATCTCATTCAGCCCCAAAGTACTCAGCGTGGAGGAGGACAGGCTGCAGAATGGGGCTCAAGTCCAGCAAAGCCCCTGAGAGGAATCTACTAGAATTGGTCCCCGACCTGCTCAGCACTTCCTCGCCACCAGGCCCCCGTCCCACCCCAGCAAGCGGACCCTTTGCTTACCCCGCGGATATCCCAGTAACCCAGGGTCACGGCCATGGTGCACGTGTTCGCGGTGGTCTCAGCTGGTCCACGTCAGGGGAGCTGAGGTCGGACTTTACCAAGCTGTCCCGGGCGGAGTTCCGTGACGCTAGGCCCCGCCTCCAACGCGCTGAGTCGGTGCATTTCCGCACCCCCATCTCCGCCTTAGCCCTTCCCACCGCCTGCCTGCAGACGCCCGGACCCCTCCCTTTCCAGTTCTGGGCGCCGGGCCTAGAGGGCGAAAGGGAGTAAATTCCATTGCTGCTACCAGCTTGGAAGATTCCGGTAGGCCAGGCTTGGACGCACAGAAACCGAAGGCAGCTGGACCCCTCAGTGGCTTCCTCTGCCCGCGTTCAGACCCCAGCTGGGTCCTGGGGGAGACCGTGGTGCACTTGGGGAGACAAGGCAGAAACACAAGAGAAGTAATGCTCCTCGCCTCCCTTTCCTTAGGGCCTTGCTCGGCCTTTGCTCCTCGGTGCCGAGTTCCCTAGGAATCGGTGAGGCTCAGGCCAAAATGGGACTGCACTACAACCAGAGAGATTAAAATCAGCACCTATACAAGGAAAAGGACTCCTGGTCTATCAGAAAAGCTCCTGGGAGGTCTGATGCTCCATGATGGGTTCTCCTTTACAGGAACAAAGTAGCAGTGGACGGGACTGACCACCCACTACCAGGGACAGAGAACAGGAAATGTGGGCTCAGTGTTTTCTTTTCATGGACTGTTAAGGACCCTGCCCTTTGTCAGTCCTCTGGCAAAGGAGTGTAAGGAACAACTGGAAATTCAACAGTTAGCATTTCAGCCCATTGTGTGACTCTAAATCCAGGAATCAGACCCAGCAATAAGACTGCATATAAGGTACAGCCCCAGGAGTCTCCCTCCAGCCAGCTAGATAACCCTCACATTGACCCACCCCCAAACCAGGACCAGTGACATGAGAGTGGCAGTCACAGAGGGCAAGTGAGCAAGATCTTTTCTTCAGCAGGGCCAGAGGCCTGTGCTGTGCGGGGGGGGGGGGGGGGGGGGGTGGTGCAGGGTGGAGCCAGGAGGACTGCCCACAGAACAGTGTCGCGGTGGCACCACAGTCCCCTCATTACACAGGGTACAGACCCTCAGACATCCAGTCCCGTGGATTCTAGCCCTGGGTCTGACTTCTGCCTCATGTGTGGTCTTAGGTAAGACCAAGGACCCCCTGAGCCTATTTCCTCACTGGTGATTTGAAAGGCGTGCCTCAGGTGGCCTTTGAGATACTCTGTGACGTGTGACCCAGAGTACAGTCTCCACAAGAACAATGTCCTCTCTGCCGACTTTGCTCTTTGAAGGCAGAAGAGTATTTCAAAATGAAGATAACATGAAATAATTTAGCCTGTGGTGAATTTCTCTTGTGTAAAGGATATTAGAAGATTTAATGGATCTATGGAAATAAATGAGAGGAACTTTAAAAAAAGAAAATGGTTTACAGAACATTTAGAAAAAAGCTCAATAAAGACTTGGAAGATCTAAATGCCACATAGACATACACAGAACACTCCACCCAGCAGCAGCCAATTATACTTTCTCCTGTGAGTACCCAATCAGTTAAAAGGGAGTTTCCTTGGGGGTGTGGTCTGCATCCTAACAGAAGCAGATGTTATAGATTTTTGCTCACTCTGGATCCTGTGGCTGCCTCCTGTTCGTCTGACCTTCAGTTCTTGGGACTTGAGCTATCAGCTTAACTGCAAATCTTGGGATTCATCCATCTTCACAGCCTGAGAGCTGGAGACCTGCCCAGCTAATCTGCCAATCTTGGGTTTGCCAGCCACTGCACCTATGTGAATAGAGAGAAGCCTCTATCCTGATCCACGGACTTGGGAGGTTCCAGCCATTCCCTTGATATAAATATAAATATATATATATATATATATATAAGCTTTACTGGTTACAGAACCCAGCCTAAGACAACTGCTAAAGGTATTTCAAGCATAGAAAAAAGATGGAATACTCCCAAACTCCGTCTATGAAGCCAGCATACCCTGAAACCAAAACCAGGTAAAGACATCACAAAAAAAAAAAAAAAAAAAAAAAAATCCAGACAAGTATCCCTCATGAACATAGACGCAAAAATCCTCAACAAAATTCTAGCCAGTAGAATTCCACAACGTATCAAAAAAACAATTCCACATGACCAAGTGGGATTCATACCATCATGCTGGGATGGTTCAACATTAGAAAAACAATCAATGTAATCCATCACATAAATAAAACAAAAGAACCACATTATCTTATCAATTAATGCAGAAAAGGCCTTTGACAAAGTCCGAAACCCATTCACGATAAAAACCCTCAGCAAAATAGGAAAGGAAGGGAAACTCCTTGGCACAATAAAGGGCATTTACACAAAGCCAACAGCTGACATCATCCTAAACAAAGAGAGTCTGAAAGCATTCCCCTTGAGAATGGGAACCAGACAAGGATGCTCTTTATCACCACCCTTATTCAACATTGTGCTGGAGGTGCTAGCCAGAGCAATAAGGCAAGAAAAAGGAATAAAGTACCCAAATTGGTAAGGAGAAGTAAAATTATCCCCATCCGCAGAAGATATGATCTTATAAACAGAAAACCTCAAAGAATCTACAAGAAAACTACTGGAACTAATTAGAAGATTTCAACAAAGTATCAGGATACAAGATAAACATACAAAAATCAGTTGGATTTCTCTACACCAACCAAGTTGTTGTTAGGTGCCGCCAAGTCAGTTCTGACTCATAGCGACCCTGTGTACAACAGACCGAAACACTGCTTAGTCCTGCGCCATCCTTACAATCATTGTTATGCTTGAGCTCATTGTTACAGCCCTGGTAGCACAGCGGTTAAGAGCTTGCCTGCTAACCAAAAGGTTGGCAGTTCAAATCTACCAGCCACTCCTTGGAAACCCTATGGGGCAGCTCTACTCTGTCCTGTAGGGTTGCTATGAGTCTGAATCAACTTGACAACAACGGGTATTACTATACAGTGATCACACCAACAAAGAGAACTTCAAAAAGGAAATCACCAAATCAATACCATATATGATAGCCCCCAAGAAGATAAAATACTTAGGAATAAACCTAACCAGAGACATAAAAGACCTATACAAAGAAAACTGCAAGACACTACTGCAAGAAACCAAAACAGACCTGCATAAGAGGAAAAACATACCATGCTCTTGGATAGGAAGAGTCAACATTGTGAAAATGTCAATTCTACCCAAACCAATTTATAGATACAATACAATCCCAATCCAAATTCCAACAACATTTTTTAATGACACATAGAAGCAAATCACTGACTTCATATGGAAAGGGAAGAGGCCCTGGACAAGTAAAGCATTACTGAAAAAGAAGAACAAACTATGAGGCCTCACACTACCTGATTTTAGAACCTATTATACCATCCCGATAGTCAAAACAGCCTGGTACTGGTACAACAACAGATACATAGACCAACGGAACAGAATTGAGAATCCAGACATAAATTCATCCACATAAATATGAGCAGCTGATATTTGACAAAGGCCCAAAGTCCATTCAATGGGGAAAAGACAGTCTCTTTAACAAATGGTGCTGGTGTAACTGGATATCCATCTGCAAAAAAATGAAACAAGACCCATACCTCACACCAGGTACAAAAACTAACTCAAAATGAGTCAAAGACCTAAATATAAAATGTAAAACAATAAAGATCTTTGAAAAAAAAATAGGGGCAATGCTAGGAGCCCTGATACATGGCATAAACAGAATACAAAGCATAACTAACAATGCACAAACACCAAGAAGAGAAACTAGATAACTGGAAGCTCTTAAAAGTCAAACACTTGTGCTCATCCAAAGACTTCACCAAACAAGTAAAAAGACAACCCACAGACTGGGAAAAAAATTTTCAGCTATGACATATCCAATGAGGGTCTAATCTCGAACATCTACAAAATACTGCGACACCCCCAACAACAAAAAGACAAATAACCCAATTAAAAATGGGCAAAGGATATGAACAGACACTTCACCAAAGAAGACATTCATGCAGCTAACAGATACGTGAGGAAATGCTTGTGATCATTAGCCATTAAAGAAATGCAAATCAAAACTATAATGAGATGCCTTCTCACCCCAACAAGGCTGGCACTAATCCAAAAAACACAAAATAATAAATGTTGGAGAGGTTGTGGAGAGACTGGAACACTTAAGCACTGCTGGTGGGAATGCAAAATGGTACAACCGCTTTGGAAATTGATTTGGTGCTTCCTTAAAAAACTAGAAATAGAAGTTCCGTACAATTCAGCAAACCTACTTCTTGGAATATATCCTAGAGAAATAAGAGCCATCACACGAATAGGTATATCCACGCCCATGTTCACTGCAGCACCGTTCACAATAGCAAAAAGATGTAAACAACCTAGGTGCCCATCAACAGACTAATGGATAAGCAATTATGGTACATACACACAATGGAATAGTATGCAAGATAAAGAACAATGATGAATCCACGAAACATATCACAACATGGATGAATCTGGAGGGCATTACGCTAAATAAAGTTGATCAGTTGCAAAAGGACAAATAGTGTATGAGACCACTATTATAAGAATTCAAGAAAAGATTTACACACAGAAGAAAACATTCTTTGATGGCTATGAGGGTGGGGAGGGAGGGAGACGAGAATTCACTAACTAGATAGTAGACAAGAATCACCTTAGGTGAAGGGAAGGACAACCCACAATACATGGGAAGTCAGCACAATTGGACTAAAGCAAAAGCTAGGAAGTTTCCAGAACACAACCAAACACTTTGAGGGACAGAGTAGCTGGGGCTGGGGTCTGCAAACCATGGTTTCAGGGAATAGCTAGGTCAATTGGCATAACAACGTTTGTTAAGAAAATGTTCTTCATCCCACCTTGGTGAGTGGCATCTGGGGTCTTAAAATCTTGCAAGTGGCCATCTAAGATGCATCAGTTGATCCCAACCTACTTGGAGCAAAGGAGAATGAAGAACACCAAGGACACAAGGAAAATATTAGCCCAAGAGACAAAAGGGCCACATAAGCCAGAGACTCCATCAGCCTGAGACCAGAAGAACTAGATGGTACCCAGCTACCATCGGTGACCTCCCTGACAGGGAACATAACCGAGAGTGGGAGAAAAGTGTGGAGCAGAACCCAAATCTGTGTAAAAAATCCAGGCTTAATGGTCTGACTGAGACTGGAAGAAGCCCCCGAAGCCATGGCTCTCAGGCTCTCTGTTAACCCAGAACTAAAACCATTCCCGAATCCCACTCTTCAGACGAAGATTAGACTGAACTTTAAAATGTAAAATGATACTTGTGAGGAGTGTGCTTCTTAGTTCAAGCAGATACACAAAACCAAATGGATGGCTTCTGTCCAGAGGCAGATCGAGAAGGCAGGAAGGGACAGGAACAGGACACAAAAAACCCAGGGTACAAAGGGGAAGTGTGCTGTCATATTACAGGGATTGCAACTAGTATCCCATAACAATATGCGTATAAATTTTTGTATGAGAAATTAACTTGAGCTGTAAACTTTCACCTAAAGCACAATATAAAAAAATAAAAGAAAAACCAAGATAAATGCAGAGGAGTATAAAGAAAATAAAGATCCCAATATCAGAGATAAAAAAGAAGTTTTATTAAAAATCTGCCATAAGAAGGAAACAAAGTGTTCTAATACGTAATACAATATGGATGAACTTTGAAAATATTGTAGTAAGTGAAATAATCCAGAGGGAAAAGATGAATATGTATGATTCCATTTATGTGAGCTATCTGGAATAGAGAAATGCATAGAGACAGAAAGCAAATTAGTGGTTACCCTGGGCTGGGGAGGGAGGAATGGGAAGTTAGTGCTTAATGGGCACGGAGTCCGTTTGGGGTGGTGAAACAGTTTTGGAAAGAAGTCAGGATGGCAGCACAACACTGTGTGATGATGCCACTGGGTCATGCAGTTAAAAATGATTAAAATGGCAAATTTTATGGGGTGTATATTTTACCACACATAGAAAATAAAATTGTTAGGATTACAAGGTATGAGACCAATATTTCATAAAGATGTCAAATCATCAAAACAAAGTGTGGTACGGAGGATGAGGAGGAAGGTAGACTTCAGCTCACCCCTGTTAGAACATAGAAGTCAGATGGTCTGCAGGTCTGTGCTAAGTTGGGAACCTCAGAGCCTGTGTCACCAGTGGCCAGCAGGGAGCAGTCCATGTTGCAGATGCTCCCCACCTGTTCAAACCATGCCAGTCTTCCCAGCTCTTGGTTCCGGTCCAGGTTCAGGAGGCAGCCTCTGGCAATAAGGTGGATTCCCGGGGAGCTTTGCCTGCAGGAAGGCCATGCACCAATCCATACACTTAAGTACCTGCTCCTCTGAATAGTTTTAGTTCTCATTATACATGAGAGGGTTGGTCATTCGGAATTATATATCTTGAAAGAAAAAATTACGAGATTCAATTGAGAAAATAGAAATCGTAAAGGATAGACAGCACTAAGATAAAATAGAACAATAACATTATAAATAAGAGAAAGATTTTTTTTAATTAGCATTCATCCATTCTGTCATTCATTCAGTCAAAAAAGAATCTTTGAGATTCTGGATGTCTTAGTTATCTACCAACCAAACCAAACCATTGCTGTCAAGTTGATTTTGACTCATAGCAACCTTGAGGACAGAGTAGAACTGTCCCATAGGGTTTCCAAGGAGTGCCTGACAGATTCAAACTGCCGACCTTTTGGTTAGCAGCCGCAGCTCTTAACCACGATGGCACCAGGGTTTTCTTCTTAGTTATCTAGTGCTGCTATAACAGAAATACAAGTGGGTGGCTTTAACAAACAAATTTATTTTCTCACAGCTTAGAAGGCTAGAAGTCCAAATTCAGAGCACCAACTCTAGGGGAAGGCTTTCTCTTTGTCGGCTCTGGAGGAAGGTTATTCTCTTTTCAACTTCCGCTTCCTGGTTCCTTGAAGATTTCCATGTGTCCTGTCATCTATATTATCCCATCTCTGCTTGCTAAACCAAAAAAAAAAACCAAACCGATTGCTGTCAAGTTGATTCTGACTCATACCAACTTTACAGGGCAGAGTTGAACTAGCCTATAGGATTTCCAAGGAGCTGCTGGTGGATTCCAACTGGTGACCTTTTGGTTAGCAGTCAAATGCTTATCCACTGCACCACCAGGGCTCTGCTTGCTAGATTTCCTTTAATCTCTTTTTATATCTCAAAAAAGATTGACTCAAGACAGAACCTACACTAATCCTGCCTCATCAACATAACAAAGACAACCCCATTAGCAAATAGGATTATAATCACAGGCATAACTACCTAACCCACAACCATGGCGTGAGTTCCCACACATCGCAACCCTATAGGACAGAGTATAATTGCCCTACAAGGCTTCCAAGGCTGTAATCTTTAAGGAAGCAGACTGCCACATCTTTCTCCCAAGGAGCAGCTGCTGGATTTGAACCACTGACCTTTTGGTTAGCAGCTGACTGCTTTAACCACTGCACCACTAGGGCTCCCCACAGGCATAGAGATTAAGATTTATAACACATTCAATACCTTACTCTGGGATATACTAGGCATCACGAGTAAGATAATCCAAGGAGATTGGATACTTTTTTATTGTCGTAAAAATATATATAGCAGAACATAAGTCAGTTCACCATTTTTCAGGTACACAATTTAGTGATATCAAATACATCAATCATGTTGTACAACCATCCCCACAATCACTGCCAAATCTCCAAGTAGGCTGGCTATTAAAGGTTGGAGTAGAGTAGGAACAACAAGGGGTAGATTTTTTTTTTTTTTTTTTTAATATGGGACACTCTTCAGTGTGTTTAAACACCCACAGGTAGTAGAGAGGGAGAAAGGTAGAATGTAGGAGAAGGAGACAATGCTTGCTAGGACAAGGTCTCTGAGGACATGGGAAGATGGGCCCAGAGCACAGTGGACCCTTCAGAAGGAGTCCAATTCTGCAGAAGGAGAAGGACTAGACAATCGGGTTCTCAAACCCAGGATCTACAGGGGCCAAGACAATCATGCCAATGGGTGAAATGGGTCTGAGAAAGACAGTACGGAGAGGTATATATTGGGGAGGTCCCATGGGTGGTGCAAAAGGTTAAGCACTCGACTACTAGTGAAAATATTGTGGTGCCTTGGAAGACACCTGGTGCCTGGTGATCTGCTTCTGAAAAGCACCACTCAACTCTGCACACGTGGGATCACCATGACTCAGAATCAACTCGATTGGTAACTAACAACTGAGCTTGGAAAAATGTACGTCACATTTCTTTATGAAGCATAAAAAGGAAGTGACTAGAAATACCTATAATACTGATTTTTTCACATTCTAACATTTCTGAAATCAGGATATGTCTTACAATCCATGGAAAATTGTTTACATGGTAGAACTTTGTTTTATTTCTTATATGTCTATAAAATAATAGTGCATCCTACAATCAATGACATCTTAAATTTACTGGAATAGACTCTGTTTTTTCCCCACTCTCTCCAGACTATAGCTCTTAATTACAGTCTGTTTCTCAGAACAGACTTGCATAATTTGTTAGTTTCCTCAATAAAAGTTTCCTTTACCTGTTGCTCAATACAGGTAAATATAGATGCAGGCGTGGCTATAGATTCAAACCATTTAACAAGAGTTAAATAAGCCCAGGTTGGTTGTTTAACTTTTATTTAAAACAAAATAGCCCTTACCCCCAGCTCTGTTGACTTAAAAGCAGTAATTCTCAACCTTGTCTGCACGTTAGAATCACCTGGAGAACTTTTAATAAAAATACTGATGTGGGGCCCCATCACAGACCAGTTAGGTCAGCATCCCCGAGGGTGGTGGCATCAGCAAGTTTTCAATGCTCCCAGGTGGTTCTAGGGGATTCTCTTGCGGGCCAGGGTGGGGAGAGCTGCATTACAACGCATGCTGCCTCCTTGACCAGACACACAGAACATCCGCACTCAGGGTTGCCTGAGAACATGTAAGTGTGAGCTTTCTGCCACCTGGTACTATCAAAGTCCAGCTGCAAGACGTCATATTCCAGAAGATCACTAAGGACTCTGCAGCCTGCCCATTCTTTTAGATCCTTTAAGTTATAGCCTTGGGTTAAAACAGACCTTTGGAGAGGGGAGCCCACAGGCCATGACTTTGGGTCACTCATAACACGGCTTTAACAGAACAGAACTTTGACATTTTGATCTCTGAGACCCTTGGGGAAATCCCCTTTAGGAGACTTGATACCCTCTAACATTACCTCAAAACAATGTTTCCTGCTTCTGGGGAGCAGTTAGGATTAAAAAAAAAAAAAAAAAAAAAGAGCAGCCTATTTATGCAGCAGTTAAGAGCTTGGCTGACAACTAAAAGGTCAGCAGTTCAGATCCACCAGCCACTCTTTGGAAACCCTGTGGGGCAGCAGTACTGTATCCTGTAGGGTTGCTATGAGTTAGAATTGACTGGAGAGCAACAGTTTTTTTGTTTTTGTTTTTTGGGGAGGTTTGGGTATTGTTTATGATTCTTACGAAAGCACTTAGGACAGGTGTGTCCCTTCCCAGGTTGTATATTACAGGTCAGCAACAAAGAGCCTGAAACTTTTTAAGTGTTTCTTGCTGTTAATGTGTTTCCATGAAAGAGGCAGAAAGCTGTGGCTCAGAGACCAGGTAGGAGGAAGGGAACCGTGAGTGGCTGTGGCCTGTAGCCCTTCGTCCCTGTCCTAAGAAAAGCGATAGATGGTCAGGACACCTCCCCTCCACCTCAGCATTAGCCCAGGCTTTCCTGCAGAGGCCTGGGTACAGGTACTAGGCTCCTCACACCCCTGTGAGCTGAGCCAGCTCTGGGGCCTGGATCACCAGGTGATGGAGAACTCCAGGTGCAGGCAGAGGGCAGGGTCAGCGCAGGCACAGTCTAGGAATCAAGGGAGACAGGAAGCCTTGTGGCTCGGTCTCTTGTGCGGAGTCCCATAATGCCCCTCACACTGTCATTAACAGAATCCAAGTATGGCCTGGCCCAGGAAGGGGAGGCATTCCTAATTTAGGTGAATCTTAAAACATCTCCACAGAAAAGTGTTTGAGAAATTATCCCAGGAAGCAGACTTTTTTTCCCCCAGGTGAATATTATTCACTGTAATGCAGCATCTCCTTTGGGGACCTACAGGAGCTGTTTCCTTAAGGCGCCATGACCAAGAACAGAGGGACTTCTCCAAGTCACTGGTACTTTTTTTTTTTTTTAACAGCTTCATTGAGGTATAATCCTCATACAATAAAGTTCAACAATTGAAAGCGTACAATTCAGTGGTTTCTAGTGTATTAACAGAGTCTGCGGCCATCGTCACAATCAATTTTAGAAGGCACTAAATCCACGCTCCTACAGAAATTAAAACAAAATTTTATTGAAGGAATAATTTCATTTTGCAAAACGCAGAAACACGTGGCATTCAAACAGACTGCGGCAGTGCTCTGCTTTGCAAGGAGAACAGTGAGGGTATTTAACAGGCAAAATAAACAAAGGCAAACAGTTTTCACGTCAAAGAGGTTGCAGGGGAAGGAGGGAGAAATGTACAAGCAGTTCTTAGACTATAAACTTTCTTAATATCAATTTCTAGCCTAACATAAATCTTTTATTCTTGACACAGTTTGACTAAGGCAATATTTCTAAAGAGAAATGCATGTAAAAAATTTTTTTATTGTGTTTTAGGTGAAAGTTTACACAACAAATTAGGTTGCCATTTAACAATTTTTATACATCTGGTTCCTTAACATTGATTACATTTTTCACAAGTATCAGCATCCTCATTATTCCCATTTTTTGTTCTGTCTGTTTCCATTAATCTAGCTTTCTTGCCCCTTCTTAGCTTCTCATCTTTGTTTTGTGGTAAATGTTTTATGGTTTCATGTGGTTGATTCATTTAAGGGACCATAGTATTCACAGGTGACAGTGTTTATTTTACAAGTCAGTCTATTACTCAATCCTTTTTATTGTGTTTTAGGTGAGATTTTACAGAGAAAATTAGTTTCTCATTCAACTATTTATGCCCCAATCTTTTTGTGACATTGGTCGCAATCCCCGTGATGTGTCCTTCCCACAACCCAACTCCTTGTTTCCATCCGTCCATTTTTCTTATCTCTTCCTGCCTTCTTGTCCATTGCTTTTGAGCACGTATTGCCTTTGGTCTCCTATACATGATTGAACTAAGCAGCACATTCCTAACGTGTGTTATTGTTTATTTTAAAGACCTGTCCAATCTTTGGCTGAAGGGTGGACTTTGGGAGCGGCTTCAGTTTGTTACCGCAAATTGCGGGTTCGAGCCGCCTGCCGCAAAGCCAATACTGAGACAGGAGGAGGTAAGCAGTAAGAAGGCTTTATTGAATACCGGTATTCAAGAGACAGAGGGGATTAAATTCCTCCCAAATTCTGTCTGCCCTAAAGGGTTGATGGGAGGGTTTTATATGGGAAAGATCAGGGTTACCTAATGTTTTGAGCACGTAGTCCACAGATGGTCTTACACATCACAAAACAACTACAAAAACTCTTTATTAAACTAAAGATAAACATGTCAGGCATCTGGACTCTAATCAGTATATTTGTCACAGGCTGAAAAACACTCATAAGAATCTCTCGGCTACTGGAGCTGTTTTGCCAAGTCCACTGTGGCTGAGATAGGGAGCAAGAAAGAAAGCCTTCCTGTTGGTTTGCAGGCTGAAGGCCATTTCTCAAGAGAACAAAGAAAGAAGAAAAGAGACCAAGGCCACAGGAGCTGAGATAGCTCCGCACCCCTTTGGAAGAGACTGGTGCAGCTGGTGCAATTAAAAAATGTTTAGAGATTACTTAGAGCATCACTATGGCATTAGTCATGTCAAGCTCTCAATCACCTATTTTCAATAGGGGAAAACATGTTGTAAGGTATTAGGGTGTTTGTTATGTTTAAGAGTGGAACAGGCTGCTCACCTATATTTTGAACAGAACCTGTGCCATTTTCCAAGGACTAGAGATTAATCACAGCTTATATAGCTATACTAAAACAAATGAGAAAATATATTCTCTCTCTAATATTAAAACACTGAAAAAATGCATTTTCACTACTTCAAGTTCTGAGTTAAAAGGACATCTGGGGTCCATAGTCTCAGGGGTTCTTCCAGTCTCTGCTAGAACAGTAAGTCTGGTCTTTTTTTGTGAATTTGAATTTCGTTCTACATTTTTCTCCCACTCTGTCTGGAACCTTCTATTGTGATCTCTGTCAGATTTGCTGGTGGTGGTAGCCGGGCACCATCTAGTTCTTCTGGAATCAGGCTGGTGGTAAACATTCTTGATGTGGAAGCTTAGTGATGGATTGTAGGCTGAGTCAAATCTAGCTGGAATCCTTCAAATGCAAAGTTGACCGTTGAGTCCTAACCACAGCTTAGGGTCAGGGTCTCGAAAACAGCCTGACTTTTGCCATGCTTTGATTTCATTAGATTGAACTAATTACTGATGTTTTAAAACCTCCTCTTTGGTGGGTGTGAATGTACTAGTAGTTTCACGAGAATAGCTCTCTACAGGTTCTTCTAAAAGTCCTTCTGTGCATTCTTTTGGACTCTCTCATTTTGACCTTTCTAATGTGAGGTTTTTTGGGTTTGAATCTTTATCAGACCCTCTTTCTGGCTTTCAATCTTTAGTAGCATCTCCTCCTGAGAAGAAAGGATGTTCAGACAGAGTTTCCAGACAAATAAAGAGGCAGAGGAGGATACAAAGAAGAGGCTGCCGACAGGCAGGCAGAGGAAATTACAGCGGAGGGTGTCAGAGGAGGGTACGGAGAAACAGCTGCCAGAAGAGGGGCAGAGAGAGCTACGTGGGGGCGGTGGGGCGGGGGGGTAAGTACACCAGAGCTCTGGATTTCTAATTCTTTATCTTTCTTAGTTAATTCAGAAACTGAATCCTGCAATTCTTTACTCTGTTGAGTCAATTTAGATACAGAATTCTGCAAATAATTTATTTTACTTTGTTAATGTCATTTACAGGCTTCAAGCTGCCAATCAAAAAAAAGTCATTGAAATTTTTTAATTTGGGACGCTTTTTGTTCTAATTCACTGCACAAGTAAGTTATTTAGAAAGTTCAAAGGTCCTGTGAAGCGGCCACTCATGCAAATTGTCTTTCATCAAATCATGCCAGGCAGACAAAAATAAGCAAGAAGAACCATAATGCTTATTCATATAATGAGAGGGAGTCCTGAGAGGAGCTCAGTACTGTTCTTAGATTTGGCATGTCCCATATTTCCAGAGGCAGTGTAAGGTTAGCTTCAGAAGCTTTTCAAACAAACATCAGAGCTCTCAGCTTCTCAGAATCAGTTAATGTCCCTGACAAAGGAGTGTCACAGAGCTTGTAAATGTGGCTCCTCACAGTTCTGAGGACCGTAAGCAATGACCATAAGTACTTAAAACAAAGGGACTTATGTTCCATTTAAAAAGACAAAGAGAAAAGAGGAAGAAAAGTCCTTCAAAAAGAAGTTCAGGGTGTCTCTACACAGAGTAAGTGGGGATCAGACCCAAGAGGTGTTTACCTGCCACAGTTCCTGGGATCTTGCAAAAAGCAGACAGGACCAAGAGGCATTTGCTCACTTCCCTGGATGCTGCAGAGGTAAAATCATTTGGGTCCCTTCATGGCCACCAATAATGTCCTCATGAAGGCACTAGACCAATGCTACAATAAAAATTAAAACAAAAATTTTATTGAAGGAATAATTTCATTTCATGAAATGAAGAAACATGTGGCATTCAAACAGATGGAGAACATGTTCTGCTTTGCAGGAAGAACACCGAGGTATTTAACAGGCAGAATAAACAAAGGCAAACAGTTTTCACATCAGAGAAGTTGCAGAGGAAGGAAGGAGAAATTTAGAAGAAGTCGTTAGACTACAAATTTTCTAAACATCAACTTCTAGATTGATACAAATCTTTTCTTCTTCATACAAATTGACTAAGGTAATATTTTTAAAGTGAGATGTATAAAAATTCTTGATGTGGTAAAACCAAAAACAAGATCTACATAAATGGAAAAACATACCATGCTCATGGATGAGTAGACTCAACACTGTGAAAATGACAATTCTACCCAAAGTGATTTATACATAGAATCCAATCCAAATCCCAATACCAACAACATTCTTTAAAGAGATGGAAAAACTTATAATTAATTTTATATGGAAAGGGAAGAAGCCCCAGATAAGTAAAGCACTATTGAAGAAGAAGAAGAAAGTAGGAGGACTCACACTACTAACCTCAGAACCTACTATACAGCTTCGGTAGTCAAAACAGCCAGGTACTGGTACAACAACAGATACATTGACCAATGGAACAGAATTGAGAACCCATATGTAAATCCATCCACCTATGGTCAGCTGATCTTCAACAAGGGCCCAAAGTACATCAGATGAGGAAAAGACAGTCTTTTTCATAAATGGTGCTGGCAAAACTGGATGTCCATCTGCAAAAAAATGAAACAGAACCCATATCTCACACCATATACAAAAACTAACTCAAAATGGATCAAAGACCTAAATATAAAGCCAAAAACTATGAAGACCGTAGAAGAAAAAACAGGATTGATGCTTGAGGCTCTAAAACACGGCATTAACAGGATACAAACCACAAGCAACAACACACAAACGCCACAAGATAACCTAGATAACTAAAAAAAAATCTTCTAAACATTATAAACACTTATGCTCATCAAAAGGCACCTTTTTTTTCTTCCTCTGGATAGCCCACAGTATATTCCATATTTTTGCCAAAGATCAAAATGTATCACTTCTTCAATCTTCTTTTTTTATTGTCCAGCTCTTACACATTGAATTGTGCCCGCTCAAAATTCATATCAATGAACAGGCACTTCATGAAAGAAGGCATTCAGGCTGCTAAGAGATACATGAGGAAATGCTCACGATCATTAGCCATTAGAGAAATACAAGTGAAAACTACAATGAGATTGCCTCTCACTCCAACAAGGCTGGCATTAATCCAAAAAACACAAAATAATAAATGTTGGAGAGTTTGTGGAGAGACTGGAACACTTATACACTGCTGGTGGGAATATAAAATGGTATAACCACTTTGGAAATCGACTAGGCGTTTCCTTAAAAAACTAGAAACGGAACTACCATATGATCCCACTCCTTGGAATATATCCTAGAGAAATAAGAGCCTTTACACGAACAGATATATGCACACCCATGTTCACTGCAGCACTGTTTACAATAGCAAAAAGTTGGAAGCAACCAAGTTGCCCATCAACAGATGAATGGATAAATAAACTATGGTATATTCACTCAATGGAATACTATGCATCGATATGGAACAATGATGAATCCATGAAACATTTCATAACATGGAGAAATCTGGAAGACATTATGCCAAGTGAAATAAGTCAGTTGCAAAAGGACAAATATTGTATAAGACCATTATTATTATAATGGTCTTATACTGGAGAAATAGCTTAAACAGAGAAGAAAATATTCTTTGATGGTTATGAGAAGTGGGAGGGAGGGGGAAGGGTTTTCACTAATTAGATAGTAGACAAGTTTTATTTTAGGTGAAGGGAAAGATAACACACAATACAGGAGAGGTCAACACAACTGGACTAAACCAAAAGCAAAGAAGTTTCCTGAATAAACTGAATGCTTCAAAGGCCAGTGTAGCAGGGGCAGGGGTCTGGGGACCGTGGTTTCAGGGGACATCTAAGTCAATTGGCATAATAAAATCTATTAAGAAAACATTCTGCATCCCACTTTGAAGAGTGGCATCTGGGGTCTTAAACACTAGCAAGCAGCCATCTAAGGTGCATCAATTGGTCTCAACCCACCTGGATCAAAGGACAATGAAGAACACCAAGCTCACAAGGTAATTATGAGCCCAAGAGACAAAAAGGGCTACATGAACTAGAGACTACATCAGCCTGAGACCCTAAGAACTAGATGGTGCCCAGCTACAACCCATGACTGCCCTAACAGGGAACACAACAGAGAACCCCTGAGGGAGCAGGAGAGCAGTGGGATGCAGATCCCAAATTCTCATAAAAAGACCAGACTTAATGGTCAGACTGAGACCAGAGGGACCCCGGAGGCCATGATCCCCAGACCTTCTATTAGCCCAAGACAGGGTCCATTCCCGTAGCCAACTCTTCAGACAGGGATTGGACTGGAATATGGGATGGAAAATGATACTGGTGAAGAACGAGCTTCTTGGATCAAGGAGACATATGACACTATGTTGGCATCTCCTGCCTGTAGGGGAGATGAGAGGGGAGAGGGGGCCAGAAGCTGCCCAAATGGACAACCCAAGTTGTGGAGGGAAGGACAGTGCTATCTCATTTAAAAAAAAAAAAAAATCTCATTAGAGGGAGAGAAATTTGGAGTGTATAGCAAGGTGTATGTAAATTTCTGTATGAGAGACTCACCTGATTTGTAAACTTTCACTTAAAGCACAATAAAAATTAATTTAAAAAAATTCATATCAACTTGGCTACGCCATGGTTCCCAGTGTTGTGTGGCTGTCCACCATTTTCCAATCTGATGTGATCATCCTATGTGTTGTAAATCCTAATCTTTATGACATTAATGAGGCAGGATTAGAGACAGTTATATTAATAAGGCAGGATTCAATCTACAGGATTGAATCCTGTAGATTGAGTCAGTCTCTTTTGAGATACAGAAGAAAATCAAGCAAAGGGGAGAGGGACCACATACCACCAAGAAAGTAGTGCCAGAAGAAGAACTTGTCCTTTGGACCTGGAGTTCTTGCACTGAAAAGCTCCTAGGCCAGGGGAAAACTGATAACAAAGAACTTCCCCCAGAACCAACAGGGACAGAAAGCCTTCCCCAAAAGCTGGCACCTGGAATTTGGACTTCTAGCCTCCTAAATCATGAGAAAAGAAACTTCTCTTTGTTAAAGCCATCCACTTCTGGTATTTCTATTATAGCAGCACTAGATTAACTAAGACACCAGCTTTTGCATGCATATGAGGTGACTGAAAAGACCATGGCTTGGGTCAGGTAAACCTTAGTCATCAAAGTGATATCTTTGCTGTTTAACACTTAAAAGACGTCTCTTGCAGTAGATTTTCTCAATGCAATACGTCGTTTGATTTCCTGACTGCTGCTTCCATGGGCGTTGATTACTGATCCAAGAAGAATGAAATCCTTGACAACTTCATTTTCTTCACCATTTTATTATGATGTCATCAGATAAGTTTCAAGGGTTTTTGTTTTATGTTCAGGTGTAATCCATATTGAAGACTATAGTCTTTGACCTTCATCAGTAGGTGCTTCAAGTCATCTTCACTTTTGGTAAGCAAGGTTGTGTCATCTGCATATCATAGGTTGATAATGGTCTTCCTCCAATCCTAATGCTGCATTCCCCCTCGTAGTTCAATTTTGGGGATTACTTGTCCAGTATACAAATGGTATCAGTAAGGTGAAAGGCTATAACCCTTCCACAGGCCTCTGTTGATTTTACACTAAGAAGAAGAGGAAGGAGGAAAAGTAATAGAAGTGCTGCCATCATCTTTATAGCTAATCAGGCCTTGTTCCATTTGAACGACGACCTGAGGCAACCACTAATCTACTTTCTGTCTGTGTGGATTTCCCAATTCAGAACACTTCATATAAGTGTAATCATATGATATGCGGTCTCTGGTGACTGTCTTCTTTCACGTGTTTTCAAAGTTCTTGTTGTAGCAAATATCAGTACTTTATTCCTTTTTATGGCTAATAATATTCCACTGTATGGATCTAGAAAGTCTGGTGGCATAGTGGTTAAGTGCTATGGCTGCTAACCAAAAGGTTGGCAGTTCGAATCCACTAGGCGCTCCTTGGAAACTCTATGGGGCAGTTCTACTCTGTCCTACAGGGTTGCTATGAGTCAGAATCTACTCAACAGCAATGGGTATGGTTTGGTATGGATCTACCACATGTTTATTGAGTCATCAGTTGATACACATTTGAGTTGCTTTCACTTTTTGCCAATTCCTATAAAACTACCCCACCCATGTTGGTGTAATATTGTTGCCAGTATATCTGTCCTATTCTAGGTAATACCATGAAGAACTCTTTGCAAAATAGCATTTATAATTATTTGGCATTATGCATCAACCATCCTGAGAGCACCCAGCATTACCTTATACAAGGGGCATCATAATATTTACCACTTCAGAATTTTTCCACTTTTTCAAATCAGGGCTTGTCTCAGACAGTTAGTAATAGGCCCTCGGAATTCCTCAAAGGCCTGTGCTTTCTGTGTGATTATAGAAGCAATTATGTAGGTTAAAGCAGCTCATTTACCATAGCAGTCAACTAGAGCACTACTGAGAAATTCGGGGTCTTTGCACATTGAATGATGCTCTACTTTATCAAAGCCGTTTCTTTAGGCAACAGCAACGCAGCTAAAAATTTTGGTATGTTTTTATTTTATCATCCAGTTTTCTAGGATTTTTGTGGACTAGAAACAACTTTGTTTCCAAAAAGGAGCCCTAGTAGCAAAGTGGTTAAAGCGCTTGGCCTCGAACCTAAAATTTGGCAGTTTGAACCCAACAGTAGATGTGTGAGTCAGCTTCTCTAAAGATTACAGCAGTGGAAACCCTATGGGGCAGTTCTACTCTATCCTATACGGTCACTTCGATTTGGAATTGACTCAACGGCAATGGGTTTGGTGTCGGTTGTTTCCAAAACATTCCAAATACCTGGACTACACCAAGAAATGAATGGAAATCGGGAAAAGTAACACTTAGGGAAAGAAGGGTGATGTACTCTTCACTCTGCTGCTGCTTCCAACCCAGTCTGTCAGTAAGAATAGGAAACAACTCTTGATTTTGGGTTTGTTTAGTGTTGTAACTCTAGTGTTGGTCCCTCCCCCTTTTCAAACCCTTGTGTTCCATCCTGCCACCCCCACCTGAAGGCAGTCAGAGGAAGCCACCCTGAGAAGGAGCTGCTAATGGTCCATCACTTGCCCCTGCCTCAATTAGCAATGAAGATGATGACAGCGTTTCTATTACTTCCTGTTTCCCTTTCCCTCCTCTCCTTCCTCTCCCTCCTCCTTTCGTTCTATCTCTTCCAGTCTCTTTCATCTTCACTCTCTCCCAGGAAAAGTTGAATCCTGAGAACTTGGAACAGCTACCTGGAAAATTGAAACATTTCTCCTTATTCCTGGGAAGTTGTCCTGGTTTGCAGGGGAGAAGGTAGGAAGAAGGGAAAGGAGAGGACATCTCTCTATCTCTGCAACTGTTTATGAACTCTCCAGACCTCATCATCTTGTTGTCCTTCTTCTAGCTCACCTCTGTGGACTTTCTTACCTATGATGTCTTAGATCAGAATCGCATGTTTGAGCCCAGGTTCCTGGATGAGTTTCCAAACCTGAAAGATTTTATGTGCCATTTTGAGGTGAGGCTCCCTGTACCTTTCTCTTACAAAACACTCACAAGCTCCCCTGGGCCCTGTGGGACCCCCAGTTTGGTAGATTATTGCCCAACACCAGCCTTTGCCTAAAGGAACCAAGGGTGGGACACCTCTAAGCCTTTAAGTCTTGGTAAAGTCCTGACTTCTTTCACCCCAAAGGCTCTGTCTACCAGAAATGGGGGTAGGTGGAGGCAGGCAGCATGTGAATGTTGTAGTTTTGGTCTGATTCTGTTGGACTGGGTTCGGGTCTTTATCAGGTTTGGTGTGCTTTCCCTTCAGGCTTTGGAGAAAATACCTGTGTACATGTAGTCTGACCACTTCTTAAAGATGCCCATCAACAAGATGGTCCAGTGGGGCAACAAGAGGAAATGCTGAGCAGGAGGCAGAGTCACTCTGCTTCTTTTGTTCCATCCTGTCCCTAAGGGGGCCTTGTCCTCTGTCTTCTCTGCTCTTTTACAATAAATAGTACATAGACAACTGGTGTCTAGCTGAATTGCAGCTAAGAGTAGAAGTCAAAGGACACTAAGGATATGTGGAGGGTTATGAAGATATGAATGCAGTCTTTCCACCATTCATACCCCCTGCTCCCCAGCTGTGTTCAAGGCTGGAAAGATTCATGCACAAGCCTGGAGAGCAGGTACTTGAAATAAAGATGAGATTGAACAGCTGCAGAGAGAAGGTATGTCAAAGGTGACTGGAGGCCCTGTAGAAAGTATGAGAAGGGATCAGTTAAAGCTCTGTGTACTAAAGGTACCGATGAACTGGAGTTGAGAAACAGACCTGTATATATATGAAAATTTAGTAGGACAAAGGTGGTATTTCCAAATAGTGGGCTAGCCAAAAGTAGAGCTAGGATAATTCTTAACAATTAAACATAAGAGAGCACTACCTCACACTATCCACTAGAACTAATTCATATGGAATTTAAACACAATATTAAACATAAACCTATAGAAATGATAATGAAAGTTTAAGAATGTTTGTGATCGTAAGGTAAGGGACAGTTCCTCTAATAAGATATCAAAACAAAAAGCCACAAAGAGAAATTTTTACAAATTGAACAGTATCAAAATCAAAACCTTTCTATAATAAGGAATAAATAAGCAAATTAAGACAGGTGACAAAGGGACAATGAAACCAAAGAGTTCTTATCAGTCATTAAAACAACTCAGAAGAAAAATGGACAAAATCTATGAACAACTTAGAGAACTAGAAATATGTATAACAAAAAAAGGATGAAAATATTTAACTATAATCCAAGGAACTGCAGATTACACCAGTGTGATTCCGTAGTTCATCAGATGAACAAATATGAATCAACTGATAAAGTGTTGGCAAGGTTTGAGAAAGTGATACGCATTTCCTGCTAGTAAGCCTGTAAACTGGTATAGCTCCAATGGAGGACAATTTGTATATTTTAAAATTTAAATCATATCCTATGACATAACAATTCCAATCTAGAAAATCTTAGCCGTACACCAAAAGAGGTATATACACACTAAGGAATTCACAGTTATTTAAATTAAGTTGCAGATTAGTACGTACAGTATGGTATCTTTCATGTTTTGATTAGGGCATCTAAAAAGTAAGTCTACTTTCTACAGACACACGTGTGTATGTGAATACATAGAAAAAGGCTGAAGGACACACAAACTGATGACAAGGTCTCCTACAGGCAAATGGAAAAAAGTTCATGCTTCAGGGTGGAAGTAAAAGGGGACTTTACAGATAAAGACAGGTTTTTTTAATTTTGTTGTTGTTGTTAGGTGCCATCAAGTTGGTTCCGACTCACAGTGACCCTCTGTACAACAGAATGAAACACTGCCCAGTCCTGCGCAACCTCAAAACTGTTGGTATGCTTGAGCCCATTATTGCAACTGCTGTGTCAGCCCATCTCATTAAGAGTCTTTCTCTTTTTCACTGACCCTCTCTACTTGACAAAGCATGATCTCCTTCAGGGACTGATCCCTCCTGGTAACACATCCAAAGTATGTGAGACTAAGTCTCACCCCCTTGCTTCTAAGGAGCGTTCTGGCTGTACGTCTTCCAAGACAGATGTGTTCATTCTTCTGGCAGTCCATAGTATATTCAATATTCTTTGCCAACACCATCATTCAAAGACTTCAATTCTTTGGTCTTCCTTAGTCATTGTCCAGCTTCCACATACATATGAGGTGACTGAAAACACCATAGCGTGGGTTAGGCACACCTTGGCCTTCAAGGTGACATCTTTGCTTTTTAACACTTTAAAAAGGTCTTTAGCAGCAGATGTGCCCAGTGCTTTTGATTGATTTTTTATTAAGAGGTATATATTCATGTTTTCTTTTTTAACAAGACAAAGAGCTCTGGTGGCCCAACAGTAAAGCACCTGGCTGGTAACCAAAAGGTTCAACCTCACCCAGTGGCTCTGAGGGAGAAAGACCTGGCAAGCTGCTTCCATAAAGATGACCCAAAAAACCCAAACCCATTACCGTCGAGTCGATTCTGACTCCTAGTGACCCTAGAAAACCCTACGGGGCAGTTTTACTCTGTCTCAAGGGGCCTCTGTGAGTCAGAATCGACTCAATAGCACCCAACGACAACATGTATTCATGCACTATTTGTGTAACAGAAACTAAGAAAAGAAAGCAAATTAGGGGACAACTACTTAAACCCAGAACAAGAGGTTAAACGGATGTGGGAATATTTGAATTTTAAATGAATAGGTGCTGCTGTGTGACCAGAGGTGGAGACAGCCAACCTGAGGTTAATTGCAGGGGCTGTTTTCAAGGGTTCAGAGGGCTAGGACTAGAACAAACAAGGTAAGGTTCACGTTGCTTTAGAAGTTAGAAAGAAATTTCGATTTATTAGATAAGTCTATATTTTATCTTCTATGATGAAATGTTTCCAGTTGTATTCACAGGTATTCTTTTTGAGCTGTGACCTAAACCCTACCTGCTTCCTTCCAAAATTGTTTCCAATGGGAAGTAAACTGGAAGAATATAGGGAATGCAGGTGGCTACTTGGACATTTTGGGGAGGACCATGCTTTAGTGAGGGGCTGATGAAACCACACCACCAAGTGGAGTCCATTAGGAAAAACCAGATCTGATTAGGGGTGTGACAATGAACAATCCCAGGGAGACCTGTTCCACCTCACTTGTGTGATAGAAAAGTGCTTTGTAGGGCTTTTTTCTTTTGTTTCCTCCCCAAACTCATGATAAAACTCAACCAAGGAAATGAGAAAGCACCCTAGGGGATGGCAGACCCACAGATGGAGCAAGCCTGAGGCCCTGAATAACTTCATGGAGCACAGCTGCCCCACCAATCTGGACTGCTCCCCATGGATCTATTATTACATGAACGAAAAATCAGCTTCTTTCTATAAGTTGTGTTCTTCGGGTTTTTCAGCTTAATCTTTCTTTAACTAATATATTGATAACAGGGAATATTCAATATTGAACTTGTAATTAATGATGAGAGACAAAAGATCAATGTAGGAGACACCATAAGGCAGCCACGCTCTCAGGAAACGAGTTCCCCTTTCCCCACTTAGAAGGAGAGACACACTAATGGGGTGTGAGCACTGGGGGAGCCCCAAGAAGCCCCAGGTCTCAGAACCTCTGCTAGATCCTGGCCCTGATACACCCATTTTATTGGCTGCCTCTGTGTGAAGCACATAGATGTGCTACTTCCACCCCAGACTGTGAAATCTATGTTTTCATCTTTTACATTATAATTTGACCACAATGTTTAGAAAATGTATATATAGTTTTCAGCCCTAACTTCTATTACTTTATTCGCTTGTATTTTTATCCTGTCTGACTTTACGTTCATAAATTTTAAAGGTTAATAAACTTTTAATTTGTATCTTACCAGGTTCATAAACATCTAGCTTTGCTGAACTTTTATCTTGCCAGTTTTATCTTTTTAATCAATCATTGACTTCTTCACTATTTTAACATTACTCCTCTTGCTCCCCTTTTATTTAATAACCACAGAAAGTGCATTTCAGGCAGTGACCATCTGAACAAACCCCAACAAGACTCTTCTCCAAATCATCTCTCTGCTATGGGCTATGTCTGAAGGCTGTAACTCAGCAAGGCCCCACTCCACACAATCCGGCCATGTTATGAGGAATGTGCTCTACCACATGTTTCCCCAGTGAGTCCTGCTCCTCTGCGGATGACCTGATAGAAATGCCCACACCATCTCCTGACCACACAGATCTGCCACACTTTGGCTGAGCAAACAGGGCCTGCCCATCTCAGGTCAAGCTTCCAACTGGCAGCTAAAGCCTCTTACCACTTAAGCTAGAAAGAGCTAGTGCCTCCTTCCCCCAGATACATTGATTTACAAGCTTGTGAACTTTCTTGTATTTCTTGATGGCAGAGATAACTGTCTCCAGGCCTTTATATCCCAATCATGATTGTAATGTTCTATGGGCCCTTACCTGGCGATAACTGTTTCAAATTTTCAACTTTTATTGAGTATTTACTGCATGTCAGACACTGTGAGTGGCATCACATATAAAAATGCAAGGAAGACATGGATTCTCTCCTCCATGAATTTATGTTCTAGTAGGGCAGAAAAACAGGTAAAACAACAGTTACAATACAGTGGGATATGTGATGTTCAGATTTACTATGGGATCAGTGAAAGCTTCCGGGAGAGGGTGACAGGAGGTAGTCCCCCAGGACCCCACACCGTATGGACAGCTCAGTCCCTTCCCCATTGCCCCGGCACCCTCACAACCACACATACAGGTCCTCATGGACTTGATGAAAGCTGAATTAATGAGGGCATCAGGCTTAGATGGGGTCTCCCTTTGGTAGACATCCCTATGGTGAGGGACAGAGGGACATGAGGAGGAGACTGAAGTGAGCAAGAAGCCTTATAACCCTCCCCATACACATGACAACATCCACCCAGCCCCCACCTTGGATGCCAGAGGACAAAGGGAAGACACCCTCTCCTCCAACCACCACCACCACTACCAGAGCTAGTCCTGAGTCCAGGCAGCCAGAAGGATAAGACACAGTATGTGTGGCTCAGCCCCCACCTGGGTATCAGACAGGGCTGGGGCAGGGACCACGGAAGCAGGCCCCACACACCATCCATACTGGTCTCTCAGGGACCAGCAGAGTAGGGAGCTCAGGGCTGAGCCCTACAGGCTGGAGTCCAGGCAGTCCTCTGAGCAAAGGCTACACTGAGGGAAAGGTGGTCTGCTTGGCTTCGCTGCAGGGACAAGACAGTTCATGAGGGGCACTTCGCTGAAGGGGAAGTGAGTGAGAGCTGAGGCTTTCAAGGGCCTGGATGGGATGAGGTTGAGATGGAGAAAAGAAGGCAAGTAAGTCCTTGGGGGAGGAGAATGGAAAGAAAGGAGGAAAAGGGAGTAGAGGGATGGTGCTGGGGGGTGAGGACAGGCAGGTGTTCCCCCAGCCTGGGGCAGCAGGAACAGGGCTGGCTCCTCCTCCCATCTACTGGATTTACAGACCCTACTTATAGCCCCACATGGCTTGATTTGTATAGATAGGTCTTGGGAGGAAGCGGCTAGACTTCATGTAGGCAGCGATCCTCTTCAGGCCCTGAGGGTGAGAAAAAGAAGGCCCAAGATCAGGGTCTGCTGCCCCACTGGTGGCTCTAACACACTCTACTACATGCACATCCAGCTCACGGGACCCTACAACAGTCCTGCCATCTGTACTGAGTATTAGGGCATAAGCCTGTCTTCCTGTGGACCTGGCCCAGTAAGTTAAATCTTTCAACTTCCTTTCATCCCTTATCTTAATAAGAGTTCCCATCTCTGGAGACCCTACACTGTCCTAAGTGCTTTATATCCATCAGGGATTATAATATAGGATTAGGAAATCCTTCCAACTACCCTTCCTCCTGCTCACCCAGTAGGTCATACAACAGGGCTGGAATTCAGGCTGGCTGTCTCTCCCCAGTCTTGGCTCCTTCTGCTGTACCCCATCTCCTCCCCGACAGGAACACATCTCACTCCCAGCGGAACAAACTTTCTCGTTTTTGCAGAGAGAAGCTCCTGGGTCCCAGCCAGGTACCCCAGTGTTTGCTCACAGAATGGGGCCTGAGCCGGACAAAGGGGCTCAGAACATGCCTCTGTAGCCTCCAAGAGAGGTCAGGATCGCACGAGATGACTCAGCAAATGTGGATGCAGGTAGACAGGGGGAGCTAGACTAGCAATGCCAGTCAGGGTCAAGCTATAATTATTCCACTTGCAGGAGAGGGTCCAAGTTTTTCAGCCTAATAAAAGAGCCTGGTCTCATGTTCCCCAACCTACCTCAGCTCTAGCTAAGGGGACCAGGCCATATGACACTCTGGTGTGTGTTTTGGGCTATCGTAACAGGATAGACAATTTTTAAAGGATTCAAAGACATTTGGACTTTCCTAAACCTCGTGGGACCAAGCCCAGGTATACTGCAGGTTCCAGTCTACAGCCAACATTCACAGTCATCTTAGCTCTCGTGTCATCACCAAGGTGCTCAGCTTGGACCAGAACTGTAACTTTATGAGAAGTGGCCAAGAAATCAGATCTCTTGATGGGAAGGGGTAAAGGAACAAGAACTCTAGGCTGAAATCCCTGTTGAACGACTGCCTCAAATTCTCGAATCTGTAATCAAGTAGATTGGGTCGCTCTCAAAACTGTTGCCTATGTGTGAAGGATGACTGGCTATGAGGTGGGGTCCACACTGTGTTCCCCTACAACCCAGCTGGCGCCACACGCCCCACACCTGTTATGGCTGTAGTTATCCAACCAAACTGAGCTCAGAGGGTGGGCTCCAGGGCAGGGGCCATCTTTGCAGGCCCCACTGTGTATGACCCAGTGCCTCATCCACAGGAGACCATCAGTAAACATGAGTTACTGACCCATCTCAGAGATGCAAAAACCTTAGACAACGGGGAAGCAGAAAGGGCAGAAAAGTGAAGGGAAGGATACTGTCCCTACATAGAACATTTTAAGATAAAATTCTTTACACGTGCACCCACATAAATACTCAACCAAAGCACCACTACTGACCTGGGGCCTTCAGAACTTGCCCACAACATGGATTGGATTGGTGCAAAGCTTTCAGGAGGTCAAGTATAAATAACATCTGTGTATAAATAACGTCTGTGTCTTTGGAGCTAACTATGAATCCAACTTTGTCTCAGTTCTACTACTGTTACCTTCATACACACTCCTCAAGTCCTGCCTCAGCCATATCTCATGGCCTGTGAAACTCAGGCAGGAGACGGGCCCAAGCTTTCTCTTTCAGCACAGGAGAAGGAGAGCCACTGACCACTGCCCATAGAAGCTGACAGGAAGCCCAGCACAGCCTCTACTGGCTCTGTGACCTTCAGCCAACTCCTTACCCCCTCAGCCTCAGTTTCCTCTCTGTAACATGGGGGTGATAAGTCCATCTACCCTGTAGTAATGTTGTGCAGATTAAATCAGGTACAGTATATGTAAAGTGCTTAGCACAGGTCCTGGTACAAACAAAATGCTGCAGAAATGGTAGTCATTGTTATTTTTAGCTCCAAAACTAGGAAAGCGTCATGGAGAATGGAAAAGGAAAAAGAAACATCAAAGATGAAGGGGGATCAGCAGCCTCACCTCAAAGTGGGCCATGAAGTCCTTCAGGTTTGGGAACGCATCCAGGCACTTAGGATCAAAGATACGGTTCAGGTCAAGAACATCGTAAGCAAGGAAATCCACAAAGGTGATCTGGAGAAAGCCAAGGATGAGTGGATGAGAAGCTCCGTCATCTGGAAGAATGACCTGTGTCCCCCATCTCTTCTTCCTTTACCTTGTCCCCTGCAAACCACGGCCGCTGCCCCAGGAACTCTGAGAAGAGCCTCATCTTGTCAGGGAGCTCCTCCAAGTACTGTGGCTTCAGCTTCTCCTGGAGCAGAAAACAGCTGTCAGCACCCTCAGATCCTGCTCCCTGGGCAGAGAGGCTGCTCCCCCACTGCTGCCATGACCCAGCTGGCCACGGGAGGGCTGCCAACCTCCCTATGCTACCCCTTAGCCAGTACCCAGGCTTCCACTTAACCTGACCAGCATTTATTAGACCCTGACTACGTATCAACTCCCTCTGTCAGAGGCATGGGATGGCCCAGAGGAACACTGGAATCTATCACCACTGATCTCCACCAACCTGCCTATCGGTCAGACCCAGGAGTGCTGTGAGCCTCTGGCCCAGTGTAAGACTCATACGTAAAGGAACAAGAGCTACAAGAGCTCAAAGAAAGAAGTGGAAGTTCTAGTTTTTGCTGTGGCACAAGAATAGAGAGGACATTTGACTAATTTCCTGAAAGATAAGGAGAATTTGAGATGCTGAAAAGAAGGGAGAGGAGGGCATTCCTGTAGAAACGGACTCTGTGCTGATGCTGTGTGACTAATAATAGGGCTCTATGAGAATACTATCAGCATCAAGGGAAAGACACTGGGAAAACTAGTTAAACACGGTGTTTAGGAACTTAATTTCTACACTGGGGAGTCTAGGCGTTATCTTGTAATTAGAGGGGATTGATTCAGAGTTTTCATCTGATGAGATTTAGGGTTTTGATGGTCACTCTAGCAGCAGTATAGGGGACCCCTTGGAGGATCTCTAGCTCTAAGGCATTCAAAGGGCAAACAGGAGCACTGTAGATGGGAATCCAAAAGTCCTGACTCCCAATCCAAACCCTCCCCTGGCCCAGACCACCGGAAACTCACAAAATCAGGGTTGTAGCATAGCATGACAAAATTCATACGAGTGTCCATAACCTGGTTCTCCAGGATGTCCATGCGGATCTCCTCCTCTTCTGTCTCCCCACCTGCAGGCCATATATCAGACACTCACCCTCAGCATCCCACCAAAGCCAAGCCCAGGGAATGGCCGCCTGGCCTCCTGTGCCCCCACACCTACCCCCACCCTCACTCACACAGGTTGTGCTTGCGGGCAATGTAGCGCAGGATGGCATTGCTCTGGGTGAGCTTGTGAGGCCCATCAATCAAGTAGGGAAGCTGCAGTGGCGAACAGGCAGGTTTGCTGTACCACCAGGCTCCCCACCACCCCCATCCCCTGTGAAAGGACAGACTGGGACCTAGCACACTCAGAGCCTGGCGCATGGTATGCACTAAATAAATACCTGGAACACAGAACACCACGGAAAGGCAGTGAAGAGAACCAGGAATGAAACAGGTGGAGCAGAAAGTACCCGATCCTAAAACCATCAGGCTGGGGAAAGGAGACAGAGGGAAAGACATTGTTCACTTTCCCCCACACCTTGTACCTACATTGGGAAAGTCCAGGCTCAGCTTGAATTTCTCATTTAGCCAATGACTCTTGTCATAGTCCGGAGCTATAGTGGGAACAACGAAATGAAAACAAACCTCCTTATAGTCCAGCATTCCGTCTCCAGAAACCATACCACGAGTCATTGCAAGACCCCCAGAGGCTCATAAATCTGGAATCTGACAGAACCACTAAGTCTCACCCCCAAGAGTAAGGCTTACAAAAGGTTAGTCCTAAGGTGGAACTGGAAACCCTGGTGCAGAGTGGTTAAGAGCTATGGCCGCTAACCCAAAGGTCAGCAGTTTGAATCCACCAGGCACTCCTAGGAAACCCTATGGGGCAGTTCTCTATCCTATAGGGTCGCTATGAGCCAGAATCCAATGGAAGGCAATAGGTTTGGTTTTTGGTTTTGGTAAGGGGGAAGTCGATTCCAATTATTGATAAGGGGTAGAGGCAGCAATTCCTTTCCAGCATCCTGAGCTGGTACGCCACAGACGGACAAAGAAAACCCGGGAAGGGACAGGTCCCAGACACAGCTGACGGAGGCCCGGCAGAGGAGGGCCACAGGTGGCCAGGGCACCAGCTGCTTGTTACCAAATCAGCATAGTTGGCAGAGGGCCCAACACGAGGGTGCCATTACCGTCTCCAATCGTGTATCTCTTTTCCTCATAGTTTGAGTCTGTGTATTCCAGGAGCAGACGGATGACATGCCCCAGCTGGGAGAGACAGCACAGGGAAGGGGTCAGAGATGGTGGGATCCTGCCTGCCTGCCTGACTTCATCTCTTCCAAGCAAGCAGGCACCACCCTCCCCCTCGCCCCTCACGCAGGCAATAAAGCCCCACAGAGCTTGCTCCCGATGTCTCTCACTACACCTCACCCCCCACCCATTAGGACCTAAAGTACCCCTCCCCCAGGGGCCCGGGCTCCAGGATGGGGGCTCAGCTCCAGCAAAGCCCGAAACTGGAATCTTCTAGTATGGATTCCCAAGCTCAGCACTTCCTCACCACCAAGCCCCTGTCCCACCCGAGGAGACGGACTCCTTGCTCACCCCGCGGATGTCCCAGTAACCCAGAGTCATGGCCATGGTGCACGTTTCTGCAGTCTCACTTAACCTGCGTCAAAGGAGCTGGGGGTGGCCTTATCAAGGCTGTGGGGGAAGGGAACGGCGATCTGTGACGCTGGGCCCCGCCCCTCACCCCGCTGATCCGGCTCGTTTCCCCACCCCCACCTCCCACCCACCCACCGCCTGGCCTGCAGACGCGAGAGCCAACAGAGCTCTGGGCGCTGGGCCCAGAGGGCGGGAGGGAGCAAGTTCCATTTCTGCCTCCAGCCCCGAAGATTCGGGTAGCCGAGGTTTGGACCCCTGTTCTCAGTGGCTTCCGCTGCCCGCGTTCAGACCTCTGCTAGGTCCACGAGAGACCGCGGTGCACTTGTGGAGACAAGCCAGAAACTGGAGAGGAGTAATGCTCCTTGCTTCCCTTTCTTCTGGCCCTTGCTCGGTCTTTGCTCCTCTGTACAGAGTTCCCCAGGATTCTGTGAGGCTCAGGTTGCCTGAGTCAGGCCACAGTATGGCTGCTCTACAACCTCATATAGAGTTTAAATCAGAACCTAGGCAAAGAACAGGGACTCCTGGTCTGTCAGAAAAGCTCCTCAGAGTCCTGATGCTCCATGATGGGTTCTCCTCGACAGGAACAAAGTACTGCCAGCCTCCATAAGGGACAGAGAATAGGAAATGTGGTCTCCATATTTTCTTTTCACGGACTGTTAAGGACCCTGCCCTTTGTCAGTCCTCTGGCAAAGGATTATAAGGACCAACTGTAAATTCATCAATTAGCGTTCCAGCCCCTTGTGTGGATCTAAATCCAAGAATCAGACCCATCAATGAGGCTGTGTATGAGGTGCAGCCCCAGAAATGCCCTGCCAGCCAGCTAGATAACCCTCACATTGACCCACCCCCAAATCAGGACAGTGACATGAGAGTGGCAGTCACAGAGGGCAAGTGAGCAAGATCTTTTCCTCAGAGGGGCCAGAGACCCATCCTGTGCTGAGGGAGGCTGGGGGGGCGGGGGGGGTGGTTGGGCCAGGGTGGAGCCAAGAAGACTGCCCACATAACCATTGCCGAGGTGACACCACAGTCCCCTCATTACACACGGTACAGACCCTCAGAAATCCAGTTGGGTAGATTCTAGCCCTGGCTCTGACTCCTGCCTCATGTGTGGTCTTAGGGAAGACCAAGAACCCCCTGAGCCTATTTCCTCACTGTGATTTGGAGGGGGTGCCTCAGGTGGCCTTTGAGGTACTCTGTGACCTGTGACTCAGGGTACAATCTCTACAACAAAGTCCTACCTGCTGACTTTGCTCTTTGAAGGCAGAGGAGCATTTCAAAATGAAGATAACATGAAATAATTTAGCCTGTGGTCTACTTTTGTTTGTTTAAAGGATATTGGAAGATTAATGGATCTATGGACATAAATGAGAGGAACTTGAAAAATGAAAATGGTTTACAGTTACTAAAGGGCAAGGTTGGTGCACTGCAAAAAAAAAAAAATGAGTTTTTAAAATTTCCTCCATAAGAAGAAATGAAGTTCTAATAATACTACAATATGAATGAGCTTTGAAGACATCATACAAAATAAAATAAGCCAGACATAAAACAAATATGGTATGCTTCAATTTATATGGAATATCTAGAATAGACAAAATTCATAGAGACAGAAAGTAAATCAGTGGTTCCCATGGGCTCTGGGGAGGGAGGAATGGGGAGTTGTTGCTTAATGGGTACAGAGTTTCTGTTTGAGGTGATAAAAAGGTTTTGGAAAGAATAGTGGTGATGGTTGCACAACATTGTGAATGTGATTAATGCCACTGGATCATACACTTAAAAATGGTTAAACAACAAATTTTATGGTGTGTGTATTTTCCCACACACACAAAAATTAACTAACATATTGTTAGGATAGCAAGGCATGAGCACAATATTTCAATAAAGTTTTCAAACCATCAAGACAATGTGGCATGGAGGATGAGGAGGAAGACAGACTTCAGCTCACCCCTATTAGGACATAGAAGTCAGATGGTCTGCTGGTCTGTGCTAAATGAAGGCCTCAGAGCCTATGTCAGCAATGGCCAGTAGGGAGCAGTCCATGCTGATGACACGCCCCGCTCATTCAGCTCACACCAGTCTTCCCAGTTCCCTCATGGGGTCCAGTTCACAATTTAGGAGGCTAGAAGTCTGATTATTTTTTTAGCGTACAGACTGAGTAAATAAGGTGAAAGGCTGTAATCTTTCCGTGCACCTTTTAGCTGTAAAACAAAGAAGAAGAAAAGGAAGAGGAAGGAAAAGTAATAGTAGAGCTGCCATCATCTTCATAGAAAATCAGGCCTTGTTCGGTTCAAAGGGCTAACCTAAACCTAGGCAACCACTAATCCACTTTCTGTCCCTACATATATGCTGATTTAGGGTATTTTACATGAGTGGAATCATATAATATGTGGTCTCTTTTTACTGGCTTCTTTCACATGTTGTCAAAGTATAAGTTGTAGCCTGTATCAGTACTTCGTTCCTCATTATGGCTAAGTAATAATACTCCACTATATGGATCAACCATATGTTGTTTATCAAGTCATCAGTTGATACACATTCGGGTTGTCTTCATATTTTCCAACTCCTATAATATTACCCCACCAATTTTGACATAATATTGTTGCCAATATATCTCTCCTATCTCAGGTAATATCATGAAGCAGATTCTGCTGAACACCATTTTAAAAGTATTTGGTATTATTCGTTGTTATGGCTTGAATTGTGTATCAATTTAGCTAGGCCATGATTCCCATTACTGTGTGATTATCCGTCATTTTGTCATCTGATGTGATTTTCCTATGTGTTGTAAATCCTACTTCTGTGATATTAATGAGGCAGGATTAGAGGCAGTTGTGTTAATGAGTCAGGACTCAGTCTATAAGATTAGGCTGTAGGCTTTTTTTTTTTTTTTAATTGTAATTTAGGTGAAAGTTTACAGCTCAAGTTAATTTCTCATTCAAAAGTTTATATACACATAATTTTGTGACATTGGTTGCAATCCCCACGATGTGACAGCATGTACCTCCTTTCCACCCCAGGTTCCCTGTGTCCATTCATCTAGTTCCTGTCCCTTCCTGCCTTTTCATCCTGCCTTTGGACAGGGAACGCTCATTTGGTCTAGTATATGTGATTGAACCAAGAAACAAGTTCCTTACGTGTATTAATTTTTTGTTTTATACGCCTATGTAATCGTTGTCGAAAAAGCGGGCTTTGTGAATGTTTTCAGTTCTGGGTTAGCAGACTGCCCAGGGGTCATAGTTTTGGGGGCTCCTCTAGACTCTGTCAGACCATTAAGTCTGGTCTTTTTACATGAATTTGAATTCTGTTCTACATTTTTCTCTGCTCTGTCCAGGCCTATCTATTGTGTTCCCTGTCAGGGTGATCATTGGTAGTAGCCAGGCCTATCTAGTTATTCTGCTAAGTTGAATCTTGAGTCAATCTCTTTTGAGACGTAAAAGAAAGAAACCAGCAGAAAGATGGGGGGACCTCACGCCACCAAGCAAGAAGATCCAGGAGCATGTGTGTCCTTTGGACCCGGGGTTCCTGTGCTGAGAAGCTCCTCGACCAGGAAAAGATTGATGACAAAGATCTTTCCCCAGAGCCGACAGAGAGAGAAAGCCTTCCCTGGAGCTGGCACCCTGAATTCAGACTTCTAGCCTACTAGACTGTGAGAGAATAAATTTCCGCTTGTTAAAGTCATCCACTTGTGGTATTTCTGTTAATAGCAGCACTAGATAGCTGAAGACATGTGTCAAGCATTCTGAGGGCACCAAATGTTACCTTTATGCAAGGGGCGTTCTAATTTTCCACGCTTCAGAATTTTCCCACTTTTTCCAATCAGGGGTTGTCTCTGGCAGTCTCGGGCCCTTTGAATTCCTCTAAGGCTTCTCCCTTCTATGATTACAGGAGCAATTATCTAGGTTGATGCAGCTTGTTTAACATTATCAGTCAGCTAAAGCACTACTGTAAGATTCTGGGCCTTAGTGCTTTGCATAATGTTCTGCTTTATCATAACTGTTTCTATAGGTACCAGCAAAGCAGCTAAAAGATTTTTTGTGTGTTTTGATTTTTATCATCCAGTTTTTTAAGATTTTGGCAAGATTAGAAACATCTTTGTTTCCAAAGCATTCCAAGTTCCTGGACTACCTCATCAGCTGAAGGGGAATCAGGAAAGGGAGCATTTAGGGACAGAAGGCTTATTTCTGCTTTCCTCTGCTGCTGTTCCCAACCCAGTCTGTCAGTAAGAATAGAAAACAGAACTCTTCTTTTTTGTTTGTTTCATGTTGTAACTCTGGTGTTGGCCTCTCCCTCTTTTCCAACCCTTGTGTCCCACCCTGCCACCCCCACCTGAAGGCAGTCAGAGGAAGGCACCCTGAGAAGGGGCTGCTAATTGTCCATCACTGGTCCCTGCCCCAGTTAGCTCTGAAGATGATGACAGCTCTTCTATTGCTTCTCCTTCTCTTTTCCCATCCCCTCCTCCTTCTACTTCTTTCTCTCTCCCTGTCTCCCTTTTTCCTCTTTACTCTCTTCCAGGAAAAGTTGAATCCTGAGAACATGGAACAGCTGCCTGACAAGTGAAACAATTCTCCTTATTCTTGGGTAATTGTCCTGGTTTGCAGGGGAAAAGCAGGAAGAAGGGAAAGGAGAAGACATCTCCGCATCTCTGGAGCTGTTAATCCGTTCTGTAGACCTGATCGTCTTACTGTCCTTCTAGCTCACCTCGTGGGCTTTCTCATCTAAGATGTCTTAGATCAGAACACAAGTTTGCATTCAAGTGCCTGGATAAGTTCCCACATCTGAAGGTTTTTATGTGCCATTTTGAGGCTAGGCTCCCTGCACCTTTCTCTTACAAAAAACTCACAAGCTCCCCCGGGCCCTGATGGACCCCGGGGTGGTAGGTTATTGCCCAACACCAACTTCTGCCTAAAGGGATCAAGGGTGGGTTACCTCTGATCCTCAAAGCTAAAGGCCTGACTCCTTCCACCCCAAAGGCTGTGTCTACCAGAAATGGGATTAAGTGGAGGCAGGCAGCATGTGAATGTTGTGGTTAAAGTTTGTGTCTGTTGGACAGGGTTCAGGTCTTCATAAGCTTTGGTGGGCTTTCCCTTCAGGCTTTGGAGAAAATAGGTGCGTACATGCAGTTTGTCTGCTTCTTCAAGATGCCCATCAACAACAAGATGGCCCAGTGGGGCAACAAGAGGATATGCTGAGCAAGAGGCAGAGTTACCCTGCTTGCCTTGTTTCACCATACCCCTAGGGGGCCTTGTATCTGTCTTCTCTATTCTTTCCAATGAATAGCTAAGGCAACTGATATTCAGCTGGATTGCTCTTGGGAATAGATGCTGAAGGGAGGGTAAGGAAGTGTGGAGACTTATGAAGATATGATTGTGATCCTTCCACCATTGACATTCCCTGTTCCCCAGCTGCGTTCAGGGCTAGAGGGGTTCATGCCCAAGTCTGAGGAGAGAGTTGTAGAAAGAAGCTATGTTAAATGGGACTGAAGGCCCTGTAGAAGCTCTGGCGAAGACATTACTTAAAACTCTGTGTACCGAAAGTATTGATGAGCAGGAGTCAGAAACACACCCATATATATATGGAAATTTAGCATGGCAAAGGTGTTATCTTCATCTGGGCTAGCCAAGAAATACAGATGGGACAATTGCTTACCAATGAAAAATACTAGAGCCCTACGTCACACCGTTTATTAAAATGAATTCTTCTGAAATTTAAACACGACATTTAATACTAAGCTGTACAAGTTTTAATGAAAGTATGAGAATGTTTATAATCATAAGGTGTGAAGAATTTCTCTAAATAAGACATAAAAAGAAAAAGCCACAAAGAGAAAGATTTGTGAATTAAATAGTATCAAAATCTAATACTTCTCTATTATGAGACACAAATAAACAAAAATAAAAGACAAAGGACCAGTATCAAGATTATGTAAAGAACTCTTATCAATCATTAAGAGAATTCAGTAGAAAAATGGACAAAAATCTATGAATAAATTAGAGAAGTAGAAATATTTATGGTCAAAAAAATGTAAAAAGATTGTTTAACTCTAATCCAAGGAACTGTAAATTCCAACAGTGAGAGACCATTGTTCTATCAGAGGAACCAAAATTAATCACTTGATAAAGTGTTGGCAAGGTTTGGCAAAGTGATATGCATTTCCTGTTGGTGAGCTTATAAATTGGCATAGCTATTTTGGAGGACAATTTGTCAATATATTTTAAAACTTAACTCACATCTTATGACAAAACAATTCCAATCTATAAAAACCCACCCAAATACCCAAAGAGGCATATACTGAGGTGCTCATCGTGGTACCGTTTATAATAGTAAAGAAGTTGAACCAATGTAAATGCCCAACCAAAAAAACCCCTTTGCTGTCAAGTCGATTCCAACTCACAGTGACCCTATAGGACAGAGTAGAACCGCCCCATAGGGTTTCCAAGGAGCGGCTAGTTGATTCAAACTGCCAACCTTTTGATTAGCAGCTGAGCTCTTAACCACTGAGCCACCAGGGCTTAAATATCCAATAGTACTGTGGAATACCACATGGCAGATAAAGAATGAGACGGAACTGTATGAATAACAGGTGAGGACTGCCAAGACGGTAGGCTGAATTTTTTTTACATTATGTTGCTGATTATCATGAACAGTGTGACGTTTTCTGTATTTTTAAAAAGGGCAACCACAAAGTATTTTCTACAGAGATGTGTGTATGTGAATGCAGAGGAAAAGGTCTGCAGGACACACAAACTGATGACCAGGCCTTCTTCAGGCAAGAGGGGAAAAAGGCCAGGCTCCAGGGTGCAAGGAAAAGGGAAATTTACAGATGAGGCCAGCTTTTCTTTTTTATCAAGGCGGGTGTGTTCATGCACTATTTGTGTAACAGAAACTCATGTTTAAAAAAGAAAGCAAACCTAGGGGAAAACAACTTGAATCCAGAAGACTCTTCTTCAGCAGACGTGGGTATATTTGAACTTGAAATAAATAGGTGCTGCTGTGTGACCAGACTTGGGGTCAGAGGACCAAGCTGAAGCTGTTTTCAAGGGTGCAGAGGGGTGAGATTAGAACAAACAAGATAAGGTGAATGTTGTTTTAGAAGTTTGAAGGCAAATTAGATTTATTAGATAGGTCCGTACTTTATCTTCTATGGTGAAATATTTAGAATTGTATTCACAGATATTCTTTTTGAACTATGACCTAAACCCTATCAGCTTCCTTCCAAAATTGTTTCACTTGGAAAGAGAACTGGAGGAATAGAGGAAATACAGGCAGACTTTGGGGTTTGGGATAGGACTATGCTTTAGTGGGGCACTTCTGGGGCCACACTACAAAGTGGAGTCCCTTGACAAAAGCCAGATCTGAGGAACTGAGGTGTGACAATGAGCAATCACAGGGAGAGCTGTGCCACCTCACTTGTGTGATAGAAAGGTGCTTTATAGGGATTTTCTCTCTCTGTTTCTCCCCAAACTCACAAAAGAACCTCAACCAAGGCAACAAGGAAGCACCCTAGGGGATGGCAGAGCCACAGGTGGAACAAGCCTGAGTCTCTGAGTGACTTTGCAAAGCAGGGCTGCCCCAGCAACTTGGAATTTCCCCCATGGATCTGTAACATGAAAGAAGAATCAACTTCTACTTTCTACAAGCTGCTGTGTTAGAATGTCTTTCAGCTTAATCTTCCTCTAATACAATGATTGGGAAAATATCCAGCATGGGGAACTGGTAATTAACGACAGGTGATGACAGCTCACATCAATGCAGGAGATACCGTGCAGGCAGCCATGCTCACAGAGAGTGAGTCCCCCTCTCCCCATCTAGAAGGAGAGACTCAGTGATGGGGTGTGAGCACTGCAGGAGCCCGAAGAAGCCCCAGGTCTCAGGACCTCTGCTAGATCCTGACTACAATGGACTCTTCTTTTTTGGCTGCCTCAATTTGCAGCATAGATGTGCTACTAATAGGCCAGGCTTTGTAATGTACATTTTCATTTTTTACATTATATGGTAAACCTGCAAAAGCCGGAAACTGTATAAGGCAGGAAACTATCGTAGAGGAAAAACTGAAATATTTTCCACTAATAGAGAGCAATACAAAAGCCGTAAGGCTGCGCCCTGTCAAAGGAGGAAAACTTGCAAGACCCAGAAAAACCAGGCAGTCCCGTGGAGTTCGGCTGTCACAAGTTTCGATGTAATTTGCCACGATGTTTGAAAAATATTTTCATTTGCAACCGTCTTCATTTATTAGATCTTCTGTCTAAGCATTAAGTTATTTTGTTCTTTTTCTTTGATAATTAATTATCTTTTACATTTCAAATCTAATATTTAACTTTAATATAGTAATGCTGTTTACATTTAAGTTTCTAGATCAGAAGTCAGCCAACTACAGCCACTTGCTTTTGAAAACAAAGTTCTATTGGCACCAGCACTGCCATTCGCATTTAGATTGTCTATGACTGCTTTCACCCTAGGATGGGGTTGAGTGGTTGGCAGAAGACCGTATGGCCTATAAAGCTTAAAATCCTTACTACGTGGCCGTTTAGAGGAAATATTTGCTGACTTCTGTTCTAGATACATACTGGTTTTAATCTGATTTTTTTGTTTGTTTCTTTTAAATAACTGCTTTAGGTGAAAGTTCACAGTGTAACTTAGTTTCTCATTCAAAAATTTATATACAAATTGTTTTGTGACATTGCTTGCAATCCCTGCAGTATGTCAGCACTTACCTCCTTTCCATCATGAGTTTCCCCATCCATGCTTCCAGTTTTCCTGTTCCTTTTCTTGCCTTTGGACAAGAGTTGACCACTTGGTCTCATATACTTGACTGAACTAAGATGTACATTCCTTGTGTGTGTGATTGTTTGTATTGTGTTGTTAGGTGCCATTGAGTCAGTTTTGACTCATAGCAACCCTACATACAAAAGAATGATACACTATCCGGTCCTGCACCATCCTCACAATTATTGTTATTTTTGTGTCCATTGTTACAGCCACTGTGTCCATCCATCTCGCTGAGGATCTCCTTGTTTTTTGCTCACCCTTTAAGTTACCAAGCATGAGGTCCTTCACCAAGGACTGGTCCCTTCTGAAAACATGCCTAAAGAATGAGAGATGGAGGCAGGGCCAAAATGGCAGAGTAGTCAGATGCTTCAGGTGGTGGTCCCTCTTATAACAAACAGCCCAAAAAAGAAGTGAATTGATTATATATATGACAAGCTAGGAACCCTGAACATCAAAGTCAAGAAATCAAAGTTAAGAAATCAGACTGAGTGACGGGGGAGGGAGAGAGTGCAGAAGAAGTGAGGAGCTGCTGGACCAGGCTCAGTGAGTACCGGCACCCCTCAGCCCCAATCCCCTGGCATGACTGAGGCAGGGCTGGCAATAGTGTTCAGAATGAGGTTACGTCACTGAAAGGAAGCAAGGGAAGTAGCACAGCCCTGATCCCCTGGCATGACCGAGGCAGGGCTGGTGGTAGCATTCGGAATGCTGTTACTTCAGCGAAAGAAGGCAAGGGAAGTGGCACAGCCCCAATCCCCTAGTGTGACTGCAGCAGGATCGAGCCAACAGCACAGAATCTACACACACCTGTGGAATCAGCAAAAAAAAAAAAAAAAAGCAATGCTCTCGGCACAAGATAAGTGATTTTGTCTAATTTACCAGGCGAATCTAACAGCTCCTCCTTTTGAAAGAACTTTGTCCTATCTCTCTGATCCCTCCTCCCACTTCCCCAGCCAGCTTCAGTAACAGTTGATTTTCCTGGGCCTGAGATAGGTTCTGCTGCACTCCCTGAGCCATTCTCCCAGCCTTGGAGAAGAAACAAAATTAACAAACAGGGGAAAACACTCTACCGACTCCCCTTATCTGGAAACTCAGAGCAGAAACAGCTCCTGCCCAGGCACAAGCAGTCCACAGACTTTGTCTTTCACCCCTGCATGGATCCAGGTGGCCCCATTACAGCAGATAGGATCTGGCTGTTATATCACAAGGGAGAATCTGTTTGAGGTCTGATTGTAACTATTTCAGCTATGCATTGCAGAGGCAGGTTATTGACGTTTCATGCTGCTCTGCCTATTAAACAGGGCCCTCCCCTACCCAGAGCAGGGCCTGTGGACTGGCAGCTCCACCCATGCCACCTAGCCACCCATGAAAGGGGTCCAGGGATAAGTGGTGCCTCCCCAGCCTTACAGTCAAAAGCACTGAGTGCCATAGGCGATGCGCCACGAGGGAATCTCAGATATAATAGTCATTCCAAGCAAGACAAGCAACTCTGGCTATATTCTGAGGTGCTACTCTCCTATCTCTCTGACCCCTCCCCCACCCTCCCCAGGCGGCTTCATTAACATCTGAATAGCCTGAGACAGAGAGAGAACTCTGATAGGGATCTGACTGCATTTTATTTTAGCGGATTTTCTGGAAAAACTAGTTTCCCAGTGATGGCTCGGAGACAGCAGTCCATATCAAACCACATAAAGAAGCAGACCATGACAGCTTCTCCAATCCCCCAAACAAAAGAATCAAAATCTTTCCCAAATGAAGATACAATCCTGGAATTATCAGATACAGAATATAAAAAAACTAATTTACAGAATGCTTCAAGACATCACAAATGAAATAAGGCAAACTGCAGAAAAAGCCAAGGAACACACGGATAAAACAGTTGAAGAACTCAAAAAGATTATTCAAGAACATAGTGGAAAAATTAATAAGTTGCAAGAATCCATACAGAGACAGCATGTAGAAATCCAAAAGATTAACAATAAAATTACAGAATTAGACAATGCAATAGGAAGTCAGAGGAGCAGACTCGAGCAATTAGAATGCAGATTGGGAAATCTGGAGGACCGGGGAATCAACACCAACATAGCTGAAAAAAAAATCAGATAAAAGAATTAAAAAAAATGAAGAAACCCTAAGAATCATGTGGGACTCTATCAAGAAGGATAACTTGCGAGTGATTGGAGTCCCAGAACAGGGAGGGGGGACAGAAACACAGAGAAAATAGTTGAAGAACTCCTGACACAAAACTTCCCTGACATCATGAAAGACGAAAGGATATCTATCCAAGATGCTCAGCGAACCCCATTTAAGATTGATCCAAAAAGAAAAACACCAAGACATATTATCATCAAACTCACCAAAACCAAAGATAAACAGAAAATTTTAAAAGCAGCCAGGGAGAAAAGAAAGGTTTCCTTCAAAGGAGAATCAATAAGAATAAGTTCAGACTACTCAGCAGAAACCATGCAGGCAAGAAGGGAATGGGATGACATATACAGAGCACTGAAGGAGAAAAACTGCCAGCCAAGGATCATATATCCAGCAAAACTCTCTCTCAAATATGAAGGAGAAATTAAGATATTTACAGATAAACACAAGTTTAGAGAATTTGCAAAAACCAAACCAAAGCTACAAGAAATACTAAAGGAAATTGTTTGGTCAGAAAACCAATAATATCAGATACCAGCACTACACAAGGTCACAAAACAGAACATCCTGATATCAACTCAAATAGGGAAATCACAAAAACAAACAAATTAAGATTAATTAAAAAAAAAAATACACATAACGGGGAATCATGGAAGTCAATAGGTAAAAGATCACAATAATCAAAAAGAGGCACTAAATACAGGAGGCATTGAACTGCCATATGGAGAGTGATACAAGGCGATATAGAACGATACAAGTTAGGTTTTTACTTAGAAAAATAGGGGTAAATAAAAAGGTAACCACAAAAAGGTATAACAACTCCATAACTCAAGATAAAAGCCAAGAAAAACGTAACGACTCAACTAACACAAAGTCAAACAGTATGAGAATGAGGATCTCACAATTTACTAAGAAAAACGTCTCAGCACAAAAAAGTATGTGGAAAAATGAAATGGCCAACAACACACATGAAAAGGCATCAAAATGACAACACTGAAAACTTATTTATCTATAATTACGCTGAATGTAAATGGACTAAATGCACCAAAAAAGAGACAGAGAGTCACGGACTGGATAAAGAAACACGATCCATCTATATGCTGCCTACAAGAGACACACCTGAGACTTACAGACACAAACAAACTAAAACTCAAAGGATGGAAAAAAATATATCAAGCAAACAATAAGCAAAAAAGAAAAGGAGTAGCAATATTAATTTCTGACAAAATAGACTTTAGACTTAAATCCACCACAAAGGATAAAGAAGGACACTATATAATGATAAAAGGGACAATTGATCAGGAAGACATAACCATATTAAATATTTATGCACCCAACGACAGGGCTGCAAGATACATAAATCAAATTTTAACAGAATTGAAAAGTGAGATAGACACCTCCACAATTATAGTAGGAGACTTCAATATACCACTTTCGGAGAAGGACAGGACATGCAGTAAGAAGCTCAATAGAGACACGGAAGACCTACTTACAACAATCAACCAACTTGACCTCATTGACTTATACAGAACTCTCCACCCAACTGCTGCAAAATATACTTTTTTTTCCAGTGCACATGGAACATTCTCTAGAATAGACCACGTATTAGGTCATAAAACAAACCTTTGCAGAATCCAAAACATCGAAATATTACAAAGCATCTTCTCAGACCACAAGGCAATAAAAGTAGAAATCAATAACAGAAAAACTAGGGAAAAGAAATCAAATACTTGGAAAATGAACAATACCCTCCTGAAAAAAGACTGGGGTATAGAAGACATCAAGGAGGGAATAAGGAAATTCATAGAATGCAATGAGAATGAAAATACTTCCTATCAAAACCTCTGGGACACAGCAAAAGCAGTGCTCAGAGGCCAATTTATATCGATAAATGCACACATACAAAAAGAAGAAAGAGCCAAAAGCAGAGAACTGTCCCTACAACTTGAACAAATAGAAAGTGAGCAACAAAAGAATCCATCAGGCACCAGAAGAAAACAAATAATAAAAATTAGAGCTGAACTAAATGAATTAGAGAACAGAAAAACAATTGAAAGAATTAACAAAGCCAAAAGCTGGTTCTTTGAAAAAATTAACAAAATTGATAAATCATTGGCTAGACTGACTAAAGAAATACAGGAAAGGAAACAAATAACCCGAATAAGAAACGAGAAGGACTACATCACAACAGAACCAAATGAAATTAAAAGAATCATTTCAGATTACTATGAAAAATTGTACTCTAACAAATTTGAAAACCTAGAAGAAATGGATGAATTCCTGGAAAAACACTACCTACCTAAACTAACACATTCAGAAGTAGAACAACTAAATAGACCTATAACAAAAAAAGAGATTGAAATGGTAATCCAAAAACTTCCAACAAAAAAAAGCCCTGGCCCGGACGGCTTCACTGCAGAGTTCTACCAAACTTTCAGAGAAGACTTAACACCACTACTACTGAAGGTATTTCAAAGCATAGAAAATGACGGAATACTACCCAACTCATTCTATGAAGCCACCATCTCCCTGATACCAAAACCGGATAAAGACATTACAAAAAAAGAAAATTATAGACCTATATCCCTCATGAACATAGATGCAAAAATCCTCAACAAAATTCTAGCCAATAGAATCCAACAACACATGAAAAAAATAATTCACCCTGATCAAGTGGGATTTATACCAGGTATGCAAGTCTGGTTTAATATCAGAAAAGCCATTAATGTAATCCACCACATAAATAAAACAAAAGACAAAAACCACATGATCTTATCAATTGATGCAGAAAAGGCATTTGACAAAGTCCAACACCCATTTATGATAAAAACTCTCACCAAAATAGGAATTGAAGGAAAATTCCTCAACATAATAAAGGGCATCTATGCAAAGCCAACAGCCAATATCACTCTAAATGGAGAGAACCTGAAAGCATTTCCCTTGAGAACAGGAACCAGACAAGGATGCCCTTTATCACCGCTCTTATTCAACATCGTGCTTGAAGTCCTAGCCAGGGCAATTAGGCTAGACAAAGAAATAAAAGGTATCCGGATTGGCAAGGAGGAAGTAAAGTTATCACTATTTGCTGATGACATGATCTTATACACAGAAAACCCTAACGAATCCTCCAGAAAACTACTGAAACTAATAGAAGAGTTTGGAAGAGTCTCAGGTTATAAAATAAACATACGAAAATCACTTGGATTCCTCTACATCAACAAAAAGAACATCGAAGAGGAAATAACCAAATCAATACCATTCACAGTAGCCCCCAAGAAGATAAAATACTTAGGAATAAATCTTACCAAGGATGTAAAAGACCTATACAAAGAAAACTACAAAGCTCTACTACAAGAAATTCAAAAGGACATACTTAAGTGGAAAAACATACCTTGCTCATGGATAGGAAGACTTAACATAGTAAAAATGTCTATTCTACCAAAAGCCATCTATACATATAACGCACTTTCGATCCAAATTCCAATGTCATATTTTAAGGGGATAGAGAAACAAATCACCAATTTCATATGGAAGGGAAAGAAGCCCCGGATAAGCAAAGCATTACTGAAAAAGAAGAAGAAAGCAGGAGGTCTCACTCTACCTGATTTCAGAACCTATTATACAGCCACAGTAGTCAAAACAGCCTGGTACTGGTACAACAACAGCCACATAGACCAATGGAACAGAATTGAGAACCCAGATATAAATCCATCCACATATGAGCAGCTGATATTTGACAAAGGCCCAGTGTCAGTTAATTGGGGAAAAGATAGTCTTTTTAACAAACGGTGCTGGCATAACTGGATATCCATTTGCAAAAAAATGAAACAGGACCCATACCTCACACCAAGCACAAAAACTAATTCCAAGTGGATCAAAGACCTAAACATAAAGACTAAAACGATAAAGATCATGGAAGAAAAAATAGGGACAACCCTAGGAGCCCTAATACAAGGCATAAACAGAATACAAAACATTACCAAAAATGATGAAGAGAAACCAGATAACTGGGAGCTCCTAAAAATCAAACACCTATGCTCATCTAAAGACTTCACCAAAAGAGTAAAAAGACCACCTACAGACTGGAAAAGAATTTTCAGCTATGACATCTCAGACCAGCGCCTGATCTCTAAAGTCTACATGATTCTGTCAAAACTCAACCATAAAAAGACAAACAACCCAATCAAGAAGTGGGCAAAGGATATGAACACACATTTCACTAAAGAAGATATTCAGGCAGCCAACAGATACATGAGAAAATGCTCTCGATCATTAGCCATTAGAGAAATGCAAATTAAAACTACGATGAGATTCCATCTCACACCAACAAAAAAAGGCTGGCATTAATCCAAAAAACACAAAATAATAAATGTTGGAGAGGCTGCGGAGAGATTGGAACTCTTATACACTGCTGGTGGGAATGTAAAATGGTACAACCACTTTGGAAATCTATCTGGCGTTATCTTAAACAGTTAGAAATAGAACTACCATACAACCCAGAAATCCCACTCCTCGGAATATACCCTAGAGATACAAGAGCCTTCACACAAACAGATATATGCACACCCATGTTTATTGCAGCTCTGTTTACAATAGCAAAAAGCTGGAAGCAACCAAGGTGTCCATCAACGGATGAATGGGTAAATAAATTGTGGTATATTCACACAATGGAATACTACGCATTGATAAAGAACAGTGACGAATCTGTGAAACATTTCATAACATGGAGGAACCTGGAAGGCATTATGCTGAGCGAAATGAGTCAGAGGCAAAAGGACAAATATTGTATAAGACCACTATTATAAGATCTTGAGAAATAGTAAAAACTGAGAAGAACACATACTTTTGTGGTTACGAAGGGGGGAGGGAGGGAGGGAGGGAGAGGGTTTTTTATTGATTAATCAGCAGATAAGAACTGCTTTAGGTGAAGGGAAAGACAACACTCAATACATGGAAGGTCAGCTCAATTGGACTGGATCAAAAGCAAAGAAGTTTCCGGGATAAAATGAATGCTTCAAAGGTCAGCGGAGCAGTGGCGGGGGTCTGGGGAACATGGTTTGAGGGGACTTCTAAGTCAATTGGCAAAATAATTCTATTATGAAAACATTCTGCATCCCACTTTGAAATGTGGCGTCTGGGGTCTTAAATGCTAACAAGTGGCCAACTAAGATGCATCAATTGGTCTCAACCCACCTGGAGCAAAGGAAAATGAAGAACACCAAGGTCACACAACAACTAAGAGCCCAAGAGACAGAAAGGGCCACATGAACTAGAGACCTATATCATCCTGAGACCAGAAGAACTAGTTGGTGCCCGGCCACAATCGATGACTGCCCTGACAGGGAGCACAACAGAGAACTCCTGAGGGAGCTGGAGATCAGTGGGATGCAGACCCCAAATTCTCATAAAAAGACCATACTTAATGGTCTGACTGAGACTAGAGGAATCCCGGCGGCCATGGTCCCCAGACCTTCTGTTGGCACCGGACAGGAACCATCCCCGAAGACAACTCATCAGACATGAAAGGGACTGGTAAGTGGGTGGGAGAGAGATGCTGATGAAGAGTGAGCTAATTATATCAGGTAGACACTTGAGATTGTGTTGGCAACTCTTGTCTGGAGGGGGGATGGGAGGATAGAGAGAGAGGGAAGCTGGCAAAATTGTCACGAAAGGAGAGACTGAAAGGGCTGACTCAATGGGGGAGAGCAAGTGGGAGTACGGAGTAAGATGTATGTAAACTTATATGTGACAGACTGACTGGGTTTGTAAACGTTCACTTGAAGCTTAATAAAAGTTAATAAAAAAAAAAAAAAAGGATTGAGTGCCTATGGTACAGCTGCAGAGCCCACCCACCAGAGCATTCTAGAAAACAGGGATGTGCCTTCCTCACAGACACTCAGGGGAAGGTTGTCAGCCCCCTGCCTTCCTCAGAGTGTGACCCCCTGCTGCAACCAGAAATCCATGCATACACCAGTCACCACTGCTCCTCTAAGATCATAGGTGAGAGCCTGAACCACGCACAAGGAGGCTGACTACCTGGACACATAAGCTGAATGTGTATAAGAATAGTGAATCGACTCCTAGGCTCATATACTTGATAACAGCTCTAGCCGTCTCATGACAGGATATCAGTGCTTCAAAGGCTCCAATAATCAAGTTAGCTCACTCTAGTAGGCTATTTGGGTATATCAAAATAAAACAAAGCAAGAAGCTAGGACACAGTGAGCAAACATAAAATAAATTAATACAATAAATTATAGATGGCTTGGAGACAACAGTCAATATCAAATCACATAAAGAAGTAGATCATGATAGCTTCAACAACCTCCCCAAAGAATCAATGAATCTTCCAGATGAAGATGTATTCCTGGAATTACCAGATGTAGAATATGAAAGATATATATACAAAACTCTTTAAGACATCAGGAAGGAAAATGGGCAAAACACAGAACAACTCAAGGAGCACACACAGATAAAACAGTTGAGGGAATTAAGATTATTCAAGAACATAATGAAAAATTAATACACCACAAGAATCCATAGACAGAGAGCAATCAGAAATTCAGGACATTAGCAATAAAATTTCAGAATTAGACAGCTGTCATGGATTGAATTATGTCCCCTCAAAAATGTGTGTATCAACTTGGATAGGTCATGATTCCCACTATTGTGTGGTTGTCCTCTATTTTGTGATTGTAATTTTACGTTAAGAGGATTAGAGTGGGATCGTAACACCACCCTTACTCAGGTCACCTTCCTTATCCAAGGTAAAGGGAGTTTCCCTGTGGTATGGCCTGCACCACCTCTTATCTCTCAAGAGATAAAAGGTGGAGGGAAGCAAGAAGCACCAGGAGCACAGCTTATCCTTTGGACATGGGGTCCATGTGCCTGAGAAACTCCTCAACCAGGGGAAGCCTTCCTCCAGAGCCGACAGAGAGAGAAAGCCTTACCCTGGAGCTGACGCCCTGAATTTGGACTTGTAACCTAATAGACTGAGAAAATAAATTTCTCTTTGCTGAAGCCTTCCACTTGTGGTATTTCGGTTATGGCAGAACTAAATAACTAAGACAACAACTCAGTAGAAAGTAAGGGGAGGCAAACTGAGTAAATGGAAGTCAGAATCAGTGGGATTGAAGATAAAACACTTGGCAACAATATATTCAAAGAAAAATCAGAAAAAAGAATTTAAAAAAATGAAGAAAACTTAAAAATCATGTGGGACTCTATCAAGAGAAATAACCTATGAGTGATTGGAGTACCAGAATAGGGAGAGAGAGCAGAAAATACAGAGAGAATAGTTGAAAATTTGTTGGCAGAAAACTTCTGTGACATTGTGAAAGACGAGAAGATATTGATCCAAGATGCTCATCCAACACCATACAAGATAGATCCCAAAAGAAAGTCACCAAGACATATTATAATCAAACTTGCCAAAACCAAAGATAAAGAGAAAATTTTAAGAGTAGACAGGGATAAATGAAAAGTCACCTACAAAGGAGAGTCAATAAGAATAAGCTCGGACTACTCAGCTGAAACCATGCAGGCAAGAAGGCAATGGGATGACATATATTAAGCATTGAAGGAGAAAAATTGCCAGCCAAGAATCACATATCCAGCAAAACTGTCTCACAAATATGAAGGCAAAATTAGGATATTTCCAGATAAAAAGAAGCTTAGGGAATTTGCGAAAACCAAACCAAAACTACAAGAACTACTAAAGGGAATTCTCTCGTTAGAAAATCAATAATATCAGATATCAAGTCAACACTAACACACAGGACAGAGCAACCACATACCAACTGTGATAGAGAAATCACAAAAATAAACCAAGATTAAAAACAGCTCAAAACAGGGAATCAGCGATCGCATTATGTAAAAGATGACAACATTAAATCAATAAAAAGAGGCTAGTCATAGGTCTTTCATGTGGAGAGGAAATCAAGGCAATATAGGAAGATATAAATTAGGTTTAAACTTGGAAAAATAGGGGTAAATATTAACGTAACCACACAGGAGAATAACAATCCTACACATCAAAACAAAATACAAGAAAAACATAAAGAATTGGCAAAAACAAAATCAACAACAATGAAAAAGAGGAAAACACAATTTATAAAGAAAAGCTACTCAGCACAAAGAATTAAATGGAAAAAAGGAACTGTCAACAACACACAAAAAAGACACCAAAATGACAGCACTAAACTCACACCTATCTATAATCACGCTGAATGTAAATGGACTAATTGCACCAATAAAGAGACAGAGAGATGCAGATTGCATTAAAAAAAAAAGGACCCGTCTGTATGCTGCCTACAAGAGACACACCTTAGAAGTAAAGATGCAAACAAACTAAAGCTCAAAGGATAGAAAAAAATATATCAAGCAAACAACAATCAAGAAAGACTTCAAAGTTAAATCTACCACAAAGGATAATGATTAAAGGGACAATATACCAGGAGGATATTACCATATTAAATAATTACACACCCAACAACAGAGCTTCAAGATACCTAAAACAAACTCTAACAGCACTGAAAAGCTAGATAGACAGCTCCGCAATAGTAGCAGAAGACTTCAACACACCACTTTCAGTGAAGGACAGAACATCCAGAAAGAAGCTCAATAAAGACACAAAAGAGCTAAATGCCACAATCAACCAACCTGACCTCATAGACATACAAAACACCCCACCTAACAGCCGGCAAGTATACCTTCTTTTCCAATGCACATGGAACATTCTCTAGAATAGATCACATATTAGGCCATAAAGCAAGCCTTAACAGAATCCAAAACATCGAAGTATTGCAAAGCATCTTCTCTGAACATAAAGCCATAAAACTAGAAATCAATAACAGAAGAAACAGGGAAAAGAAATCAAACACATGGAAACTGAACAACACCTTGCTCAAAAACAATTGGATTTTAGAAGAAATTAAGGACAGAATAAAGAAATTCATAGAATCCAATGAGAATGAAAACACTCCTTATCAGAACATTTGGAACACAGCTAACGCAGTGCTCAGAGGTCAACTTATATCAATAAATGCACACATACAAAAAGAAAAAAGGGCCAAAATCAAAGAATTATCCCTACAACTTGAGCAAATAGGAAGAGAGCAATGAAAGAACCCTAGGTGACCAGAAGGAAGCAAATAATAAAAATTAGAGCAGAATTAAATGAAATAGAGAACCAAAAAGCAATTGAAAGAGTTAACAAGACCGAAAGGTGGTTCTTTGAAAAGATTAACAAAATTGATAAACCATTGGCCAGACTGACAAAAGAAAAACAGCAGACAAAGCAAATAACCTGAATAAAAAATGAGATGGGCGATATCACAGCAGACCCAACTGAAATTAAAAGAATCATAACAGAATACTATGAAAAATTGTACACTAACAAATTTGAAAACCTAGAGGAAATGTGCAAACTTCTAGAAACACACTACCTACCTAAACTAACACAAAGAGAGGTAGAACAAATAATAAACCCAATAACAAAAGAAGAGATTGAAAAAGTAATTTAAACCGCCACCCCCAAAAAAAAACCCTGGCCCTGACAGCTTCACTGGAGAATTCTACCAAACTTCAGAGAAGAGTTAACACCACTACTACTAAAGGTATTTCAGAGCATAGAAAAGGATGGAATACACCCAGACTCATTATATGAAGCCAGCATAACCATGATAGCAAAACCAGATAAAGACACCACAAAAAAGACAATTACAGACCAATATCCCTCATGAACTTGGACACAAAAATCCTCAACAAAATTCTAGCCAATAGAATTCAACAACATTATCATAAAAATAATTCATCACAACCAAGTGGGATTCATACCAGGTATGAAGGGATGGTTCAACATTAGAAAAACAATCAATGTAATCCGCCACATAAATAAAACAAAAGACAAGAACCACACGATCTTATCAACGGATGCAGAAAAGGCATTTGACAAAGTCCAACACTCATTCATGAGAAAAACTCTCAGCAAAATAGGAAAAGAGGGAAAATTACTCAACACTATAAAGGGTATTTATACAAAGCCAACAGCCAGCATCATCCTAAATGGAGAGAGCCTGAAAGCACTCCCCTCGAGAACAGGAACCAGACAAGGATGCCCTTTATCGCCACTCTTGTTCAACATTGTGCTGCAGGTCCTAACCAGAGCAATTAGGCTAGATAAAGAAATAAAGGGCAGCCAAGTTGGCAAAGAAGAAGTAAAAGTATCTCTATTTGCTGATGACATGATCTTATACACAGAAAAACCTAAAGAATCCTCAAAAGAACAACTGAAACTAACAGAAGAGTTTAGCAGAGTATCAGGATACAAGATAAACATAGAAAAATCAGTTGGGTTCCTCAACACCAACAAAGAGGAAATCACCAAATCAATACTATTTACAATAGCCCCTAAGAAGATAAAATACTCAGGAATAAATCTAACCAGAGACAGAAAAGCCCTTCAAAGAAAACTACAAGACACTACTCCAAAAAACCAAAAGAGACCTATCTAAGTGGAAAAACGTACCTTGCTTGTAGATAGGAAGACTCAACATTGTAAAAATGTCTATTCTATCCAAAGCAATCTATAGATATAATGCAGTCCTGATCCAAAGACCAATAAAATTTTTTAATGAGATAGAGAAACAAATCACCAACTTCATATGGAAGCGAAATAGGCCCCAGATAAGTAAAGCATTACTGAAAAAGAAGAACAAACTGGGAGATCTCACGCTGCCTGATTTTAGAGTGTATTATATTGCCACAGTAGTCAAAACAGCCTGGTACAACAACAGATACATAGACCAATGGAACAGAATTGAGAATCCAGACATAAATCCATCCACATATGAACAGCTGATATTTGACAAACGCCCAAAGTCTGTTAAATGGGGAAATAAATGGTGCTGGCATGAACATATCCATCTGAAAAAAAAATGAAACGAGACCCATTCCTCACACCACGCACAAAAACTAACTCAAAATGGATCAAAGACCTAAATATAAAATCTAAAACAATAAAGATCATGGAAGAAAAAATAGGGACAATGCTAGGAGCCATAATACATGGCATAAACAGTATACAAAACATTACTAACAATGCACAAACACCAAATAACTGGGAGCCCATAAAAATCAAACACCTATGTTCATCCACAGACTTCACCAAAAGAGTAAAAACATTACCTAAAAAAATATATATATATATTACCTAGAGACTGGGAAAAAGCTTTTAGCTATGACATTTCCAATCAACGTCTGATCTCTAAAATCTACATGATACTGCAAAAGCTCAACTACAAAAAGACACATAACCCAATTTAAAAATGGGCAAAGAATATGAACAGGCACGTCACCAAAGAAGACATTCAGGCAGCTAAGAGATAAATGAGGAAATGCTTATGATCATTAGCCATTACAGAAATGCAAAAACACTATCATGAGATACCATCTTACCCCAACAAGGCTGGCATTAATCCAAAAAACACAAAAAAATAAACGTTGGAGAGTTTGTGGAGAGACCGGAACACTTATACACTGCTGGTGGGAATGTAAAATGATACAACCACTTCGGAAATCGATTTTGTGCTTCTATAAAAAGCTAGAAATAGAACTACCATATGATCCAGCAATTCCACTCCCTGGAATATGTCCTAGAGAAATAAGAGCCTTCACACGAACAGATATGTACACACCCATGTTCATTGCAGCACTGTTAACAATAGCAAAAAGATGGAAGCAACCGAGGTACCTATCAATGGATAAATTATGGTATATTCACATACTGGAATACTACCCAATGATTAAGAACAAGATGAATCCACGAAACATCTCGTAACATGGAGGAATCTGGAAGGCATTATACTGAGTGAAATTAGTTGTGAAAGGACAAATGTTGTATGAAGCCACTATTACAAGAGCTCAATAAAAAGTTTAAACACAAAAGAAAATATTCTTTGATGGTTATGAGGTTGGGGAGGGAGGGAGGGGGTATGCTATTTAGATAGTACACTACAACTATTTTAGATGAAGTGAAAGACAACACACAATACAGGAGAGGTCAGCACAACTGGACTAAACCGAAAGCAAAGAGGTTTCCTGAATACTACCAAACACTTTGGGGGCCAAAGTAGCAGACACAGGGCTTTGGGAACCATGGTTTCAGGGGACATCTAGGTCAATTGGCGTAACAAAATGTATCAAGAAAAGGTTCTGCATCCCACGTTGGTGAGAGGCGTCTTGGGTCTTAAATGCTAGCAAATGGCTACCTAAGATGCACCAATTGGTCTCAACCCACCTGCAGCAAAGGAGAATAAAGAACACCAAAGACATACGGTAAAGATGAGCCCAAGAGACAGAAAAGGCCACATAAACCAGAGACTTCATCAGCCTGAGACCAGAAGAACTAGATGGTGCCTGGCTACCACCAATGACTGTCCTGACAGGGAACACAACAGAGAATCCCTGATGGAGCAAAAGAACAGATGGATGCAGATCTCAAATTCTCATAAAAGAACCAGGCTTAATGGTCTGGCTGAGACTAGAGGGACCCTGGAGTTCATGGTCCCCAGACCCTTTCTTAGCCCAAGATTGGAACTATTCCCAAAGCCAACTCTCCAGACAGGTATTGGACTGGAGTATAAGGTAGATAAGGCTACTGGTGAGGAGTGAGCTTCTTGGCTCAAGTAGACACATGAGGCTGTGTGGGCAGCTCCTGTCTGGAGGCAAGATGAGAAGGCAGAAGGGGACAGGAGCTGGTTGAATGGACACGGGGAATACAGGGTGGAGAGGAAGAGTGTGCTGCCTCATTAGGAGGAGAGCGGCTAGGGTGTATAACCTTTTATGAGGGACTGACCTGATTTGTAAACTTTCACTTAAAGCACAACAAATAAATAAAAAAAAAAAAAAGAGAGAGAGAGAGATGAAGTCTTGCCATCCTCACTTCCAAGGAGCATTCGGCTGTACTTCTTCCAAGACAAAATTGTTTGTTTCCTGCAGTCCTTGGTATATTCAATATTCTTTGCCAACACTATGATTCAAAGGCATCAATTCTTCTTTGGTCTTCATTACTCATTGTCCAGCTTTTTCATGCTTATGAGGCAATTGAAAATATCATGACTTGGATCAGGTGCATCTTAGTTCTCAAAATGACATCTTTGCTTTTCAACACTTTAAAGAGGTCTTTTACAACTCATAAGACATGGAAGGGACTGGACAGTGGGTAGGAGAGAGAAGCTGAAGAAGAGTGAGCTATTTGTATCAGGTGGACACTTGAGACTGCGTTGGCATCTCCTGTCTGGAGGGGGGATGGGAGGATAGAGAGAGTTAGAAGCTGGCAAAATTGTCACGAAAGGAGAGACTGGAAGGGCTGACTCATTAGGGGGAGAGCAAGTGGGAGTACGGAGTAAGGTGTGTGTAAACTTGTATGTGACAGTCTGACTTGATTTGTAAACGTTTACTTGAAGCTCAATAAAAGTTAAAAAAAAAAAAAAAAAGAGGTCTTTTGTGGCCCAGAGCAATGCATCTTTTGATTTCTTGACTGCTGCTTCCATGAGTGTTGATGGTGGAGCCAAGTAAAATGAAATCCTTGGCAACTTCATTATTTTCTCCATTTTTGATGTTGTTGTTTATTGGTCCATTTGTGAGGTTTTTTGTTTTCTTTTTGTTTGGGTGTAATCCATTCAGCGGTAAGTGCTTCAAGTCCTCTTCATTTCCATCAAGCAAGGTAGTGTCACCTGCACATCACAGGTTGTTAATGAGTCTTCCTTCAATCCCCATGCCTCGTTCTTCTTCATATAGTCCAGTTTCTCAGATTATTCGTTCAGCACACAGTTTGAATAAGTATGGTGAAACGATACAACCCTGAAGCACACATTTCCTGATTTTAAGCCATGAAGTATCACCTCGTTCTGTTCGAATGACTGCCTCTTGTTCTGTGTTCTGAAATTCCCATTCTTCGCAATGTTATCCATAATTCATTACGATCCACAGAGTCAAATGCCTTAGCATAGTCAATAAAACAAAAGCAAACATCTTTCTGGTAATCTCTGCTTTCAGCCAAGGCCTATCTGGCATCAGCAATAATATTCCTCGTTCCGTGTCCTCTTCTGAATTCCTTTTGCATTTCTGGCAGTTCCCTATTGATGTACTGGTGCAACCATTTTTCAATTACCTTCAGCAAAATTTTACTTATGCTATAAATGATATTGTTCAATAATTTCCACATTCTGTTGGATCACCCTTCTTCAGAATGGGCAGAAATATGGACCCTCTTCCTGTCAGTTGGCCAGGTCGTTGTCTTCCAAATTTCTTGGCACAGACTACTGAGGGCTTCCAGGATTGCATCAACTTGTTGAAACTCCTCAATTAATATTCTGTCAATTCCTGGAGTCTTGTTTTTCACCAATAACTTCAGTACAGCTTGGACTTCTTCCTTCAATATCACTGGTTCTTGATCATATGCTATCCCCTAAAATAGTTGAACTTGACCAATTTTTTCGGATACAATAACTGTGTATTCCTTCCATATTCTTTTGATGCTTCCTGCTTCGTTTGATATTTTGCCTACAGAATGCCTCAGTATTGCAACTCGAGGCTTGAATTTTTTCTTCAGTTCTTTCAGCTTGAGAAATACTGAGCATGTTCTTCCCTTTTGGTTTTTTGGCTCCAGGTCTGTGCACATTTCGTTATAGTACTTTACTTTGTCTACTTGAGCCACCCTTTGAAATCTTCTGTTCAGCTCTTTTACTTCAACATTTCTTCCATTTGCTTTAACTACTCTACACCCAAGAGCAAGTTTCAGAGTCTCTTTTGCTGTGCTCTGGGTCCTGCATTCAGCTCATCAGCATCTGACTTCCAGTTCTAGGGACTTTGGCCAGCAGACTACCATCTTACCTGCTGATCTTGGATTCGTCAGCCTTCGCAGCCGTGAGCAAGCAGCATGTCCTCTAGCCTGTGGATCTTGAGTTCTTCAGCACCTGCAGCTATGTGAGTCAGGAGGAGCCTCCAGCCTGACACCTAACACCTGACCCATGGACTTCGGTGTTGCCAGCCTCTACAACTGCATGAGCTATTTCTTTGAGATGAATCCCCAACCCCCTCATATAGAGCGCCCTGGTGGTGCAGTGGTTAAGAGGTTGGGTGTTAACCAAAAGGTCAGCAGTTCAAATCCACCAGTCACTCTTTGGAAACCCTATGCAACAGTTTTACTCTGTCCTATAGGGTCGCTATGAGTCGGAATTGACTCAGTGACAATGAGTTTTGTTTTATGTATACGCACTTCACTGGTTTTGTTTCTTTAGAGAACTCAGTCTAAGACATGTTTGTTTTATAGGGCTGTCTAATCTTTGGCAGAAAAGTGGGCCTCAGGAGTGGTTTCAGTCCTGAGTTAGCAGGGTGTCTGGGGCCATAGTCTCAGGTGTTCCTCCAGTCTCTGCAAGACCAGCAAGTGCAGCCTTTATTTATTTATCCTTGTGAATTTGAATTTTCTTCTACATTTTTCTCCTGCTCTGTCCGTTTTTTGTTTTTTTTTTTCTGTCCGGGAACTTCTATTGTGATACCTGTCAGAGAGGTTGGTGTTGGCACCATCTAGTTCTTCTGGGCTCAGGCTGGTGGAGGCTCTGGTTCATGTGGTCCATTAGTCTTTTAGACTATATTTTCCCTGTGTCTTTCTTTTTTTATTCTCCTTTGCTCTGGATGGGATGGGACCAATAGATGTATTTTAGATGGCCACTCAGGCTGTGGTTCACGTGGTCCATTAGTCTTTTAGACTGTATTTTCCCTGATAAGCTTCTAAGCCCCAGATGCTACTCACCAAAGTAGGATATAGAACATTTTCTCTATGAACTATGTTATGTCAATTAACATAGATGTCCCCCAGGACTATGGTCCCCAGCCCTCAACCCCAGTAACTCAGTCCCTCAAAGTGTCTGAGTGTGTCTAGAAAGCTTCTAGAACTTTGCCTTGGTCAAGTTGTGCTGACTTCCCCTATATTGTGTGTTGCCTTTCCCTTCACAATAGTTAACACTTGCCTACTACCTAATTAGTGTGGCTGCCTCCATGGATGCAATTTTTTCATAGTATTCTGTTATGACCCTTTTTATTTCAGTTGGGTGTTTGTTGTAACGTCCCCCATGTCATTTCTTTTGTCAGTTTGGCCAATGGTTTGTCGATTTTGTTGCTTTTTTTCAAAGAACCGTCTTTTGGTCTTGTTGATTCTTTCTATCGTTTTTCTATTCTCTAGTCCGTTTATTTCAGCTCAAATATTTATAATTTCCTTTCTTCTGGTGCCTGTTGGGCTTCTTCTGCAGTTCTCTTTCTATTCATTTGAGTTGCTGGTCTAATGTTTTGATTTTGGCCCAGTCTCCTTTTTTGATTTGTGTGTTTATTACTATAACTCAATGTCTGAGCATTGCCTTTGCTGTGTTCCAAAGATTGCAGTATGATGTGTTTTCATTCTTATTTGATTCCAGGAATTTTTTGATTCCTTCTTTGATTTCTTCTATTACCCAGTTGTTTTGAAGTAAGGTGTTAAATTCAGTTTCCATGTATTTGATTTTTTTCCCTTGCTCTTCCTGTTACTGACTTCTACTTTCATGGCATTGTGATCAGAGAGAATGCGTTATATTATTTTGGTGTTTTGGATTTTATTGAGGGTTGCTTTGTGGCCTAAAATATGGTCTATTCTGGAGATTATCCCATGTGCACTGGAAAAGAATGTATACTTTGCTACTATTGGGTGATGTGTCCTATATGTATGTCTGTGAGGTCTAGTTGGTTGATTGTGACCTTTAGATCTTCTGTATCTTTTTGCTGAGTTTTTTTCCTAGATGTTCAGTCCTTTACTGAGAGTGGTGTGTTGAAGTCTCTTACTATTATTGTGGAACTATTTCTGTTTTCAGTGCTGTCAGTTTGTTTTATGCATTTCGGAGCCCCGTGATTGGGTGCATAGATATTTATTAAGGTTATGTCTTCTTGGTGGATTGTCCCTTCAATCATCACATAATGTCCTTCCTTGTCTTTTATGTGGATTTTGTCTTAATGTCTATTTTATCTGGGCTTAGCATTGCCACTCCTGCTCTTTTTTGGTTACTCTTTGTTTGATATTTTTTTCCATCCTTCAATTTTTAATATTTTTATGTCTTTGTGTCTAAGGTGTGTCTCTTGTAGACAGTATATTGATGCGTCGTGTTTTTTAATCCACTCTGCCGCTCTCTGACAGGTGGTTTTAAGCCATTTATATTCAGTGTGATTATCGATACCAAAATCTGTTTCCATCCAGTCATTTCCAACTCATAGCAACCTTACAGGACAGAGCAGAACTGCCCCATAGAGTTTCCAAGGAGTGACTGGTGCATTCGGACTGCCAATCTTTTGGTTAGCAGCTGAGCTCTTAATCACTGCACCACCAGGGCTTTGTGATTATCAACAGGTATGAGTTTATCACTGTCGTATTGTTGCGCCTCCTGTATGTGTATGAATGTTTTCTTTGTTCCTCTTCCTTTCTGTGCTGAGTTCCTTTTGTTTGTGGTTTTCTTTTCGTTTCTTTCATTATTACAGTTTTTGTGTTTACTGGGTCTCTGCTTTTCTTCTTATTTTGATGAGCAGGTTTGTAAACTTTCTTTGTGCTTACCTTGAAATATACCCTCATCTTCCTAAGTTTGAACCAGTCTTTTATGACTTGGTATCATGTTCACTTCCTCTCCATTTGAAAGTTCTATACCTACACCAATTATTTCCCCTTTGTTTTGATATTGTTGTCATTTACAAATAGATGTCTCTATTTCCCTGTTTTAAGTCTTTTATCTTTATTTTATTATGAGAGTTATTAGGTTGGTATCCGGCTGATACTGTCCTGTGTCCTAGGCTCCACTTGTCTAATGTTATTGCTTCTCTAACTGAAGGACTCTGTTTAATATTTTTTGTAAGTTTGGTTTGGTTTTTATGAATTTTCTTAATTTCTGTTTATCTGGATATGTCCTAATTTTGCCATCATGCTTGACAGAGAATTTGGCACCATATATTATTGTTCGTTGTCAGTTTTTTTTTTTTTTCTTTTAAGGTTTTGTATTTGTCATCCCATTGCCTTCTTGCCTGCATAGTTTCTACTGAGGAATCAGAACTTATTGTTATTGTTTCCCCTTTGTAAGTGACTTTTTGTTTTTCTAGAGCTGCCTTTGGGATTCTTGGTTTTTGGCAAGTGTGATTATGTCTTTGTGAATTTCTTTTGGGGTCTATCCTATATGGGGTTCATTGAGCTTCTTCAATGGTCAACTTTTCATCTTTCATGATATTTGGGAAGTTTTCTGCCAGCAAATCTTTAACAATCTTCCCTGTGTTTTCCATTTCCTCCCCGCTGTTCTGGAACTTTGATCACGTGCAAACATTTGCTCTTGATTGTGTCTCACATAATTCTTAAGTTTTCTTCATTCTTTTCTCTGATTTTTCTGCAAACAAAGCAGTGTCCAAGAATTTGCCTTCAATCTTACTGAATCTGTTTTCCATTGTTTCCAATTTGCTCCTAAAACTTCTGTTGAGTTGTTCATTTCTGAAATTTTGTTATCTTCTGAGTTTCTATTTGCTCTTTTTCTATGATCTCCAATTTTTCATTTCTTTTGATGTTTTGCTCTTGTATTATTTGCCTGAATTCTTCTATTGCTTTGTATATATTTTCCTTGATTTTGGCTATCTTTTGGTGGTTTTGTCTGTGTTATCCATGACTTTGCTTACCTTTTTCCTTGATTTTGTGTTTTCTTTGATCTCTTTGACATCCCTAAATATGAGTCTTTTGAATTCCATGTCAGGCAGTTCCAGTGCCTCTGCTTCTACCAGAAGGGTATCTGATTAGTTTGGACACTTTCTGGAGCCATTTTGTCCTGTTTTTTAAAATATGTTTTGACATCGTCTGCTGTCTCCAAGACATTAAAGTATTATTTCCTTTATTTATTGAGTATATGTTCATTTGTTTTGTCCTGCTTTTTTGTTTTGTTTTGATGCATCGTGGCAGTAGGCGAAGTGTGATTTGCTGCTTTCTCATTGGTTCTGCATAATAACTCACCACCTTATCTGGGGAGGCAGGACAGCATAAGGCAGGGTGAGCGCACTTCACTGTACACTGGTTTGGCAAGGTGGCTTAGGGCAGAATAGGGGATGTTGTTTGCCTCCTGATGTTGATCCAGTGGTGTGGGAACATTGACAACCCCTCGTCAGGTGGGCGTTAGTGTCAGAAGGTGAGTGGTATGGGCTCGCCTCCCAACACTCAGCAGTTCACTGAGCGGCAGGAAGGAAGGGACAGTGCAGGTCTCGGGCAGAGGCAGGCCTGAGCACTGGGGTCGCTATAGCCACGGCAGCACAACAGGGCCAGCAGGAAGGAGGTGAGGTGGCACATGGGGCTCGGTGGGAGGGAGAAAGAAAAGAAAAAATAGAATAAAAAGAAAAAAAGAATGAATGGCAACACATTGAGGGCCGGTGGGTGGGGGCAGAGCAAACCTGGGGCAGCAGCAGAGCGGTGTGCCAGTGGCATTCTATCTGCAGCAGTATTGTGGGGGCCAGCGGGAAGGGGTTGAGGTGGCATTCAGGACTAGGTAGGAAGGAGAGAAAAGGGAGGAAAAAATGGCACAGTTGGGGCTGGTAAGTGGGGGTAGGGCCCACCCAGAGACAATGTAGAGGAGAGGTCGCATACAGGGCTAGGTCCGATGGAGAAAGAGAAAAAAATTGTGGCACAACAGGAGCCAACGGGTGGGGGCAGGGCAGATCCAGGGTGGCAGTGGACTGCTGGCTCTCTGGCCTCGCTGCCATGGCAGAGGCCAGAGGGAAGGGGGTGGGAGTTTGCATACAGGGCTAAATGGAGGGGGGAAGAAAAGAAAAAAATGGTGGCAAGTTGGGGGCAGGTGAATGGGGGTAGGATGGACCCAGAGGTGGTGGGAAGGAAGAGGAGGTAGCCTACAGGGCTATGTGGGATGGAAAAAGAAAAGGAAGAAAGGGGAAAAAAGGGGGTGGGGGAAGCTGCACAGTGGGAGAAGCTGCAGGGCAGGCCCAGGGGACTGAGGGGGGCTCTTATTGTGGACCTCGGCAGTTGGGACTGCAGTATGGGGTGGGGAGGGTTCTTGCTTCTACTCACCAAAAGGGCGAGGTGCGAGAAAGCATGTTTTTCTGGTTACCAGGTACTATGTCTCCTGCTGGGAGCTCCACGAAGCTGCCCTCCCAAACTCCTCATCTGGGGTTGTTGTTGGCTGTGTTTCAAGGTGGTGATATTGTGCCATGTTAGTTGGCAGGTGACCTCCACTCCGTATCTCTCCCTGTTTTGTTTTCCATCAGTGTCTTCTTCCATTCAGTATTTGATCTAGTTTTTATCCCTTCATTTGACGCTCAGGTTTCCAGGATTGACAATTGTGTCTGTTTTACTCAGTTTTTCAGGTCTTTGCTGCAGGGAGATGGCATGGTATGTCTATCTAGGGCACCGTGTTAGCTCCGCCTGATATCATATTTTTATGCTAACCATTTATCTTTTATTTTAGTGTCACCCTTAACTTCTGTGATTGCTAATGTTATGTGTCAGCTTGATTATGTTATGGTGCTCATTGGTTTAGCCATTGGATTGATTGCTTTTCCATGACGTAATATAATACAATCACCTCCATAATGTGATTTGATATAATCAGTTGTAAGAAGTTGTAAGAAGAGTTTCATCAGGGATGTGGCCTGCATCCAAAATATGTAGATATTCTGTCAAAGCTCTCTCTGGATCCTGCATCCAACTCATCACCCTCTGACCTCTGGTTCTTGGGATGTAAGCCAGTAGCTTGCTACTTGACCTGGAGATCTTAGGATTTGTCAGCTCCCACAATCCTATGAGCCAGAAGAAGTCTCCAGCCTGATCCCTACCCACAGATTTGGGACTTGCCAACCTTCACAACTGTGAGACCAATTCCCCTGAGATAAATATCTCTGTATGTATTTATATATATATACATTTTCCTGGTTTTGTTCCTTTAGAGAACCCAGCCTATTACTATATCCCTTTTATCTTTATCCCTTCTGTCATTAAGTTTATAAATATTAAAGTTTGATAAACTTATAGCTTAACTAATTTGTATCTTACCAGCTTCATAAACTTTTAGCTTTGATTAATTTTATCTACCAGGTTTATCTTTTTTAATTAATCATTTACTTCTTAACTCCTCTTAATGTTATGCCTATTGCTCCTTTTTCATTTAATAATTGTAAGAATTGCATTGCAGACAGCGGCCATCGAGACAAACCCCAATAAGACTCTTCTCCAAATTATCTCTCTGCTATGGGCCAAGTCTGAAGGCTGTGCCTAAACAAGACCCTACTCCACAATTCAGCCACAGTATGAGGAATCTGCTCAGCCAAGTGGTTCTACATTGAGCTCTGTTCCTTTGTGGGTCAGCTGCTATGAAATGTCCAGACCAACTTCTGACCACCCAGTTTTGCAATACTTTTGCCCAGCAAGCAGGGTCTGCCTATCTGAGGTCAAGGTTTCCAACCAGATACAAGGGCCTATTACCACTTAAGCTAGGGAGAGCCAGTGGCTCATTCCTCTAGACATGTTAGTTTAAAGTCTTCTGAAATTTATTCCATATCTCCACTGGGAGAGATACCTGTACCAATCAGTACTGTAGAGTTCTCCAGAGCCTCACCTAAAGATAATTCTTTCAGGTTTCAGACTTTTTATGAATATGTGGTGTGTGCCAAGCACGGTGATAGACATCAGAGACAAAAAGTCAAAAAAGACTGATTCTCACCTCAATGAATTTATGCTCTAGTTGGACAATGAAAAAAAAAGCAAGGAAAGCAACAGTTAAAATACAGTGGGACTTGTTGAGATTTGTTATGAAAATGGAGAAGAGGCATCTGAATCAGTAAAAGCTTCTAGGAGAGGGTAAAAGGAGGTAGTCCCCCAGGGCTCCACACCCCTCCCCTCACAAACACACACACAGGTCCTCACAGACTTGATGAAAATTGACTTCATGCGGGTACCAGGCATAGAAGGGGCCTACCTTTGGTAGAGATCCCTGCAGTGACGGACAGAGGGACATGGAAAGGGGACAGAAATAAGCAAGAAAAATTATAACCCTCCCCATACACACACATAGCCATCTACCCAGCCCCTGCCTTGGACACCAAAAAACAAGGTGAAGACATCCGCTCCCTCAAGAACCACCACCATCACAGTCAGTCCTGAGTCCACACAGCCAGGACAACAAGACACAGCAGGTGTCGCTCACCCTTACCTGGGGATGAGACAGGGCTGGGGTGGGACTATGCTGGAGCGGGGCCCACACACCAGCCAAACTCGTTTCTCATGGCAGAACAGGGAGTTCAGGGCTGAGCCCTTGAGGCCAGGGCTCTAGGTGGCTCCTCTAAGCAACATTAAGGGGAAGGGTGGTCTCCCTAGCCTCAGGGCAGGGAGAAGAGAGGTCAGGAGGGTGACTAGGCTGAAGAAAAGTGGGAGCTGAGGTTTTAAAGGTCCTGGATGGGGTAGGGATACAGTAGAGAAAAGAGGGTCAATAAGTCTTGGGGAGGGGAATGGAGCAATAAGGAGGGAACAGGAGGGGAGGGCTAGTGCAGGGGGTGGTGGCGGGTGTTCTCCAGGGCCCAGGGCAGCAGACACAAGGCTGGCTCCTCCTCCCATCTCCTGGTATTATGGGGCCCTACTTATTGCCCCACAGGGCCATCTTCATATACACAGGATTTGGGCGGCAGTGGCTGGACTTCATGTAGGCAGAAATCTTCTTCAGGCCCTGAGAGTGGGGAAAAGAAGGCCAGAGCTCAGGGTCTGCTCCCCATCAGGACTCTAACACTTCCTGTGCAGGCACAGCCAGCTCAGGGGACCCACCACAGTCCTTCTATGTGGAGCGAATGACAGGGCATAAGAGTCTTCCTGTGGCTCCCTGGTAAATTAACAACTCCAATTTCCTGTAATCTCTTAATAAGAGCTCTCATCTTGGAGATCGTACACTGTGCTGGGTGCTTTCTGTTCACTAGAGATTATAATATAGGATTAGAAAATCCTCTCAACTACCCTGAAAGAAAGACGCTACTATCGCCATTTAGCAAAGGAGAAACTGAGGGGCACAGAGATTACACACTTTCCTCCTGTTCACCGAGCCAGCTCTGAGAGAGGGCTGGAATTCAGCATGGCTCTCTCTCCCCAGTCCTGGGCTATTTCTGCTGCACTTTCTCCCTTCCCCGCCCCCAGCAGTGGCCATCTCACTCCCTGTGGAACAAACATTCTCCTTGTGCAGTGGGAGGCTCCTGATACACGCCCAGCTCATCGTGGTTCTCAAACAGAAAAGAAAGCAGGGCAGGACAAAGGGGCTCAGAACATAGACCCACAGCCTGCAACAGGCAAATTTTGGCAAATGACTCAGCAAATCTAAATGAAGAGTGAAAGGGGAAGGGATTAGCAAAGCCAGGCAGGGCCAGGCTATAATTATTCCACTTGCAGGAGACAGTCCAAAATTCTCAGCCTGATAACTGAGCCCATTTCACTCTGACCCAACCTACCTCACCTCTCACTAAAGGGTCCAGGCCATATAACACTCAGGTGTGTGCTTTGGGCATTGTAACAGGATAGATAATTTTTAAAGGATTCAAAGACATCTGGAACTTCCTAAACAAAGTGGCCTCAGTTCACAGGGGACCATCACAGTCATCTTAACCCTTGTGTCATTCCCAAGGTGCTCAGCTCAGACCAGAACCAGAAGTTGATGAGAACTAGCCAAGAAAGCAGGTCTCTTGATGGGAAGGGATAAAGGAATAAGAACTCTAGGCTGAAATCCCTGTTGGGCGACTGCCTCAAATCTTCAAATCTCTTATCAAGTAGACTGAGTTGCTCTCAGATCAGTTGACCACGTGTGAAGGATGACTGGCTATGACGTGGGATCCAGGCTGTGTTCCCCTGCAACACGGTTGGCACCACAGGCCCCACACATGCTATGGCTGAAGTTATCCAACCACACTGAGCTCAGGGTGTAGGCTCCAGGGCAGGGCCATCTTTGCAGGCCCCACTGTTTCTGACCCAGTGCCTCATCCACAGGAACATGAGTTAAATGTACTAACCCATCTTAGAGATGGAAAACCTTAGACAACAGGGAAGCAGAAAGGACAGAAGTGTGGAGGGAAGGACACTGTCCCACCATAGAACATTTCAAGACAAAATCCTTCACAGGGGCACCCATATAAATACTCAACCACAGCAACTCTGCAAACCTGAGAACTTCAGAATTTGCCCACAACGTGGATTGGATTGGTGCAAAGCTTTCTGGAGGTGAAATATAAATATTGTCTGTGTCTACAGAACTTAGTATCAATCCTTCCTTGTCTTAATCCTACTACTGCCAACTACATACACACTCCACAAGTTCTGCCTCATCCAGACTTTGTTGGGCTGTGAAACTCAGGCAGGAGAAGGGCCCGAGCTTTCCCTTTCAGCACAGGAGAAGGAGAGCCACTGACCACTGCCCATAGCAGCTGACAGGAAGCCCAGCACAGCCTCTACTGGCTCTGTGACCTTCAGCCAACTCCTTACCCCTCTTCAGCCTCAGGTTCTCTCTGTGACATAGGGGTGATAATTCTATCTATCCTGTGGTAATGTTGTGAAAATTAAATCTGGCACAATATATGTATAGTGCTTAGCACAAGTCCCGATATAAACAAAACGCTTCATAAAAGCTAGTTATTGTTATTTTTAGCTTCCAAACTATAGAAAGTGTCATGGAACAGGGAGAAGGAAAAAGGAACATCAGAGAGGAAGGGGGATCAGGGGAATCACCTCAAAGCGGGTAATGAAGTCCTTCAGGTTTGGGAATGCGTCCAGGCCCTTAGGCTGAAAGATAACGGTTCTGGTTGAGCATATCGTAAGCGAGGAAATCCACAAAGTTGATCTGCAGAAAGCCAAGGACAAGTGGATGGGAAGCTCCACCATCTGGGAGGAATGACAACTCTGTATTCCCCATCTCCTTCTGCCTTTACCTTGTCCCCTGCAAACTACAGCTGCTTCCCCAGGAACTGTGAGAAGAGCCTCATCTTGTCAGGGAGCGTCTCCAAGTACTTGGGCTTCAGCTTCTCCTAGCACAGGAAACAGCTATTAGCACCTTCCAACACATGTCCCCTGGGCAGAGAGGCAGCTCCCCCACTGCTGGGATGACTCAGCTGGCCACGGGAGAGCTGCCATCCTCCCTAGACTGACCCTGGGCTGGTGCCCAGGCTTCCATTTAACCCAATCAGCATTTATTAGATCCCCACTGAGTATCAACCCCATCTGTGAGGTCTGGGAAGGCAGAGAGGAAAATAACACCATCTCTGAATCTGTCACCGCTGATCTCCAATAACCCACCTATCGGTCAGACCCGGGAGTGCTCTGAGCACCTGGCCAAGAACTTGACTCATATGTTGGGTGGAATCACAGAAGGAGAGAACTACAAGAGCTCAAAGAAGGAAGTGGAAATTCTAATTCCTGGCTTGGCACAAGAATGGAAAGGACTTTTTTTTGGAGTTTCCTGAAAAGTGAGGAGAATTGGAGAGGATGAAAGAAAGGAGGGAGTGGAAGGAATTCTTGCAGAAACAAATACTGTGTGGTGGACACCATGTGGCTAATAATCAGGATTTACATGGATCCCTGTGGGTTTTAAGGGGAAGACACCAGGAAAACAAGATAAACACATTGCTGAAGAGCTTAATTTCCACGCTGAGGGAACTGTGGACTTTATCCTAAAATTATGGAGAACTGACTCAGAATTTTCATTTGAGAAGATTTAGAGTTATGGAGGTCACTCTGTCAGTACAGGAGACCCCTTGAAGAATCTGTAGGTCTAAGGAGTTCCAGTGGCACACAGGACAAGTACAGATGGGAATGAAAGAGTCTCATATCCTGATCCAGACCCTGCCCTAGCCCAGCTCAACAAGAACTCACAAAGTCAGGGTTGTAGCACACACTGGCCAGCTCATCGCGAAAGTCCATAACCTGGTTCTCCAGGATGTCCACGCGGATCTTCTCCTCTTCTGTCTCCCCACCTGCAGCCCACACATCGGACACTCACCCTCAGCATCCAACCACAGCCAAGCAGTAGGAATAGCCCCCTGGACCCCTGTGTCTCTGCACCTGCTCCCAGCCCCACCTGCTCCCAGCCCCACCTGCTCCCACCCCACTCACACAGGTTGTGCTTGTGGGCAATGTAGCGCAGGATGGCGTTACTCTGGGTGATCTTGTGAGCCCCATCAATCAAGTAGGGCAGCTGCAATGGCAACCAGGAAGGTCTGTTGTACCACCAGGCTCCCCAACACTCCCATGTCCTGTGAAAGGCCTGTCCCATGGTAGGCACTAAATAAATGTATGTACAGCGCATGCGTGATCTGGAACACGGAACACCACGGAAAGGCAGTGAAGAGAACCAGGAACGAGAGGGGTGGAACAGAAGGCACCTTGTAGTAAAACTCCAGGCTGGGGGAAGGAGATGGAGGAAGAGACACCTTTCACTTTCCCCAACACCCTGTACCTACATTGGGGAAGTCAAGGCCCAGCTTGAATTTCTCATTCAGCCACTGGCTTCTGTCATAGTCCGGAGCTATGGTGGGAACAACGAAATAAAAACAAACCTCCTTGTAGTCCAACATTCCATCCCCAGAAACCATACCAAGAGTCATTGCAAGACCCCCAGAGACTCATAGATCTGGAATCAGACAGAACCACTGAGTCTCACACTCCCAGGATGAAGGCTTACAAAAGGCTTTGGCAAGCGGTAAGGGAGGGAGTTGATTCCAGTTAATGATAAGGAGTGGGGCAGCACTTTCCTCCCAGCATCCTGAGCTGGCAGGCCAGCGGCACAACCAAAGGGACCCAGGAAAGGGCAGACCCCAAATCCAGCTGGTGGAGGCCCTGCAGGGGTGGGCAACAGGTGGCCAGGGCATGGGCTGCTTGTTACCAAATCAGCATTAGCTGGCAGAGGGGCCAACACAAGGGTGTCATTACCGTCCCCCATTGTGTACTTCTTCTCCTCATAGTTTGAGTCTGTGTATTCCAGGAGCAGGCGGATGGCATGCGCCAGCTGGGAGAGACAGAACCGGGAAGGGGTCAGAGATGGAGGGATATTGATTGCCTGACCATTCCCCCCCAGGTAAGCTGGCACCACTCACACCTGAGAGAGACAGGCGAGAAAACCCCAGAGCTCACTCCTGACGTCTTTAGTACGCTCCTTCTCCATCCCATCTGGGCCTAAAGTACCCAGCCTGGGTGGGCCCAGGCTGCGCAATGGGGCTTAGCTCCAGGAAAGCCCGGAAGAAGAATCTTCCCCAACTGCTCAGCACTTCCTCAACACAGCACCCCCGTCCCACCCGACAGGCGGACCCCTTGCTCACCCCACAGAGGTCCCAGAAACCCAAAGTCATGGGCATGGTGCACGTTTTCGCGGTCTCCGGGACCTGCTTCAAGTGAGCTGAGGCCTCATCTTATCAAGCCAGGCTGGTGCGGGGCAATCCTTGACGCTTGGCATCGCCCCTCATCCCGCTGATTCCTTGCATTTCCCCACCCCCACCTCCTGAACCTGTCTCTCTCCCCACCTGGTTTGCAGACAGCCGAGCCCCCCCTCCCGCCCCCACACACCCCCTTGAACTCTGGGCGCCGGGCCCTGAGGGTGGGAAGGAGTAAATTCCGTTTTGGCCACCAGTCCTGAAGATTTGGGTAGCCGAGATTTGGACGCACAGAAGCTGAAGGCACCTGGACCCCTGGACCCCTGAGTGGCTTCCTTTGCCTGCATTCAGACGTCTGCTAAGCCCAGGGGGAGACCGCGGTGCACCTGGGGAGAGGAGCCAGAAACACTAGAGGTGCAACTCTCTTCGCATCCCTTTCTTCAGCGCCTTGCTTAGCCTTCACTCTTAGGTACCGAGTTCCCGAGGACTCTGAAGCTCAGCCTCCTGGAGTTAGGCCAAAATGTGATTGCTCTACAATCAGAGAGTTGAAATCAGCACCTATCAAGACATACTAAATACTCCATAGACTGACAAAAGAACCAACAAATCTGTCTTGGAAGAAAACAAAAAACCAAACCCAACCCATTGCCATCAAGTCGGTTCCAACTCCCAGCAATCCTATAGGACAGAGTAGAACTGCGCCCATACGGTTTCCAAGAAATGGCTGGTATATTCAAACTGCCAACCTTTTCATTAGCAACTGAACTCTTAACCACTGCACCACCAGGGCTCTGTCTTGGAAGCAGTACAGCCAAAATGCTTCTTGGAAGTGAGAATGGAGAGACTTTGTCCCATGTACTTTGGACATGTTATCAGGAGGGACCAATCCCTGGAGAATGACATGGTGCTTAGCAAATTAGAGAGTCATCAAAAAAGAGGAAGACCCTCAATGAGATGGATTGACATAGTGACAGCAACAATGGTCTCAAACATACAAAGGTTGTGAGGATGGTTCAAGCCTGGGCAGTGTTTTGTTCTGTTGTTCATAGCGTTGTTATGAGTTAGAACCCACTGGATGGCACCTAACATCAGCAACAAGGAACAAGGACTCCTGGCCAATCAGAAAAACTCAATCCCTACACTAATCCTGCCTCTAACACAACAAGGACAACCCATTCCAAAATGGGATTATAACCACAGTCATAGATTTTAGGATTGAAAGCATATGTTTTGGGGGGACACTATTCAGTCCATAACACTGGCATATACTAGGCAACATGATTAAGACAAGGAGATTGAATATATATATAACATAATGTTTGTCAGTTCAACTTTTTTCAGGTATGCAGTTGAGTGATATAAAAGAGATTAATCATGTGTAACCATCCCCCAAATTCCAATCATCCCCAAATTTCCAAGGAAGTTGACTATTAAAGGTTGAAGCAGGTTAGGAACTACAAGGGGTAGATTTATTTTTAAACATGGGACAATTTTTAGTGTGATTAAATACCCAGAAGTAGTAGAGAGGGAGAGAGGTGGAATGTAGGAGATAGAGGAAATGCTTGCTCAGACAAGGTCTCTGAGGACACAGGAAAATGGGGGCCAGAGCACAGTGGACCCTTCAGAAGAAGAAGCCCAATTCTGCAGAAGGAGAAAGTGTAAGCAGTCAGATTCTCAAACCCAGAATCTAAAGGGGCCAAGAGCATCATGCAAATGGGTGAAATAGATCTGTGAAAATGAAGAGGGCATGAAGCACATACTGATGAAGATCAAAGACTACAGCTTTCAGTATAGATTACACCTTAACATAAAACCAAAAAAAACCCAAACCCAGTGCTGTCGAGTCGATTCTGACTCATAGCGATCCTATAGGACAGAGTAGAACTGCCCCATAGAGCTTCCAAGGAGTGCCTGGCAGATTTGAACCGCCAGCCCTTTGGTTAGGAGACATAGCACTTAACCACTACGCCACCATGGTTTCCACCTTAACATAAAGAAAACAAAAATCCTTACAACTGGACCAATAAGCAACATCTTGAGAAATGGAGAAAAGTTTGAAGTTGTCAAGTATTTCATTTTACTTGGATCCACAGTCAACATTCATGGAAGCAGCAGTCAAGAAATTAAAAGACGCATTGCATTGGGCAAATCTGCCACAAAAGACCTCTTTGAAGTGTTGAAAAGCAAAGATGTCACTTTGAGGACTGAGGTGCACCTGACCCAAGCCATGGTTTTTTCAATTGCTTCACATGCATGCAAAAACTGGACAATGCATAAGGGAGACCAAAGAAGAATTGATGCATTTGAGGTATGGTGTTGGTGAAGAATGTTGAATACACCCTGGTGGCATAGTGGTTAAGTGCTACGGCTATTAACCAAAAGGTCGGCAGTTCGAATCTAGCAGGTGCTCCTTGGAAACTCTATGGGGCAGTTCTACTCTGTCCTACAGGGTCACTCTGAGTTGGAATTGACTTGACGACAATGGGGTTTTTGGTGCCAGAAGAATGAATAAACCTGTCTTAGAAGAAGTACAGCTAGAATGCCCCTTAGAAGCAAGGATGGCAAGACTTCATCTCACGTACTTTGGCATGTTATCACCAGGGACCAGTCCCTGGAGAAGGACATCATGCTTGGTAAAGTAGCGGGTCAGTAAAACAGAGGAAGACCTTCGATGAGATGAATTGACACAGTGGCTACAACAATGGGTTCAAACAAAGCAACGATTGTGGGGATGGTGCAGGACCCGGCTGCGTTTCGTTCTGTTGTACACAGGGTCTTTATGAGTTGGAACCCACTCAATGGCACCTAACAACAACAACAATGACGACAAGGTATTAGGGGGGTTTCTACGGGTGGTGCAAATGGTTAAGCACTCGGACTACTAATGAAAAGGTTTGTGGTTGGAACATACCCAAGACAGCCCTGGTGATTTGCTTCTGAAAGGCCACAGTTCGACTCTGCACAAACTCCATTGGTAACTAACAAGAAGTGAGTTTGGGAAAATGTGTCATATTCTTTATGGAGTATAAAAAGAAGGTGACTAAAAGTACTTATTTTATCTATGCTAAAATGCACATTGCTTTCTATATTCTAACATCTCTGCAATCAAAATGCCTTACAATCCATGGCACATTGTAGTTTACATGGTGGAATTCCTCTTATTTTTTGTCCATCAAATAACAGCGCATCCTACAATCAATGACATCTCAGATTTGAAAGAGTAAAGTCTGTGCTTTTTTTCCCCTCTGTCTGGACGATAGCTTTTTACTTATAGTCTGTTTCTATGGAGCAAGCTCGCATATTCTGTTAATTTTTATTAGTGTCCCCAATAAACGTTTCTTTTACCTGTTGCTCATTAAAGGTAAACATAGATTCAGGCATGGTATTCAAAGGAGGGTTAAATAGGCCCTTGCTATATCCGGGCATGGGGCATTCAGAGGCCCTGAGGGAGGAGTCATGGTTGAGGGCCCCCTAGGTGGGGCCAGTTATTTATTAACTAATCTAAAAAAATATATCTAGAAGTGTTTAATATTTTCCCAACCATCACGGCTGTACCAGAACTCCAAAGGGACCGTACTGGGATGCTGATATGTAGATTTAGCATAGAATGAGAATCTGGAGCAGCTACTGGACCAAGTGTCCAATAGCACAGTGGTGTCAGGATGGTGGTCCAAGAAAGTGAAAGTGCTTGATGGGGTGGTTTTGATAACATGGGCCTTCTGTGAGGTGTCTCCACTCCACCTCTCCCCCACTCCAGGTGACTTAGCTGGCCTATCAGTGCTGTTCAAACTGAGTAAAGGGGATTTCCTTCACCGGGAAAAGGACTATAACACCTGTCCTGCTCTCTCACAAGGTGACCATGTGGGTCAAGTGACCATGGGATGTTGAAAAGGGTTACACCCAATGACAGTAGAAACAAAGAAAGCTATTGTTTAAATGATTACATTAAGAGTAAGAAGATGGAGTCTATGTTGGGAAGACAAACACAGATAATCCCAGGTCAGCTAATTCAGGGACATGACCTGGTTGTTTACATTTTATTTAAAACAAAACAAAACTGCTGTTGTCCCAAGTCTGTTGACTTAAAAGCAATAATTCTCAACCTTGTCTGCATGTCAGAATCACCTGGGGAACTTTTCATAAAAATACTGATGCGGGGCCGCATCACAGACTGATTATGTCAGCATCCGGAGCGTGGTGGCATCAGCATGTTTTCAAAGCTCCCGGATGGTTTTAGGGGATTCTCTTGTGGGCCAGGGTGGGGAGAGCTGCATTACAGCGCATGCTGCCTCCTTGACCAGTGGCCGGAATATCTGCACTCGGGGTTTCCTCAGAACATGTAAGTGTGAGCACCCTGCCTCCTAATAATCTCAAAGCTCAGCTGCAAGATGTCATATCCCAGCAGAGGGCTCCGCAGTCTGTCCATTCCTCTAGATTCTTAATGTTGTAGCCTTGGGTTAAAACAGAGCTGTAGAGAGAGGAGTCCAGACTTTTGGGTCCCTCACAAAATGGCTTTAACAGAAGAGAGCTTTAGCATTTTGATCCCTGGCTGCAGTGCCAGAGAACCTTGGGGAAGTCCCCTTTAGGACACTTGAGAGGCTCTGGTATCGCCTTGAAACAATGATTCCTGCTCATGGGAGGTAGGTGGAATTAGCAGCTGTGGGTATTGTCTATTTTTTTTATGAAAGGGACTCAGAACCTGTGTGTCCCTTCCCAGGTTGTATATTACAGGTCAGTGACAAAGAGCCTGAAATGGTTTTAAGTGCCTCTTGCTGTTTTTCTGTTTTCATCAGAGAAGAGGCAGAAAGCTGTGGCTCAGAGACTAGGGAGAAGGAATGGAACCGGGACTGGCTGTCGCCTGTAGCCCTTTTTCCCTGTCCTGAGAAAAGCCATAGATGGCCAGGACACCTCCCCTCCATGTCAGCATTAGCCCAGGCTTTCCCACAGAGGCCTGGGTACAGGTACTAGGCTCCTCACACCCCTGTGAGCTGAGCCAGCTCTGGGGCCTGGATCACCAGGTGATGGACAGCTGCAGGTGCAGGCAGAGGGCAGGGTCAGCGCAGGCAGAGCCTAGGAATCAAGGGAGACAGGAAGCCCTGTGGCTGCGTGTGTTGCTTGGAGTCCTGTAATGTCCCTTACACTGTCATTAAGAGAATTCAAGTATGGCTTGGCCCAGGAAGGGGGAGACATTTCTAATTTAGGTGCATCATAAAACATCTCCCTAGAAAGAAGTTCAAGAAATAGTGCTGGGACACGTTCATTTCGTTTCCCCAGGTGGATGTGATTCACTATAATGCACTGTCTCCTTTGAAATCCTACAGGAGATGTTTCTTTAAGGGGCCACGACCAAGAACAGGGGTACTTCTCCAAGGCACTAGTACCTTCTTTTTGTTTTTTTCTTTAACAGCTTTTTTGAGATACAAATCCCATACTATAGAGTTATCCACTGAAAGCGTGCAATTGAATGGCTTTTAGTTTATTGACAGAGTTTGCAACCATCATCACAATCAATTTTAGAATGTCCTAGTGAAGGTACTAGATTGACGCTCCTATAGAAATTAAAACAAAAATTTTATTGAAGCAATAATTTAATTTTGCGAAATGGAGAAACACGTGGCATTCAAACAGACTACAACACGTGTTCTGCTTTGCAAGGAGAGCAGTGTGGGTATATAACAGACAGAATAAACCAAGGCAAATGGTTTTCACAACAAAGAGGTTCCAGGGGAAGGAAAGAGAAATTTACTAGGAGTTGTTAGACTACAAACTTTGTTAACATCGATTTCTAACCTAACACAAAATCTTTTCTTCTTGATACAAATTGACTCAGGCAATATTTCTAAAGTCAGGTGTATAAAAAGTTTTTTCATGTTTTCGGTGAAAGTTTACATAACAAATTATGTTTCCATTTAACAAATTTTATACAACTTGTACTGTAACATTGATTACATTTTTTGAAACTGTCAACATTCTCATTTTTTCCCGTTTTTTGTTCTCTTTCCATTAATCTAGCTTCCTTGCCCCTCCTTGGAAACCCTCGTGGAGCAGTCGTTAAGAGACATGGCTGCTAACCAAAAGGTCGGCAGTTCAAATCCACTCGGTGCTCCTTGGAAACCCTATGGGGCAGTTCTACTCTGTCCTTTAGGGTCGCTATGAGGTGGAATCGACTCGAGGGCAACACGTTGCCCCTCCTTAGCTTCTCGTCTTTGTTTTATGGTAAATGTTGATTGGTTTCATATGGTTGATTAATTTAAGGGAGCACAGTATTCACAGGTGGTAGTGTTTATTTTATAAGTCATCTATCGCTTAGGTGAAATTTTACAGAGCAGATTAGTTTCTATCAACAATTTATACTCAGATTGTTTTGTGACATTGGTTCCAACCCCCGAGATGTGTTAACACTCTCTCATTGCACACCCCAACTCCCGTTTCCATCTGTCCATTTTTCCTGCCTTCCCCTCACTGCTTTCGGGCATGTCTTGCCCTTTTGGTCCCCTATACATGACTGAACTAAGAAGCACATTCCTCACGTGTGTTATTGTTCGTTTTAAAGGACTGTCTAATCTTTGGCTGAAGGGTAAACTTCGGGAGTGGTTTCAGTTCTGAGTTAAAAGGACATCTCAGGGCCATAGTCTCGGGGGTTCTTCCAGTCTCTGTCTTTTTTTGTGAATTTAAATTTTGTTCTACATTTTCCTCCCACTCTGTCCAGGACTCCCTATTGTGATCCCTGTCAGACTGGTCGGTGGTTGTAGCCAGGCACTATCCAGTTCTTCTGGGCTCAGGTAAACATTCTTGATGTGGGGATTTAGTGATGGGTTATAGGCTGAGTCAAATCTAGCTGGAGTTCTTGAAATGTAAAGTTGATCATTTAGTTCAGAAACAGTGAAGATTAAATCAGCTGTAAATCTGGAGCCTTTTGAAATGTAACCCTCACTCATCAGGCTTAGAGGGAGTGAGTTAGGGAGAAGATATTCACTGGGTGAATTCCCTAAATGCATTTAAGATAGCCAATTTATCTACATAAGTTAAGGCCTGAACCTGTGTACTGTTCGTGTTACAGACAGTCAAGACTTTTACAGCTGCGATCTGCCTCCTTATTTTAACAAACTTTTTCTCTTCTTAGTTTCACATTTACAAAGAACTCAGGGGCGGAGCCAACATGGCACTACAGACAGAAGTACCATGCTGTCCCTCTACAGCAAAGACCCCCAAAAATAAGTAAAACAGATACAGACATCACTCCTGGAACCCTAAGTGTCAAACAAAGAAATAAAAAACTCGACCAAGCACCTGATGGAAAAGAAACTGACAGAGAACAGAGAATGAGGACAGCTATGGATGGGAGGTCCCCTACCAGCTAAGGTGGCACAGGCTCGCCATCTTGGACCCCTCAGCCATCAAGAATGGCAGACAGGGAGTACAGGAAGGCAACTTCACAGAGCTCCCAATAGGTGAAAGAGCACTGGGTAACCAGGGATACACGCTTTCCCACCCCCCACCCTTCTTCCCTCTGTGCAGCTTCCACCACTTTCCGGTGGACCACGGCTCCTTGCCACTTGGATTGCCCTGTTCACCAGCCAGTTCCTTCCGTGCCATTTTTGTTATTGGTTTGGCTTCTTTTTGTTTCTTCTCTCTCTACCTCACCTCCATCCTTTTCTTTCTCCTGCCCAGCTGGTGCCATGTGCCATCTCCACCCCTTCTCGATGGGCTATGCTGCACCATTTGGCTGGGGAGCCACCAGAACACAGATTCCCCAGTGCACACCACCATGCCAGTGGGCTCCCTCTGCACCATTTTTTTTTTCTCTATTTCTTGTCTCTCTGTCCTTTCCTTCCTTTCTTTTCCTCTGTCCACCTAGCTGCATGTGCTGTCTCTGCTCCTTCTTGATGGGCTGAGCCACACAGCCTAGCTGGGAATCCACCAGCTCAGAGCTTTCCCAGTCCACACCGCCCTGCTAGTAAGCCACCTCAGCACCATTTTTTTTTCTTTTTTCTCTCTTGGTTTCTTGTCTCTCTATCCCTTCCTTCCTTTCCTTTCTCCCACTCACCTGTCTGCCTGGGTCACGTCTGCTCCTTCTTGATGGGCTGTGCCACCCCACCTGGCTGGGAAGTCACCAGCACGTGGCTTCCCCCATCTGCACCACCTGTTAGCTGGCTGCCTCAGTGCCATTTTGCTTTTCTTTTTCTTCTTTTTGGTTTCTTATCTCTCTCTCCCTTCCTTCCTATCTTTTCTCCCACCCATCTAGCCACATGTGTCATCTCCACCCCTCCTTGATGAACCGCAGCACACCACTTGACTAGAGAGCCGCTGGCACATGGTTTCCCCAGCCCATACCACTCCACTGGCAGGCTCCATCAGTGCTTTTTAAAAATTTCTTATCTCTTTCTTTCCTTCCTCCCACATGTCTTGCCACATGTGCCATGTTCATGCCTTCTTGATGGGCTGTGCCACACTGCTTGGCTAGAAAGACACTGAAATATGGCTTCCCTGGGTCTGCACCACCTGACTGGTAGGCTCCCTCAGCACCTTTTTTTTTTTTTTTTTTTTTTTTTTGCTTCTGTTTCTCTCTCTTCTTTCCATTGTTTCCTTTACACTCACTTAGCTCCACATATCACGTCTTTCAACTTCCCTCCTAGCTATCTGCACCACTTGCCAAATGCCACACCCACAAGCGGCACAGGTGTAGACTGCCCGGTCTCGCCCTACACTGCCCCCAGCCCCACCATGTCAGCCCCAGCATGTGCTGACATTTACCCATCCCCACCCGTCCTCCTCCACTAGACTGCCCTTCTGCACCATAGCTGAGCAACTGGCTCTGTGCACCTAGACAAGGTGGTGAGAAGTATTATACCCACAGATGAGCACACAACAGAGAACTCACAGGATACGTTATTCTTGGTTGGCTTTATACATGTCATCCCATTGCCTTCTTGCCTGCATCATTTCTGCCAAGTAATCAGAGTTTAGTCTTATTGTAACGATAAGCACAGATGAGCAAACAACAGAGAACACCCAGCCTGCCTGCCAAGACATAACGAAATAAAACAAAAAAGCAGGGCAAAACAAACAAATCTACAATCAATAAATTAAGAAAATAATTCCTGAATGTCCTGAAGACAGCAGACAATATCAAAAAATGTAAAAAACAACAACAACAAAAAAAAAAACAGAACAGGATGGCTCCATCAAGTGTCCAAAATAAAACACTAGATGATCTCCTGGCAGAAGAAAATACACTGGAATTACCTGATACGGAATTTGAAACTGTAATATTCAGGATTCTCCAACAGATTAAGGAAAACACACACAAAAATAAGGAAAAAATAGACAAAATCATGGAAAAGAGAGATAAAACAATGGAAGAATTCAAGAAAATAATATAGGAAAAAATGTCAAAATAAGCAAACAACTAGAAACCATACAAAAACAGCAATTAGAAATCCAAAAGGTAAACAATAAGATTTCAGAAATGGATAGTGCAACGTAAGATTTTATGAGCAAATTTGAAAAAATGGAAGACAGGATCAGTGAAATTGAAGATGAAGCCTTGCATACCACTTAGAAGAAAAATCAGAGCAAAAAAATGAAGAAACCCTGAGAACAATGTGGGATACAATCAAAAACAAATATTTGCATGTACTCAGAGTTCCAGAACAGGCGGAGAAAATGGAAAACATAGAGAAGATCATTGAAGATTTGCTGACAGAAAACATTCCTAATATCATGAAAGATGAAATGCTGACTGTCCAAGAAGATCATTGAACCCCATATAGGATAGACCTCAAAAGAAAGTAACCAAGACATATCATAATCACACTCACTAAGACCAAAGACAAAGAAAGAATCCTGAGAAAAACAAAAAGTCACATACAGAGGGGAAACAATAAGACTAAACTCTGATTACTTGGCAGAAATGATGCAGGCAAGAAGGCAATGGGATGACATGTATAAAGCCTTGAAAGAAAAAAATTGCCAACCAAGAATAACGTATCCTGCAAAACTCTTACTCAAATATGATGGTGAAATTAGGACATTTCCACATAAACAGAAATCATGGGAATATGTAAAAACCATGAGAACTGTGAATAACTATACTCCAACAAATTTGAAAACCTAGAGGAAATGGACAAATTTCTAGAAACTCACTACCTACCCAAACTAATGTAAATTGAAGTTGAAAATCCGAACAGGCCCATAACAAGAGAAGAGATTGACAAGGTAAAAAACAAAAACAAAAACAAAAAAACTCCAAACAATAAAAAGCCCTGACCCAGATGGCTTCAGTGGAGAATTCTACCAGACATTCAGAGATGAGGTTAAACCAGTATTACTCAAACTATTTCAGAAATTGGAAAAGAAAGGTATATTTCCTAATTCATTCTATGAAGCCTGTATAACCCTTATACCAATATCAGCCAAAGACACCCCCCAAAAAGAAAATTACAGACCAATATCTCTCACGAATATAGATGCAAAAATTCTTGACAAAATTCTAGTCAATAGAATTAAGAATCATGTCAAGAAAATAATATGCCACGACCAAGTGTGATTCATACCAGGCATGCAAGTTTGGTTCAATGTTAAAAAATCAATCAATGTAATCCACCACATAAATAAAACAAAAAAGGAGTTTTATGCAACTATAAAGAACAACAATGAATCTGTGAAGCATCTCATAACATGGATGAATCTGGAAGACACTATGCTGAGTGAAATAAGTCAATCACAAAAGGACAAATGTTGTGTGAGACCACTACTGTCAATATTTATGAAAAGGTTTACATACAAAAAGAAAAATCTTTGATGATTACAAGGGAGGGGAGGGGTGGGGATGGAAAAACACTTAATAGACAATAGATAAGTGGAATCTTTGGTGAAGGGTAAGACAGTACACAATACCGGGGAAGCCAGCACAACCTGTACAAGGCAAGGTCATGGTAGTTCCATAGACACATCCAAATCCCCTGAGGGACTGAATTGCTGGGATGAGGGCTGTGAGAACCATGATCCCAGGGAACATCTAGCTCAATTGGCATAACATTTCTTATAAAGAATATGTTCTGCATTCTACTTTGGTGAGTAGTGTCTGGGGTCTTAGAAGCCCGTGAGCAGCCATCTAGGATACTGCACTGGTCTCACCCCCTTGGGAGCAAGGAAGAATGAAGAAAACTAAAGATACAAGGGAAAGATTAGGACAAAGGACTAGTGGTCCACATCTACCATGGCTTCCACCAGACTGAGTCCAGAACAATGAGATAGTGCCTGGCTACCACCACTGACTACTCTGATAGGGATCACAATAGAGGGTCCTGGAGAGAACTGGAGAAAAAAGTAGAATAAAATTCTCACTCAAAAAGAAAGACCAGACTTGCTGGCCTGACAGAGACTGGAGAAACCCTGAGAGTATGACCCCCCCAGACACCCTTTCAGCTCACTAATGAAGTCCCTCCTGAGGTTCAATCTTCAGCCAAAGATTGAACAGGCCCGTGGAACAAAGCAAGAATGAAAGGGCACACCAGCCCTGGGGCAAGGACTGGAAGGCAGGAGGGAGCAGGAAAGCTGGTAATGGGGAACCCAGGGTTGAGAGGGGAGAGCGTTGACATGTCGTGGGGTTGTTAACCGATGTCATAGAACAATGTGTGTACTGACTGTTTGATGAGAAACTAGCTTGTTCTGTAAACCTTCATCTGAAGTACAATAAAAAAGAAAAGAAAAAAGAAAAAATCACATGATCATCTCAGTCAACACAGAAAAGGCATTCAATAAAGTGCAACACTCATTCCTGATAAAAACTCTCAATAAAATAGCAAGAGAAGGGAAATTCCTCAACAAAATAAAGGGCATCTATACCAAACCAACAGCCAACGTCATTCTTAAAGCAGGGAGGCTGAGAATAGGAACAAGACAAGGATGCTCTTTATCACCACTCCTATTTAACATTGTGTTGGAAGTCCTAGCTAGTCAATAAGGCAAGAAAAAGAAATAAAGCACTTCCAAATTGGTAGGGAAGAAGTAAAACTATCCCTATTTGCGAATATGCTACTATACATAGAAAACACAAAAAGTCCATGAGAAAACTATTGGAACTAACAGAAAGATTCAGCAGAGTGGCAGGATGTAAGATAAACATACAAAAATCAGTTGGATTCCTATACACCACTAAAGAATAGCAAAAAGAAAATCAGGAAAACAATACCATTTAAAATAGTCCCTAAAAAAATAAAATACTTAGGAATAAATCTAACCATGGATTTAAAAGATCTGTATAAAGAAAACTACAAAACACTAGTGCAAGAAACCAAAAAAGACCTTCATATATGGGAAAACATAACATGCTCATGGATAGGTAGACTCAACACTGTGAAAATGTCAATTCTACCCAAAGCAATCTACGAATACAATGCGATCTTGAGCCAAATACCAACAAGCATTCTCTAATGAGATGGAAAAACTAATCATTAATTTTATATGGAAAAGGAAGAGACTTCAGATAAGTAAAGGACTACTGAAGAAGAATAAGGTAGGAGGACTCACACTACCTGACCTCAGAACCTATGATACAGCTATGGTAGTCAAAACAACCTGGTACTGGTACAACGACAGACACATTGACCAGTGGAACGGATGTAAATCTATCCATATATGGTCACCTGATCTTTATCAAAGGCCCAAAGTCCATCAAATAGGGAAAAGACAGACTTTTTAACAAACGGTGCTGGCAAAACTGGATGTCCATCTGTGAAAAAAAGAAACAGGACCCATACCTCACACTATACACAAAAACTAATTCGAAATAGATCAAAGACCTCAACGTAAAAGCAAAAACTACAAAGATTATAGAAGAAAAAATAGGGTCAACACTAGAGGCCCAATACACGGCATTCACAGGATACAAACCATAACAAACAATGCACAAACACCAGAAGATAAGCTTGATAACTGGGACCTTCTAAAAATTAAACACTTATGCTCATCAAAGGACTTCACCAAAAGATTAAAAAGAGAACCTACAGACTGGGAAAAATTTTTCAGCTGTGACAAATCCAACAATGGTCTAATCTCTAAAATCTATGGGAAAATCCAACACCTCTACAACAAAAAGACAAATAATGCAATTAAAAAATGGGCAAAGAGTATGAACAGACACTTACCAAAGAAGACATTCAGGAAGCTTACAGACACACAAGGAAATGCTTGTGATCACTAGCCATTAGAGAAATGCAAATCGAAACTACAATGAGATACCATCTCACCCTGACATTACTAGCACGAATCAAAAAACAGAAAATAACAAATTTTGAAGTGGCTGAGGGGAGGCTGAAACTCTTATGCACTTCTGGTGGGAATGTAAAATGGTACAACCAGGTTGGAAAACGATATGGTGCTTCCTTAAAAAGCTAGAAATACCATACGATCCAGCAATCCAACTCTTACAAATATATTCTACAGAAATAGGAGCCGTCACAGGAATAGACATATGCACACCCATGTTCATTGCAGCATTATTCTCAATACCAAAAGACAGAAGCAACCTAAATGCCTATCAATAGATGACTGGATAAACAAACTATGGTACATGCACACGATGGAATACTATGCAACAATGAAGAACAATGATGAATCTGTGAAACATCTCACATCATGGATAAATCTGGAGGGCATTACGCTGAGCGAAATAACTCAATTACAAAAGGACAAATATTATATGAGAGGACTACTGTCAATACTCATGAAAAGCTTTACACACAAAAAGAAACAATTTTTGATGGTTACGACAGAAGGGAGGGGTGGGGAAGGAAAAACACTAGACAATAGATAAATAGTAACTTTGGTGAAGGGTAAAACAGTACACAATATTGGGGAAGCCAGCTTAACTTGACCAAGGCAAGGTCATGGAAGCTTCATAGACACATCCAAACTCCCTGAGGGACAGAATTACTCGGCTGAGAACTGGGGGTCATGGTCTCGGGGGACATCTAGCTCAATTGGCATAACATATTTTATAAAAAAAATGTTCTACGTCCTACTTTGGTAAGTGGTTTCTAGGGTCTTAAAAGCTTCTGGGTGGCCATCTAAGATACTCCACTGGTCTCACCCCATCTGGAGTAAGGGAGAATAGTCACAAGGGAAAGATTAGTCCAAAGGACTACGGACCACCATGACCACAGCCTCCACCAGACTGAATCCAGCAGAACGAGATGGTGCCTGGCTACCACCGTTGGCTGCTCTGAAAGGGATCACAATAGAGGATCCTGGAGAGAGCTGGAGAAAAATGTAGAACAAAATGTTAACTCACAAAAAAAGAAAAAAAAAAAACCAGACTTAATGGTCTGGCAGAGATAGAAGAAACCCCGAGAGTATGGCCCCTGGATGCCCTTTTAACTCAGTACTGAAGTCACTCCTGAGCTTCACCCTTCAGCCAAAGATTAGACAGGCCTATAAAACAGAACGAAACTAAAGGGGCGCACCATCCCAGGGCCAGGGATGAAAAGGCAGGAGGGGACAGGAAAGCTGGTAATGGGGAACCCAAGGCTGAGAAGTGGAGAGTGTTGACATGTCATGGGATTGGCAACCAATGTCACAAAACAATATGTGCATTAATTGTTTAATTAGAAACTGATTTACTCTGTAAACCTTCATTTAAAGTAGAATAAAAAATGTTTAATAAAAAAATTTTTACAAACAACTAGCAAAAATATAGTGGAAAAATATCAATGAGCAAAGATTTAATTTGGGAGTTAAGATGTGGAACTAAGATGTGATACATACTTATCTTGGCTATGGAAACCCTGGTTGCGTAGTGGTTAAGTGCCTCAGCTGCTAACCAAAGGGTTGGCAGTTTGAATCCACCAGGCACTCCTTGGAAACTCTTTGGGGCAGTTCTATCCTGTCCTATAGGGTCACTATGAGTCGGAATCAACTCAACGGCACTGGGTTTGTTTTTTGTTTTTTTTTTTTGGTATCTTGGCTATGAAGTTATTTACAGGCTCTAACTTCACTTAATGTATCAATTTTACCTTTTAACCTCTGGTTGAACAAGGTCCTTTTTCTGGGGCCAGCTGTATAAACATTCGGAACAGGCACTGAGAAATTCTTTATCTAGTTTAGAAATTCTGTCTTCTCCCTTCTTTGTTTTTCAAGTAATAAAACTTTGACGAAAAGGCTTTAGATGAGTAGAAATGAAAATCTGAGTTTAATTCGAACGGAGTTTTTAGTTTAGGCCTGAAGTCACCTAATTCAGGTGTGCCAAAACAAAAGAAACCAAAAGCAGTTGCCTCTGAATCAATTCTGACTCATAGCGACCCTATGGATGTGCCAGCGCCTCAATTTCTATCCACACCTCCTTTTTTGGAGCAAGCCACCACTAGGGGGCGGCAGATCACCCACAAAGGAATTACCTATCTTCTGCAAGGACTTGGAGTCTGGGATGGCTGCTCTGTGGGAGTCTTTAAGCCCCTGTTTTCAGGTGGATGCTTTCTGCAGGGAACTGGATCTCATCATGTTTCTGATCTCCAGATGTGGGGGATTTTGCTGTAGATGGGCAACTCTTCTGGTAGTTTTTAAGATCTTGGATACTGCTCTTTTGGTAGTCAGACAACATTCGGCTTTTTAGCAGCTGGAGGGGTATCATCTGCTTTCACTTTGACACAGTTCTCGTTTTCACCTTCAGGGCGGATAAATTCTGATCAGGGTGTGTGTTGTGAACAAGGCTGCATTAGAGGAATAACTGACATTCCAAAAAGGGGTTGACTTCAGAACTAAACTTCATCTTCCTTAGAAAAATAAATTTCTTCTAGATACATAATTCATCACATGATTATATGCCTTGAGGGTTGGCTGTGGCAATGAAAAACACAATGCATTACACCTTTAACAAGTCTTATAATAATAATTACAATGACTAGAAGAAGGAGACAGGCTAGTAGAAAGGAGCATATCCTAGATGCAATACTTTGGAGCAACTAGTTAAAAATATCAAGGAAGGAATGAACTGTCTTGGAAGGAATGGTATGCAGCCAAGAGGTTTTTTTTTCTTTCTGGCATATTTTAAAGATGTCTTGTTCTACTTCTCCAGGGGTATTTATCTATGAACAGTAAGAGGTATTGGTGACAGCACAAACCCTTCTTTGCCGAGCTAAAAGAAAGTCTAAGGCAATTCTTTAGTCCAATATAACTCTCAATAAGGATTCTAAAGATTTTTGTTGTGTGGCTACTTCATTAGCAACACTATCAGCAATTTGAGCCATGGTACCAGATGGATTGTGAATGGACATTTCTAATTGCCCAATCTCAAACCACAGTACAGTATAGTAGCACATAAGAAAGACCATCCCCACCCTGAGTAATCAGCTATGCAATTGCCTGAAATGACAAGGCCTCTCTTCTATATGGATGTTGTTGTCACATGCCGTCGAGTCGGTTCCGACCCACAGCAACCCTACGCACAACAGAACGAAACACTGCCCGGTCCTGCGCCATCCTTACAATCATCGTTATGCTTGAGCTCGTTGTTGCAGCCACTGTGTCGATCCACCTTGTTGAGGGTTTCCTCTTTTCCGCTGACCCTGTACTCTGCCAAGCATGATGTCCTTCTCCAGGGACTGATCCCTCCTGACAACATGTCCAAAGTATGTAAGATGCAGTCTCGCCAACCTTGCCTCTAAGGAGCATTCTGGCCGCACTTCTTCCAAGACAGATTTGTTCATTCTTTTGGCAGTCCATGGTATATTTAATATTCTTCACCAACACCACAACTCAAAGGCGTCAACTCTTCTTCGGTCTTCCTTATTCATTGTCCAGCTTTCACATGCATCTGTACAGATATTAGTTTGAAATCACTGTTCCACAGAAAGGTGTCATTGTATGAATGGATACTCACGGCAACTCTAATTATTCCTAAAGTACATTTCCCTATTGTACCCCAAGTATCTAAACATGGCAAAGTTTAAGTGTAGGGTGAATCATTGGGCTTTTTTATTGTTTAAGTTGATTTTCCACATAAAAAGGCATATCCAGATGGGACATATACATGATTTTTCCGATTTGAATATTAGGAAATGGGATGGACTGATTGGCTCTCTCTAAAATGTAGGGGACCTTGAAGTTGGGTGCGAACAGGGAGATCTGGATTAATTCTAACACAGTGGTGTTTTACTAAGTGATAATGTTAAACATCGTTAATAAAAACTTCGCATAGTGTGGACCGAGCATAACATTTTATCTATGCACGGATGAGATTAAAACAGGAAGCTGTTGGATAGGTGGACAATTCAGGGGGAAGCCATAGTTTGAATGGATGACGCATTGAAATGGTTTCTTAAAACCAACACTGAAATTAGGTGTGAACTTAATCTAAACCTGCCACAGTGAAGAGGATCAGTGTGGTCCTGGGTGGGTCATGGAGCACAGCGACACATCCAACATTCTGTTAAATTTCTGGCACTGGCAACTGATTAAGCTGATTTGATAGAAGCGTTTTCTTTCCAGGAATTAGTGGTGGTTATAACAAACAGAAAGAGAAAATTTATTATAAATGTCATAATAAAAATGTTTAATTAAAACAATATAGCAAAGCAAAAGGAAATTAATGAGCATAAAAGACAATTCTTTTTCTAGTAATTCACTAAGTGATGGATTCAAGTAGGTAAAATAAAACTATTTCAAAAAGAGTATAAGCATTAAACTACTTTAATTACTGGTGTAAGGAATAAAAGTTTAAACTTCTGGGTTTAAAGATATTCGATGATTACTAGAACAACTAAGAAATAATTCCATAAGTGAGCAAAAATAGTCAAAAAAAAAAAAAAAACCCCATTGTCATCGAGTCAATTCTGACCCATAGCGACCCTAAAGGACAGAGTAGAACAGCCCCATAGGGTTTCTAAGGAGCGTCTGGTGGATTTGAACTGTCAGCCTTTTGGTTAGCAGCTGTCAGGTTATTAAAATATCAACAGTTTAGAACCAGAGTTCATAGATCTCAACAGCTTGCCTATGATCTCACTCTGTGACTTTGGAGTCAGTGGCTTGGCTTTGAAGCAGCTTGCTTCTGGTGGCTAGGGTGCTGCTTCAGTCTGAGTTTCAAATCTCTGGCTGCCTGGAAAGTCCAAACGGGCATTTTAACTTTCTTCAATTGTAATAAATGAAACCAAGGTTTAATTCCTTCTAGTTTAAGCCAACTCTTCAGACAAAGATTAGACTGGACTGTAAGACATAAAATGAACCCCGTGAAGAGTGTGCTTCTTAGTTCAAGTAGATACATGAGACTAAACGGGCAGCTCCTGTCCAAAGGCGAGATGAGAAGGCAGAAAGGGATAGGAGCTGGTTGACTGGACACAGAAAATCCGGGGTGGAAAGGGGGAGAGTGCTGTCACATTATAGGGAGAGCAACTAGGGTCACTAAACAACGTGTATATAAATTTTTGTACAAGGGACTAACTTGAGCTATAAACTTTCACTTAAAGCACAATTAAAATAAGTAAATAAATAATTCCGTCCAGTTTAGTTTACATAAACGTTAGTCCAAAGGACATGGTAAATCCCTTTCCAGCCGGGTTTCAAGGGATCTTTTAGTCGATGCCTTTTACAATAAACATAACCTCCTGTGGCAATATTAAGTGAGAGAGAAGAATCGGATTTCTGCTCCTCAAATGCCCCTTTAACTTGCAAAAATATTTTTTTAGAGTACTGCATTAAATATTGACAATATTTGAATAATTGAGGTTGCACTGTGTTCGGATCAGTGGGGGCAATGTAGGGAGAGATCATGGGCCTTCCAGTAACTGTTTCACAAGAAGTGAGTTTATGAGATCCGAAAGGAGTGTTTCTTAAATTTAGAAAGACTAAAGGGAGAACTTTAGGCCAGGGCAAACCTAAAGATTCAGAAACTTGAGCAAGTTGAGTTTTTATTATACCATTAGTTCTTTCTACAAGCACAGAGGACTGTGAGTGGTAAGGCCAATGGAATCTTCGGTATATGGGCAAAACAGCATAATTCCTGAATAACTTGCCCAGTAAAATGAGTTCCCTGATCACTGCAAAGAATTTTGGGTGCTCTAAAAAAAAAAAAAATTTTTTTTTTTCAGGTAGGTATTATGTTTTCAAGGAGCTTCTTTGCCACAAAGAAACAGTGGCCCATCAACAGATAAAAGCTTCTAATCCGTGTGAAAATCCACAACTCATTACTAAGACATACTTGTAACCATTTGAAGGTGAAAGCTGGGTAAGGTCCAACTGTCATTTGAACATACGCCCAGAAGGCAAAGGATATTGTTCAGGGGACGTCTTAAGATGTTTCCCAGGTTTATAATGAGGGCAGATGGAGCAGTGGGTGGCTACATGCTCAGCAGCTTCAGAAAAGTTTCCTCACCAGTATTTCTCTAAAAATTTCATCTTTTTATGTCTCCTTAGGTTAGTAGGCTCACATAGAGTCCTCATCACAGGGAAGTGTAAAAGTTTAGGAAGAACAATTTTGACATTAGGTCCTAAGCCTAGCTTATTGTCAGGGTCTTGATAACAGCTTGACTATTTCCATGCTTTGATTTCATTAAAAAAAAAAATTAGACTGAACTAATTGCTGGTGTTCTAAAAGGTTCTCTTTGGTGGGTGTGAATGTAGTAGTAGTTTCATGAGAATAGCTCTCTATAGGTTCTTCTAAAAGCCCTTCCACACACTCTTTTGGGCTCTCTAGTTTCGACCTTTGTAATTCGGGGCTTTTTACCTTTGATCTTTAGCAGACCCTCTTTCCGGATTGAATCTTTAGTAGCTTCTTCCCCTGAGAAGAAAGGATATTCAGACAGAGAGTTTCCAGACAGACAAACAGGCAAAGGAGGATAAAAAGAAGAGGCTGCCGGGACAAGGCAGAGAGAGATGCTCCAGAAGGTGTCAGAGGAAGGTACACAGAAACAGCTGCCAGAAGAGGGGCAGAGAGAGCTACAGTGGGGGATCGAAGTACAGCACAGCTCTGGATTTCTAATTCTTTACCTTTCTTAGCTAACTCAGAAACTGAATCTTGCAATTCTTTATTCTGTTCAGTCAATTTAAATAAAAATTCTGCAAAGAAGTTATTTCACTTTGTTGAGGCCATTTTGAGGCTTCAAATTGCCCATCAGAAAAAAATGTCATATTGAATTTTTTTTCATCTGAGACGCTTTTTGTAGTTTCGTACTTTTCTTTGTATAGGTCTTTTACATCCCTGGTTATATTTATTTCCAAGTATTTTATTTTTTTAGGGGCTTTTATAAATAGCATTGCTTTCCTGAGTTCGTTTTCATCACTCTCTTTATTGGTGTATAGGAATCCAACTGATTTTTGTATGTTGATCTTGTATCCTGCAACCCTGCTGAATCTATTAATTCCAGTAGTTTTCTGGTGGAGTCTTCTGGATTTTCCAAGTATAGTACCATATCATCCGCAAATAGGGAGAGTTTAATTTCTTCATTACCAATTTGGATGCCCTTTATTTCTGTTTCTTGCGTTATTGCTCTAGCTAAGACTTCCAACACAATATTAAATAGGAGTGGTGATAAAGGGCATCCTTTTCTTCTTCTTGTTCTCAAGGGGAAATTTTCAGCCTCTCTCCATTGAGAATGATGTTGGCCATTGGTTTTGCATAGCTGCCCTCTATCATGTTGCGAAATTTCCCTTCTATACCTATTTTATCCAGAGTTTTAATCAGGAATGAGCGCTGGACTTTGTTGAATGCCTTTTCTGTGTCGATTGAGATGATCATGTGATTCTTTTCTCTCCTTTTATTTATGTGGTGGATTACATTGATTGATTTTCTAATGTTAAACCATCCTTGCATACCTGGTATGAATCCTATTTGGTTACAATGTATTATTATTATTATTATTTTGATATGATGCTGAATTCTATTGGCTAGAATTTTGTTGAGAATTTTTGCATCTGTGTTCATGACAGGTATTGGTCTGTAATTTTCTTTTTCTGTGGTGTCTTTGCCTGGTTTTGGTATCAGGGTTATGCTGGCTGCATAGAACGAGTTAGGAAGTATTGCTTCCTTTTCTACATTCTGAAATAGTTTGAGTAGTACTGGCGTAAGCTCTTCTCTGAATGTTCGGTAGAATTCTCCAGGGAAGCCATCTGAGCCAGGGTTTTTTAGGTTGGGAGTTTTTTTTATACCCTTTTCAATCTCTTCTCTTGTTATGGGTCTGTTCAGATTTTCAAAGTCATTTTGTGTTAGTTTGAGTAGGTAGTGTGTCTAGAAATTTGCCAATTTCCTCTATGTTTTCAAATTTGTTGCAGTATACTGTTTCATAATACTCTGTTCTGATCCTTTTTATTTCAGTTGGATCTGTTGTAATGTCCCCCATTTCATTTCTTATTTGGGTTCTGTCCTGTTTTTCTTTTGTCGTTTTGGCTAGTGGTCTGTCAATTTAGTTGATCCTTTCAAAGATCCAGCTTTTGGTTTTTACTGATCCTTTCTATTGATTTTCTATTCTTTTTTTTTTATTTCATTTATTTCTGCTCTGATCTTTATTATTTCCTTTCTTCTGATGGCTGTGGGCTACTTTTGCTGTTCTTTTCTATTTGTTCATGTAGTGTAACTACTGTTTTGATTTTGTCCCTTTCTTCTTTTTTTGATGTGTGCATCTATTGCTATAAATTGACCTCTGAGGACTGCCTTTGCTGTGTCCCAAAGGTTTTGGTATGATGTGTTTTCATTCTCATTTGATTCTAGGAACTTTTTGATTCCATCTTTGATTTCTTCTATTACCCAGTGGTTTTTAAAAGCAGGGTGTTATTCAATTTCCATGTAATTGATTTTTTTTCCCTTACTATTCCTGTTGTTAATTTCTACTTTGATGGCATTGTGCTCAGAGAATATATTTTGTATATGCTCAATGTTTCAGATTTCGTTGACAGTTGCTCTGTGGCCTAAGACGTGGTCTATTCTGGAGAACATTCCATGTGTGCTGGAAAAGAATGTGTACTTTGCTGCTGTTGGGTGGAGTGTTCTATATATGTCTATGAGGTCAATTTGGCTGTTTGTGCTCTTTAGCTCTTCTGTTGAGTTTCTTTGTTCAGTTTCTTTCTAGAATGTTCTGTCCTTTAGTGAGAGTGGTGTGTTGAAGTCTCCTAGTATTATTGTGGAACTGTCAGTTTTTGTTTTCAGTGCTGTTAGAGTTAGTTTTATGTATTTTGGAGCCTAGTCATTGGGTGTGTAGATGTTTATTATGGTCATGATGGACCCTCCCTTTAATCACATAGTGCCTTTCCTTGTCTTTTATGGTGGATTTTGTTTTAAAGTCTATCTTATCTGAGATTAGTATGGCACTCCTGTTCTTTTTGGGTAGTTATTTTTAATAAATTTACATCTTTGTTTCTAAGGTGTTGTAGACAGCATACTGATGGATCCTGTTTTTTTTTTTTTTTTTTTTTTAACCCATTCTGTCACTCTGTGTCTCTTTATGGGTATATTTAGGCCATTTACATTCAGTGTAATTATTGATAGCTCTGCGTGTATTGCTGTCATTTTGAAGTGCCTTTTTTTTTTTTTTTTTTTTTTGTGGTGGCAATGTTTTCTTTGTTCCTCTTACTCTCCTGTGCTGAGTTCCTTTTGTTTGTGGATTTCTTTCGTTTTTGTTGATTTTGTTTTTATTGCGACTTTACGTTTTTCTTCTTTATTTTGATGAGTACGTTCATTCACTTTCTTTGTGATGACCTTGAAATTTACCCTTATCTTCCTAGGTTTGAACCAGTCTATTATTACTTGGTATTGCCTTGCCTTCCTCTGCATTAGAAAGTTCTATACCTACATTGTTTATTCCCTCTTTTATTGTTCTGATATTGTTGTCATTTATAGATTAACCGCTCTGGTTCCCTGTTGCAATTGTTTTGGTTTTGGATAGTCCTTGAGAGTTCATTTCCTAGGTTGGTATCTGGCTGGTACAATCTTACCTCCTAGATTCAGGCTATGGTCTGATATGTGTTCTTAGACCGAAGGACTCCCTTTAATAATTCTTGTAAGTTTGGCTTGGTTTTTACATATTGCCTTAATTTCTGCTTATCTGGAAATGTCCTAATTTCACCATCATATTTGAACCAAAGTTTTGCAGGATATATTATTCTTGGTTGGCAGTTTTTCTCTTTCGAGGTTTTATATATGTCATCCCATTGCCTTCTTGCCTGTATGCTTTCTGCCGAACAATCAGAGCTTAGTCTTATTGTTTCTCCTCTGTCTGTGACTTTTTGTTTTTCTCAAGCTGCTCGCAGGACTTTGTCTTCAGTTTTAGCGAGTGTGATTACGATATGCCTTGGTGTTTTTCTTTTGGGGTCTATCCTATATGGGGTTCGTTGAGCTTCTTGAATGGTCAGCTTTTCATCCTTCATGATATTAGGGAAGTTTTCTGTCAGCAATTCTTCAATGGTATTCTCTGTGTTTTCCATTTTCTCTCCCTGTTCTGGAACTCCGATCACTTGCAAATTTTTGCTTTTGATTGTATCTCGCATAATTCTCAGGGTTTCTTCACTGTTCTTCACTCTTTTGTCTGATTTTTCCTCAAACAAAGTTGTATCCAAGTGTTTGTCTTCAATTTTGCTGATTCTGTGTTCCATCGTTTCAAACCTGCTCTTCAGCCCTTCTATAACACTGTCCATTTATGAAATCTTGTTGTTTATCTTTTGGATTTCTAATTGTTTTTGTATGATTTTCAGTTGTGAGTTTATTTTGGCATTTTGTTCCTGTATCACTTTCCTGAATTGTTCCATTTTTTGTCTGTATTTTCCACGAATTTATTTGCCTTTTCCATAAATTTGTCATTTTTGTCTGCTTATTGTTTCAACTCTTGGATTGCTCTGAGTATGAGAGATTTGAATTCCCTGTCAGGTAGCTCTACTGCCTTTTCTTCTACTGAAAAGCCTGTTTTTGTTTTGTTTTGTTTTGTTTTAACTTTTATTGAGCTTCAAGTGAACGTTTACAAATCAAGTCAGACTGTCACATATAAGTTTATATACACCTTACTCCGTACTCCCACTTGCTCTCCCCCTAATGAGTCAGCCCTTCCAGTCTCTCCTTTTGTGACAATTTTGCCAGCTTCCAACTCTCTCTATCCTCCCAGCCCCGCTCCAGACAGGAGATGCCAACACAGTCTCAAGTGTCCACCTGATATAATTAGCTCACTCTTCATCAGCATCTCTCTCCTACCCACTGTCCAGTCCCTTTCATGTCTGATGAGTTGTCTTCAGGGATGGTTCCTGTCCTGTGCCAACAGAAGGTTTGGGGACCATGACCGCCGGGATTCCTCTAGTCTCAGTCAGACCATTAAGTATGGTCTTTTTATGAGAATTTGGGGTCTGCGTCCCACTGATCTCCTGCTCCCTCAGGGGTTCTCTGTTGTGCTCCCTGTCAGGGCAGTCATCGATTGTGGCCGGGCACCAACTAGTTCTTCTGGTCTCAGGATGATGTAGGTCTCTGGTTCATGTGACCCCTTCTGTCTCTTGGGCTCTTAATTATCGTGTGACCTTGGTGTTCTTCATTCTCCTTTGCTCCAGGTGGGTTGAGACCAATTGATGCATCTTAGTTGGCCACTTGTTAGCATTTAAGACCCCAGACGCCACATTTCAAAGTGGGATGCAGAATGTTTTCATAATAGAATTATTTTGCCAATTGACTTAGAAGTCCCCTTAAACCATGGTCCCCAAACCCCCACCCTTGCTCCGCTGACCTTTGAAGCATTCAGTTTATCCCGGAAACTTCTTTGCTTTTGGTCCAGTCCAGTTGAGCTGACCTTCCATGTATTGAGTATTATCCTCCCCTTCACCTAAAGCAGTTCTTATCTACTAATTCATCAGTAAAAAACCCTCTCCCACCCTCCCTCCCTCCCACCTCGTAACCACAAAAGTATGTGTTCTTCTCAGTTTATACTATTTCTCAAGATCTTATAATAGTGGTCTTATACAATATTTGTCCTTTTGCTTCTGACTCATTTCGCTCAGCATAATGCCTTCCAGGTTCCTCCATGTTATGAAATGTTTCACAGATTCGTCACTGTTCTTTATCAATGCGTAGTATTCCATTGTGTGAATATACCACAATTTATTTACCCATTCATCCGTTGATGGACACCTTGGTTGCTTCCAGCTTTTTGCTATTGTAAACAGAGCTGCAATAAACACGAGTGTGCATATATCTGTTTGTGTGAAGGCTCTTGTATCTCTAGGGTATATTCCGAGGAGTGGGATTTCTGGGTTGTATGGTAGTTCTATTTCTAACTGTTTAAGATAACGCCAGATAGATTTCCAAAGTGGTTGTACCATTTTACATTCCCACCAGCAGTGTATAAGAGTTCCAATCTCTCCGCAGCCTCTCCAACATTTATTATTTTGTGTTTTTTGGATTAATGCCAGCCTTTTTTTGTTGGTGTGAGATGGAATCTCATCGTAGTTTTAATTTGCCTTTCTCTAATGGCTAATGATCGAGAGCATTTTCTCATGTATCTGTTGGCTGCCTGAATATCTTCTTTAGTGAAATGTGTGTTCATATTCTTTGCCCACTTCTTGATTGGGTTGTTTGTCTTTTTATGGTTGAGTTTTGACAGAATCATGTAGATTTTAGAGATCAGGCGCTGGTCTGAGATGTCATAGCTGAAAATTCTTTTCCAGTCTGTAGGTGGTCTTTTTACTCTTTTGGTGAAGTCTTTAGATGAGCATAGGTGTTTGATTTTTAGGAGCTCCCAGTTATCGGATTTCTATTCGTCATTTTTGGTAATGTTTTGTATTCTGTTTATGCCTTGTATTAGGGCTCCTAGAGTTGTCCCTATTTTTTCTTCCATGATCTTTATCGTTTCAGTCTTTATGTTTAGGCCTTTGATCCACTTGGAGTTAGTTTTTGTGCATGGTGTGAGGTATGGGTCCTGTTTCATTTTTTTGCAAATGGATATCCAGTTATGCCAGCACCATTTGTTAAAAAGACTATCTTTTCCCCAATTAACTGACACTGGGCCTTTGTCAAATATCAGCTGCTCATACGTGGATGGATTTATATCTGGATTCTCAATTCTGCTCCATTGGTCTATGTGCCTGTTGTTGTACCAGTACCAGGCTGTTTTGACTACTGTGGCTGTATAACAGGTTCTGAAATCAGGTAGAGTGAGACCTCCCGCTTCCTTCTTCTTTTTCAGTAATGCTTTGCTTATCCGGGGCTTCTTTCCCTTCCATATGAAATTGGTGATTTGTTTCTCTATCCCCTTAAAATATGACATTGGAATTTGGATCAGAAATGCGTTATATGTATAGATGGCTTTTGGTAGAATAGACATTTTTACTATGTTAAGTCTTCCTATCCATGAGCAAGGTATGTTTTTCCACTTAAGTATGTCCTTTTGAATTTCTTGTAGTAGAGCTTTGTAGTTTTCTTTGTATAGGTCTTTTACATCCTTGGTAAGATTTATTCCTAAGTATTTTATCTTCTTGGGGGCTACTGTGAATGGTATTGATTTGGTTATTTCCTCTTCAATGTTCTTTTTGTTGATGTAGAGGAATCCAAGTGATTTTTGTATGTTTATCTTATAACCTGAGACTCTGCCAAACACTTCTATTAGTTTCAGTAGTTTTCTGGAGGATTCCTTGGGGTTTTCTGCGTATAAGATCATGTCATCTGCAAATAGAGATAATTTTACTTCCACTTTGCCAATCCGGATGCCCTTTATTTCTTTGTCTAGCCTAATTGCTCTGGGTAGGACTTCTAGCGCAATGTTGAGTAAGAGTGGTGATAAAGGGCATCCTTGTCTGGTTCCCGTTCTCAAGGGAAATGCTTTCAGGTTCTCTCCATTTAGAGTGATGTTGGCTGTTGGCTTTGCATAGATGCCCTTTATTATGTTGAGGAATTTTCCTTCAATTCCTATTTTGGTGAGAGTTTTTATCATAAATGGGTGTTGGACTTTGTCAAATGCCTTTTCTGCATCAATTGATAAGATCATGTGGTTTTTGTCTTTTGTTTTATTTATATGGTGGATTATATTAATGGTTTTTCTAATATTAAACCAGCCTTGCATACCTGGTATAAATCCCACTTGGTCGTGGTGAATTATTTTTTTTGATATGTTGTTGAATTCTATTGGCTAGAATTTTGTTGAAGATTTTTGCATCTATGTTCATGAGGGATATAGGTCTGTAATTTTTTTGTGTGATGTCTTTACCCGGTTTTGGTATCAGGGAGATGGTGGCTTCATAGAATGAGTTGGGTAGAATTCCGTCATTTTCTATGCTTTGAAATACCTTTAGTAATAGTGGTGTTATCTCTTTTCTGAACGTTTGGTAGAACTCTGCAGTATAGCCATCCAGGCCAGGGCTTTTTTTGGTTGGGAGTTTTTTGATTACTGTTTCAATCTCTTTTTTTGTTACGGGTCTATTTAGTTGTTCTACTTCTGATTGTGTTAGTTTAGGTGGGTGCGTAGTGTTTTTCCAGGAATTCATCCATTTCTTCTAGGTTTTCAAATTTGTTAGAGTACAATTTTTCGTAATAATCTAATATGATTCTTTTAATTTCAGTTGGGTCTGTTGTGATGTGGCCCTTCTCGTTTCTTATTCGGGTTATTTGTTTCCTTTCCTGTACTTCTTTAGTCAGTCTGGCCAATGGTTTATCGATTTTGTTAATTTTTTCAAAGAACCAGCTTTTGGCTTTGTTAATTCTTTCAATTTTTTTTCTGTTCTCTAATTCATTTAGTCAGCTCTAATTTTTATTATTTGTTTTCTTCTGGTGCCTGATGGATTCTTTTGTTGCTCAGTTTCTATTTGTTCAAGTTGTAGGGACAGTTCTCTGCTTTTGGCTCTTTCTTCTTTTTGTATGTGTGCATTTATTGATATAAATTGGCCTCTGAGCACTGCTTTTGCTGTGTCCCAGAGGTTTTGATAGGAAGTATTTTCATTCTCGTTGCATTCTATGAATTTCCTTATTCCCTCCTTAATGTCTTCCATAACCCAGTCTTTTTTCAGGAGGGTATTGTTCATTTTCCAAGTATTTGATTTCTTTTCCCTAGTTTTTCTGTTATTGATTTCTACTTTTATTGCCTTGTGGTCTGAGAAGATGCTTTGTAATATTTCGATGTTTTGGATTCTGCAAAGGTTTGTTTTATGACCTAATATGTGGTCTATTCTAGAGAATGTTCCATGTACACTAGAAAAAAAAGTATATTTTGCAGCAGTTGGGTGGAGAGTTCTGTATAAGTCAATGAGGTCAAGTTGGTTGATTGTTGTAAGTAGGTCTTCCGTGTCTCTGTTGAGCTTCTTACTGGATGTCCTGTCCTTCTCCGAAAGTGGTGTGTTGAAGTCTCCTACTATAATTGTGGAGGTGTCTATCACAGTTTTCAGTTCTGTTAAAATTTGATTTATGTATCTTGCAGCCCTGTCATTGGGTGCATAAATATTTAATATGGTTATATCTTCCTGATCAATTGTCCCTTTTATCATTATGTAGTGTCCTTCTTTATCCTTTGTGGTGGATTTAAGTCTAAAGTCTATTTTGTCAGAAATTAATATTGCTACTCCTCTTCTTTTTTGCTTATTGTTTGCTTGATATATTTTTTTCCATCCTTTGAGTTTTAGTTCGTTTGTCTAAGGTGTGTCTCTTGTAGGCAGCATATAGACGGATCGTGTTTCTTTATCCAGTCCGAGACTCTCTGTCTCTTTATTGGTGCATTTAGTCCATTTACATTCAGCGTAATTATAGATAAGTGTTTAGTGTTGTCATTTTGATGCCTTTTTATGTGTGTTCTTGCCAATTTCATTTTTCCACTTACTTTTTTGTGCTGAGACGTTTTTCTTAGTAAATTGTGAGATCCTCATTTTCATAGTGTTTGACTTTATGTTTGTTGAGTCGTTACGTTTTTCTTGGCTTTCATTTTGAGTTATGGAGTTGTTATACCTCTTTGTGGTTACCTTAATATTTACCCTATTTTTCTAAGTAAAAACCTAACTTGTATTATCCTATATCGCCTTGTATCCCTCTCCATGCGGCAGTTCTATGCCACCTGTATTTAGTCCCTCTTTTTGATTATTGTGATCTTTTACATATTGACTTCAATGATTCCCTGTTTTGAGCATTGTTTTTTTTTAATTAATCTTAATTTGTTTTTGTGATTTCCCTATTTGAGTTGATAGCAGGATGTTCTGTTCTGTGACCTTGTGTTGTGCTGGTATCTGATATTATTGGTTTTCTGACCAAACAATTTCCTTTAGTATTTCTTGTAGCTTTGGTTTGGTTTTTGCAAATTCTCTAAGCTTGTGTTTATCTGTAAATATCTTAATTTCGCCTTCATATTTCAGAGAGAGTTTTGCTGGATATATGATCCTTGGCTGGCAGTTTTTCTCCTTCAGTGCTCTGTATATGTCATCCCATTCCCTTCTTGCCTGCATGGTTTCTGCTGAGTAGTCTGAACTTATTCTTATTGATTCTCCCTTGAAGGAGACCTTTCTTTTATCCCTGGCTGCTTTTAAAATTTTATCTTTATCTTTGGTTTTGGCAAGTTTGATGATAATATGTCTTGGTGTTTTTCTTTTTGGATCAATCTTAAATGGGGTTCGATGAGCATCTTGGATAGATATCCTTTCGTCTTTCATGATGTCAGGGAAGTTTTCTGTCAGCAGATCTTCAACTATTCTGTGTTTTCTGTCCCCCCTCCTTGTTCTGGGACTCCAATCACTCGCAAGTTATCCTTCTTGATAGAGTCCCACATGATTCTTAGGGTTTCTTCATTTTTTTTAATTCTTTTATCTGATTTTTTTTCAGCTATGTTGGTGTTAATTCCCTGGTCCTCCAGATTTCCCAATCTGCATTCTAATTGCTCGAGTCTGCTCCTCTGACTTCCTATTGCATTGTCTAATTCTGTAATTTTATTGTTAATTTCTGCATGCTGTCTCTCTATGGATTCTTGCAACTTATTAATTTTTGCACTATGTTCTTGAATAATCTTTTTGAGTTCTTCAACTGTTTTATCAGTGTGTTCCTTGGCTTTTTCTGCAGTTTGCCTTATTTCATTTCTGAGGTCATCCCTGATGTCTTGAAGCATGCTGTAAATTAGTTTTTTATATTCTGTATCTGATAATTCCAGGATTGTATCTTCATTTGGGAAAGATTTTGATTCTTTCGTTTGGGCGATTGTAGAAGCTGTCATGGTCTGCTTCTTTATGTGGTTTGATATCGACTGCTGTCTCCGAGCCATCACTAAGATATAAAAAAAAACATAGTAGTGGTTTATTCTATATTTGCTCACTGAGTCTTATCTTGTTTTGTTTTCTTCCAATATACGTGGATGGGCTACTAGATTGTGCTGTCTTGTTTGTTGTAGCCCTTGAGTTACTTATGACCTATTACCAGCTGGTTTGGGCTGTTGCCAGATATATATGCCTGAGTCTATTCACTATTCTTGAGGAGAATCTGATTTTGGGTCATCAAGTGTGTGCTGCACCCTAACACCTATCCACCTCGAGAAGTAGTGGTGATAGTTGTGTGCACCAGATTCTATTAGCAGCTGGGGTTCACCCTCCAGGGGGCGCAGGATGCTGACAGGCCTTCCCCAAGTGTCAGTGAGGTAGGTGTGTCTCTATTCCTATAGCACCTTGGTGGGAGGGCTCTGCAGCTGTACATTAGGCCCCCAATGCAAGTACCTCTACTGATTGGTAGGTGTCACCCTCCTTAGACCCCTAAGGCAAGAGGCTAGGTGGTCTGGGGGGAGCTTCAGCCCTCAGTTCCCTGTTGTGGGTCAGTTAGGGCTCTGTTGAATAAGCAGAGATATCAGACCTGGGAAACTTGTTTTTCCAGTAAATCCGCTAAAAAAAATGCAGTCAGATCCCTATCAGAACTGCCTTTGCATTATAACAGCCACCTTGTTCCATGTAAGGATGAAAGCCCGAGATTTGGATCATATATACTTGGCTGGAGCTGGTTCTGTGTTTTTAGTCCAATTAGGGAAGGATTTTTGGTCCCTGGGTTTTTTGTGGTTGCTTCTCTCAGGCCGCAAGAATGGGTTAGGAAAAGACCAAAAAAAAAAAAAAAAGGGAAAAGCAAAGCCGCGGAGCCGGAGCCGTTCTCCCTCTGGCTCAGGAAATTCCAATGTTAATGAAGCCGCCTGGGAAGGGGAGGGGAGGGTTCAGAAAAACAGCAGAGAGTAGCACCCGGAATATAGCTGAAGTTGCTTATCTTGCTTGGGATGACTATTTTATCTGAGATTCCCAAGGGGTGTGTCGCCTATGTGTGCTGGCTGTGTGGAGATTGTCCCCAAGGGTCTGGCCCGCTGAAGCTGCGGTCAGATCCTCTGCTGCCAGTCCAAAGCCCAGCGTCAAGGTTCCCCTGCTGGGACGCTGCACTCCTGGCTCCAAAATCAGTCGCTGCCTCCCGGGGACTTCTCGTCCCACCAGCCGCATCGCAGCGCCGCCCCCGCAGACCAGCTGGGCCCCCTCCCGGGGTTAGTTCAGGGGAGTAGGGCTGTGCCCCATGTTTGCGCCGTGACGGGATGCCATATTCAGCTCCCCTGTGCCCAGTCCAAAGCCCGGCGCCAAGGTTCCCTGGCTGGGACGCTACACTCCTGGCTCCAAAACCAGTCACTGCCTCCCGGGGACTTCTCCTCCCACCAGCTGCATGGCCGTGCCACCCGCGTGGACCGGCTGGGCCCCCTCCCGGGGTCAGTTCAGGGGGCTAGGGCTGCACCCCGTGTTTGCACCGTCACAGATGTCGTGTTCAGCTCCCCTGTGCCCAGTCCTTAGCCCGGCACCGAGGTTACCTGACTGGGACGCTGGCTCCAGGCTCCGAAAACAGTTGCTGCTTCCCCGTAGTTGTTCGTTCTCTGTCTCTGTCACTCAGGTCAACTCTTTAAATCTGTGTTTGTTGTTCAGGGTTCATAGATTGTCATGTATGTGATCGATTCCCTTGTTTTTCTGAGTCTTTGTTGCAAGAGGGATCCGAGGGGTAGCGTCTACCTAGTCAGCCATCTTGGCCCTAACCTCAAAGTCTTGTGTTTTATTTTGGATACCTACTGGAACCATCCTGTCCTGTTTTTTTTTTTTTTTTTTTAATATATATATATGTTTTGATATAGTCTGCTGTCTTTAGGACATTCAGTAGTCTTCTTCATTTCTTGATTGTAGATTTGTTTGTTTTGTACTGCTTTTTTGTTTTATTTGGTTATGTCTGAGCCGGGGTGAGGGGGCTGTGCGTTTTTTGTTGTTTGCTCATCTGTAGTCACAATACTTTTCACCTCCTTGTCCAGTGGGCAGACCAGTCAATTAGCTATGGTGCAGCAGGGCTGGTCCAGCTGAAGGGGAAGGGCTGGGATGTGTTGTTTGTGGCATGTACTAAGGCCAACAGGGTGGGCCAGAAATCAAGGCTGGGCAGGCCCCAGTAGGCCGTGCCTGTGCTGCTCGGCAGCCTGATGTTCAGTGCACAGTGCAGGTAGGCAGGAAAGAGGGGAAGGTTGTGATGTGTGGAGCTAACAGGGGTATGGGAAAGCAGAGAGAAGGGAGAGATAAACAGGAGCTAAAAATAAACAAGCAAAGAAAGAAAGAAGAAGAAAAGGAGTCCTAAGGGAGCTTGCCCTTGGAGTGGTGAGAAAAGAAACCAAGAAATGGAGAAAAGCAAAAAAGAAAAGAAAGAAAAAAAAAAAACTAGATAAAAATTTGTAAAAGAAAAGCCCCCAGGAGTCCTGGAGTCCCACCAGTGTGGCTGCTAAGACCAGGAAAGTGGCTCGCAGGCTGCACAGTATAGCCTGGCTAGAGGGAGACAAGAAAAGAAGATAAGTGTACAGAGATGAGAACTGAGAAATGAGGAAAGATAGAAAGGGAAAAAGAGAGAGAAAAGAAAAAAAATGAAGGAAAGAAAAAGAAATACCCCTATTGATCTACGTGGCTGCACAGATTTGGGGAGTGGCTCCTAAGCCGTGCAGGGCAGCCTGGCTAAAATGGGCTCCGAAACTGCGAAAGGAAGAACAAAACAGAACAAAGCAAAACAAGGGGGAAAAAAATCCCCAGGGATCCCACTAGCATGGTGTCAAGGGCTGGGGGAATGGTTCCCCAGTGGAGCATGGCTTCACAGCCTTTCAAGAAGAAGCAAAGATGCCACACGGAGCCAGACGTTCCAGAGAAAGGAGGGGGAGGTGGTAGGAGGCACAGAAGAAACCAAAAGAGACAGAAATAACCAATACCGGCTCAGGAACCCAACCAGTGTGGGCAGGGCGAATCCGAGCAGCCTGAGGCCAAAGCAGCTGCCTCCTGGCCAAGAGACTATGGCTGGCAGGAAGCAGAGGAGGCCAAAGGGGGGAGAAAAAAAGGGGTTAGAAGAGCCTATATCGCTCCTTAGAGAAGGGGTTAAAAAAGCCCATATCGCTCCTTAGAGGGTGCTGTCTCTCCTGCTGGGAACTTCCTGACGCTGCTTGCCCTTACTCCTTGTCCGCCAATCTCAACCGTGGGTGGGGCAAATCCAAGCGGCAGGGAGGCTGCACGCCCTAGCTGGCCGAGGTGTGGCAGCCAGCCGGTAAGCAGCAGGGAGAGAGAATGGACGGTGGGAAAACGTGTATCGCTGGTTACTGGGTGCTCTGTCTCCTGCTGGGAGTTCTGCAAAGCTGCTTTCCTGTGCTCACTGTCTGCCAATCCCCGACAGGAGTCCAAGATGTCAGATCCATGCTGTGTTAGCGTTGGGACCCTTCGCAAGTATCTCTCCTTGCTTTCTGTCCTCTGTCCGTTTCTTATCCCATTCAGTGCTTGGCTGAGTTCTTTATCTCTTCATTTGACACTTCAGGTTCCAGGAATGACATTTGTTTGTGTTTTACTTAGTTTTTCGGGTCTTTGCTGTAGAGGGACAGTGTGGTGCTTCTCTCTATGACACCATGTTGGCCAGAAGTCCCCTGAATTTTTTTTTTTTAAGCAGAAAAATAATTTACTTTGGAAGGTTGTACATTTTTGTAAATCTCTAAAAAACTGAAAATGTAATAAATTTTTTATTTATGAAGAATTGTGACTCACCGATTAATCCATAAACTTAATGGTATAATCATCGAACCTTTTCTGACTGCCATGCAATTTTTTTAAGTAATTTTTATTGTGCTTTAAGTGAAAGTTTACAAATCAAGTCAGTCTCTCACATATAATCTTATATACACCTTACTACATACTCCCATTTACTCTCCCCCTAATGAGTCAGTCCGCTCCCTCCTTCCAGTCTCTCCTTTCCTGACCATTTTGCCAGTTTCTAACCTCCTCTACCCTCCCATCTCCCCTCCAGACAGGAGATGCCAACACAGCCTTAAGTGTCCACATGGTGCAAGTAGCTCACTCTTCATCAGCATCTCTCTCCAACCCATTGTCCAGTCCAATCCACGTCTGACGAGTTGGCTTCGGGAATGGTTCCTATCCTGGGCCAGTAGAAGGTTTGGGGGCCCTGACTGCCGTGGTCCTTCTAGTCTCAGTCAGACCATTAAGTCTGGTCTGTTTATGTGAATTTGGGGTCTGCATCCCACTGCTCTCCTGCTCCCGCAGGGGTCCTCTGTTGTGTTCCCTGTCAGGGCAGTCATCGGTTGTGGCCGGGCACCATCTAGTTCCTCTGGCCTCAGAATGATGTAGTCTCTGGTTCGTGTAGCCCTTTCTGTCTCTTGATCACATAATTACCTTGTGAGCTTGATGTTCTTTATTCTCCTTTGATCCATGTGGGTTGAGACTCATTGATGCATCTTAGATGGCCGCTTGTTAGCGCTTAAGACCCCAGATGCCACTCTTCGAACTGGAATGCAGAATATTTTCTTAATAGATTTTATTTTGCCAATTGACTTAGATGTCCCCTGAAGCCATAATCCCCAAACCCCTGCCCCTGCTTTGCTGACCTTCAAAGCATTCAGTTTATTCAGGAAGCTTCTTTGCTTTTGGTTTAGTGCAGTTGTGTCTACCTCTCCTGTACTGAGTGTTGTCCTTCCGTTCACCTAAAGGAGGTCTTATCTAGTATCTAATCAGTAAATAACCATCTCCAACCCTCCCTCCCTCCACCCTCTCCTAACCACAAAAGAATGTGTTCTCAGTTTAAACTGTTTCTCAAGATCTTTTAATAGTGGTCTTATACAATATTTGTCCTTTTGCAACTGACTAATTTCACTCAGCATAATACCTTCCAGGTTCCTCCATGTTATGAAATGTTTCATAGATTCATCACTGTTTTTTATTGATGCGTAGTATTCCATTGTGTGATTATACCATAATTTATTTATCCATTCATCCGTTGATGAGCACCCTGATTGCTTCCATCTTTTTGCTGTTTTAAACAGTGCTGCAATAAACATGTGTGTGCATATATCTGTTCGTGTAAAGGCTCTTAATTCTCTAGGATATATTCCGAGGAGTGGGATTGCTGGGTCGTACGGTAGTTCTATTTCTAGCTTTTTAAGGAAACGCCAAATGGATTTCCAAAGCGGTTGTACCATTTTACATTCCCACCAGCAGTGTATAAGTGTTCCAGTCTCTCCACATCCTCTCCAACATTTATTATTTTGTGTTTTTTGGATTAATGCCAGCTTTGTTGGAGTGAGTTGGAATCTCATTGTAGTTTTAATTTACATTTCTCTAAGGGCTAATGATTGAGAGCATTTCCTCATGTATCCATTAGCTGCCTGAATGTCTTCTTTAGTGAAGTGCCTGTTCATATCCTTTGCCCAATTTTTAATTGGGTTGTTTGTCTTTTTGTGGTTGAGTTTTAGCAGAATCATGTAGATTTTAGAGATCAGGCGCTGGTCGGAGATGTCATAGCTGAAAATTTTTTCCCAGCCTGTATGTAGGTGGTCTTTTTACTCTTTTGGTGAAGTCTTTAGATGAGCATAGGTGTTGGATTTTTAGGAGGTCCCAGTTGTCTGGTTTCTGTTTGTCATTTTTAGTAAGTTTTGTATTCTGTTTATGCCTTGTATTAGGGCTCCTAGCGTTGTCCCTATATTTTCTTCCATGATCTTTATCGTTTTAGACTTTATGTTTAGATCTTTGATCCATTTGGAGTTAGTTTTTGTGCATGGTGTGAGGTATGGGTCCTGTTTCATTTTTTTTTTTTTTTTGCAGATGGATATCCAGTTATGCCAGCATCATTTGTTAAAAAGACTATCTTTTCCCCAATTAACTGACACTGGGCCTTTGTCAAATATCAGCTGCTCATATGTGGTTGGATTTATATCTGAGTTCTCAATTCTGTTCCATTGGTCTATGTGTCTGTTGTTGTACCAGTACCAGGCTGTTTTGACTACTGTGGCTGTATAATATATTCTAAAATCAGGTAGAGTGAGGCCTCTCACTTTGTTCTTCTTTTTCAGTAATGCTTTACTTTATCCGGGGCTTCTTTCCCTTCCATATGAAGTTGGTGATTTGTTTCTCCAACACATAAAAAAATGTAGTTGGAATTTGGATCGGAAGTGCATTGTATATATAGATGGCTTTTGGTAGAACAGACATTTTAATAATGTTAAGTCTTCCTAGCCATGAGCAAGGAATGTTTTTCCGCTTACGTAGGTCCCTTTTAGTTCCTTGCAGTAGTACCTTGTAGTTTTCTTTGTATAGGTCTTTTACATCTTTGGTAAGAGTTATTCCTAAGTATTTGATCTTCTTGGGGGCTACTGTGAATGGTACTGATTTAGTGATTTCCTCCTCAATGTTCTTTTTGTTGATGTAGAGGAATCCAACTGATTTTTGTATGTTTATCTTGTAACTTGAAACTCTGCTCAACTCTTCTATTTTCAGTAGTTTTCTGGAGGATTCCTGAGGGTTTTCTGTGTATAAGATCATGTCATCTGCAAATAGAGGTAATTTTACTTCTTCCTTGCCAATCTGGATGCCCTTTATTTCTTTCTCTAGCCTAATTGCTCTGGCTAGGACTTCCAGTACAATGTTGAATAAGAGCAGTGATAAAGGGCATCCTTGTCTGGTTCCCATTCTCAAGGGAAGTGCTTTCAGGCTCTCTGCATTTAGGATGATGTTGGCTGTTGGCTTTGTATAGATGCCTTTTATTTTATGTTGAGGAATATTCCTTCTATTCCTATTTTGCTGAGAGTTTTTATCATGAATGGGTGTTGGACTTTGTCAAATGCCTTTTCTGCATCAATTGATAAGATCACGTGGTTTTTTTCTTTTATGTATACGGTGGATTGCATTAATTATTTTTCTAATATTGAACCAACCTTTGCATACCTGGTGTAAATCCCACTAAGTCATGGTGGATTATATTTTTGATATGTTGTTGAATTCTATTGGCTAGAATTTTGTTGAGGATTTTTGCATCTAAGTTCATGAGAGATATAGCTTTGTAATTTTCTTTTTTGGTGATGTGTTTACCTGGTTTTGGTATCAGGGATATGCTGGCTTCATAGAATGAGTTAGGTAGTATTCCATCCTTTTCTATGCTTTGAAATACCTTTAGTAGTAGTGGTGTTAACTCTTCTCTGAAAGTGTAGTAGAACTCTGCGGTGAAGCCGTCTGGGAAGGGCTTTTTTTTGTTGGGAGTGTTTTGATTACCTTCTCAATCTATTATTTTGTTACGGGCCTATTTAGTTGTTCTACTTCTTATTGTGTTAGTTTAGTTAGGTAGTGTGTTTCTAGGAATTCATCCATGTCTTCTAGGTTTTCAAATTTGTTAGAATACAATTTTTCGTAGTAATCTGATATGATTCTTGTAATTTCAGTTTGGTCTGTTGTGATATCGCCCATCTCATTTCTTATTTGGGTTATTTGTTTCCTTTCCTGTATTTCTTTAGTCAGTCTGGCCAACGGTTTATCAATTTTGTTAATTTTCTCAAAGAACCAGCTTTTGGCTTTGTTAATTCTTTCCATTGTTTTTCTGTTCTCTAATTCGTTTAATTCTGCTCTAATTTTTATTATGATGTTTTCTTCTGGTGCCTGACGGATTTTGTTGCTCACTTTCTGTTTGTTCAAGTTGTAGGGACAGTTCTCTGATCTTGGCTTTTTCTTCTTTATGTATGTGTGCATTTATTGATATAAATTGACCTCTGAGCACTGCTTTCGCTATGTCCCAGAGGTTTTGATATGAAGTGTTTTCAGTCTTGTTGCATTCTATGAATTTAATCATTCCCTCCTTAACGTCTTCTATAACCCAGTCTTTTTTTTCATACTTTTTGTTGTGCTTTAAGTGAAAGTTTACAAATCAAGTCAGTCCCTCACACAAAAACCCATATACACCTTGCTACACACTCCCAATTACTCTCTCCCTAATGAGACAGCCTGCTCTCTCCCTCTGCTCTCTCTTTCCGTGTCCATTTCGTCAGCTTCTAACCCCCTCCACCCTCCCATGTCCCCTCCAGGCAGGAGATACCAACATAGCCTCAAGTGTTCACCGGATCCAAGAAGCTCACTCCTCACCAGCATCCCTCTCCAACCCATTGTCCAGTCCAATCCATGTCTGAAGAGTTGGCTTCGGGAATGGTTCCTGTCCTGGGGCAGGAGGTCTGGGGGCCATGACCACTGGGGTTCTTGTAGTCTCAGTCAGACCATTAAGTCTGGTCTTATGAGAATTTGGGGTCTGCATCCCACTGCTCTCCTGCTCCCTTGGGTTCTCTGTTGTGTTCCCTGTCAGGGCAGTCATCGGTTGTAGCCAGGCACCATCTAGTTCTTCTGGTCTCAGGATGATGTAGTCTCTGGTTCATGTGGCCCTTTCTGTCTCTTGGGCTCACAGTCGCCTTGTGTCCTTGGTGTTCTTCATTCTCCTTTGTTCCAGGTGGATTGAGACCAATTGATGCATCTTAGATGGCTGCTTGCTAGCGTTGAAGACCCCAGACGCCACTCTTCAAAGTGGGATGCAGAATGTTTGCTTAATAGATTTCATTATGCCAATTGACTCAGATGTCCCCTGAAACCATGGTCCCCAGACCCCTGCACCTGCTACACTGGCCTTCGGAGCATTCAGCTCATTCAGGAAATGTCTTTGCTTTTGGTTTAGTCCAATTGTGCTGACCTCCCCTGTATTGTGTGCTGTCTTTCCCGTCACCTAAAGTAGTTCTTATCTACTGTCTAATCAGTGAATGCCCCATCCCACCCTCCCTCCCTCCCCCTTCTCATACCACAAAAGAATGTTTTCTTCTCAGTTTAAACTATTTCTCAAGTTCTTATAGTATTGGTCTTATACAATATTTGTCCTTTTGCAACTGACTAATTTCACTCAGTATAATGCCTTCCAGGTTCCTCCATGTTATAAAATGTTTCACAGATTCGTCACTGTTCTTTATTAATGCGTAGTATTCCATTGGGTGAATATAGCATAATTTATTTATCCATTCATCCATTGATGGGCACCTTGGTTGCTTCCATCTTTTTGCTGTTGTAAACAGTGCTGCAGTAAAGTTGGATGTGCATATATCTGTTCATGTAAAGGGTCATCTTTCTCTAGGATATATTCCAAGGAGTGGGATTGCTGGATCGTCTGGTAGTTCTATTTCTAGCTTTTTAAGGAAGCACCAAATCGATTTCCAAAGTGGTTGTATCATTTGACATTCCCACCAGCAGCGTATAAGTGTTCCAATCTTTCCAAAGCCTCTCCAACATTTATTATTTTGTGTTTTTTGGGTTAATGCCAGCCTTGTTGGAGTGAGATGAAACTCATTGTAGTTTTGATCTGCATTTCTCTAATGGCTAATGATCGTTCGCATTTCCTCATTTGTCTGTTAGCTAACTGTTTTCTTTAGTGAAGTGTCTATTCATATGTTTTGCCCATTTTTTAATTGGGTTATTTGTCTTTTTGTAGTTGAGATTTTGCCGTATCCTGTAGATTTTAGAGATCAGGCGCTGATCAGAAATGTCATAGCTAAAAACTTTTTCCCCGTCTGTAGGTAGTCTTTTTACTCTTTTGGTGAAGTCTTTGGATGAGCATAGGTGTTTGATTTTTAGGAGCTCCCAGTCATCTAGTTTTTCTTCTACATTCTTTATAATGTTTTGTATACTGTTTATGCCATATATTAGGGCTCCTAGCATTGTCCCTATTTTTTCTTCCATGATCTTTATCGTCTTACATTTTATATTTAGGTCTTTGATCCATTTTGAATTAGCTTTTGTGCATGGAGTGAGGTATGGGTCTTGTTTCACTTTTTTTTTTTTTTTGCAGATGGATATCCAGTTATGCCAGCACCATTTGTTAAAAAGGCTGTCTTTCCCCATTTAACTGTTTTGGGGGCTTTGTCAAAATATCAAGTGCTCATATGTGGATGGATTTATGTCTGGATTCTCAATTCTGTTCCATTGGTCCATGTATCTGCTGTCGTACCAGTACCAGGCTGTTTTGACTACTGTGGCGGTATGATAGTTTCTAAAATCAGGTAAAGTAAGGCCATCCACTTTGTTCTTCTTTTTCAGTAATGCCTTATTTATCCAGGGCCTCTTTCCCTTCCATGTGAAGTTGGTGTTTTGTTTCTCGATCTCATTAAAGAATGTCGTTGGGATTTGAATCGGAATTGCATTAAATGTATAGATCCCTTTTGGTAGAATAGACATTTTTATAATATTTAGTCTTCCTATCCACGAGCAAGATATGTTCTTTCACTTATGTAAATCTCTTTTGGTTTCTTGCAGAAGTGTACTGTAGTTTTCTTTGTATAAGTCTTTTACGTCTCTGGTAAGATTTATTCCTAAGTATTTTATCTTCTTGGGGGCTGCTGTAAATGGCGTTGATTTGGTGATTTCCACTTCGATGTTCTTTTTGTTGGTGTAGAGGAATCCAACTGATTTTTTGTATGTTTATGTTGTATCCCAATACTCTGCCAAACTCTTCTATTGGTTTCAGTAGTTTTCTGGAGGATTCCTTAGGGTTTTCTGTGTATAAGATCATGTCATCTACAAATAGAGATACTTTCACTTCTTCCTTGCCAATCTGGATGCCCTTTATTTCTTTATCTAGCCTAATTGCTCTGGCTAGGACTTCCAGCACAATGTTGAGTAAGAGTGGTAATAAATGGCATCCTTGTCTGGTTCCCAGTCTCAGTGGGAATGTTTTGAGGCTCTCTCCATTTAGGGTGATGTTGGCTGTTGGCTTTGTATTAATGCCCTTTATTATGTTGAGGAATTTTCCTTCTATTCCTATTTTGCTGAGAGTTTTTTTTTATCATGAATGAGTGTTGAACTTTGTCAAATGCCTTTTCTGCATCAATTGATAAAATCATGTGATTCTTGTCTTTTGTTTTATTTATGTGGTGGGTTACATTAACTGTTTTTCTAATGTTGAACTATCCCTGCGTACCTTGTATGAATCCCCCTTGGTTATGGTGAATTATTTTTTTGATATGTTGTTGAATTCTATTGGCTAGAATTCTGCTGAGGATTTTTGCATCTGCATTCATGAGGGATATAGGTCTATAATTTTCTTTTCTTGTGGTGTCTTTACCTGGTTTTGGTATCAGGGATATGGTGGCTTCATAGAATGATTTTGGTAGTATTCCGTCCTTTTATATGCTCTGAAATACCTTTAGTAGTAGTGGTGTTAACTCTTCTCTGAAAGTTTGGTAGAACTCTGCGGTGAAGCCTTTTGGACCAGGGCTTTTTTTTGTTGGGAGTTCTTTGATTACCTTTTCAATCTGTTCTTTTGTTACGGGTCTATTTAGTTGTTCTACCTCTGTGTTAGTTTAGGTACGTAGTGTGTTTCTAGGAATTCGTCCATTTCTTCTAGGTTTTCAGATTTGTTTGAGTATAGTTTTTCATAGTAATCTGATATGATTTTTTAATTTCAGTTGGGTCTGTTGTAATATCGCCCATCTCATTTCTTATTTGGTTTATTTGCTTCCTCTCCTGTTTTTCTTTTGTCAGTTTGGCCAGTGGGTTATCAATTTTTTTGATTTTTTTAAGAAACAGCTTTTGGTCTTGTTAATTCTTTCAATCGTTTTTCTGTTTTCTATTTCATTTAGTTCGGCTCTAATTTTTATTATTTGTTTTCTTCTGGTGCCTGTGGGTTTCTTTTGTTGCTCTCTTTCTATTTGTTCAAGTTGTAGGGATAATTCTTTGATTTTGCCTCTTTCTTCTTTTTGGATGTGTGCACTGATTTACGTAAATTGGCCTCTGAGCACCCATTTTGCTGTGTCCCAAAGGTTCTGATAGGAAGTGTTTCCATTCTCACTGGATTCTCTGAATTTCTTTATTCCATCCTTAATGTCTTCTATAATCCAGTCTTTTCTGAGCGGGGTATTGTTCAGTTTCCAAGTGTTTGATTTCTTTTTCCTGCTTTTCCTGTTATTGATGTCTACTTTCATGGCCTTATGGTCAGAGAAGATGCTTTGTAATATTTCAATGTTTTGGATTCTGCTAAGGCTTGCTTTATGACCTAATATGTGGTCTATTCTAGAGAATGTTCCACGTGCACTAGAAAAGAAAGTATCGTTGGTTGCTGTTGGGTGGAGTGTTCTGTATATGTCTACGAGGTCAAGTCGGTTGATAGTGGCATTTAGATCTTCTGTGTCTTTATTGAGCTTTTTCTGGATGTCCTGTCCTTCACCGAAAGTGGTGTGTTGAAGTCTCCTACTATTATTGTGGAGCTGTCTATCTCACTTTTCAATGCTGATAGAGTTTGTTTTATGTATCTTGCAGCCATGTCATTGGGTGCATAAATATTTAATATGGTTATGTCTTCTTGGTGTATTGTCCCTTTGATCATTATATAGTGTCCTTCCTTATCCTTTCTAATGGATTTAACTTTAAAGTCTATTTTGTCAGAAATTAATATTTCTACTCCTGCTCTTTTTTGATTGTTGTTTGCTTGATATATTTTTTTCCATCCTTTGACTTTTAGATTGTTTGTGTCTCTAAGATTAAGGTGTGTCTCTCATAGGCAGCATATAGACAGATCTTGTTTTTTAATCCATTCTGCCACTCTCTGTCTCTTTATTGGTGCATTTAGTCCATTACATTCAGGGTAATTATGGATAGGTATGAATTTAGTGCTATCAATTTGATGTCTTTTTTTGTGTGTTGTTGACAGTTTCTTTTTCCCACTTGATTTTATGTGCTGAGTAGGTTTTCTTTATATATTGTCCTTTCCTCGTATTTGTTGTTGTTGATTTTGTTTCTGCTGAGTCTGTATTTTTCCCTTGTATTTTATTTTGACGAGTAGGATAGTTTGTCTCCTTTGTGGTTACCTTATTATTTAGCACTATTTTTCTAAATTTAAAACGTTTATTTCTTTGTATCGCCGTATCTTTCTTTCAATATGGAAGGTGTATGATTACATTTCTTAGTCCCTCTTTATTATTTTAATGTTGTCTTCTTTTATATAATAACATCGCTGTTACTCTGTGTTGGGCTTTTTTTTTTTTTTCTTTTAATAACGTTACTTTGTTTTTTTGGATTTCCCTGTCTGGGTTTACTTCTGATTGCTCTGCCCAGTGTTCTTGTCTAGGGTTGATACGTGATATTATTGATTTTCTAACCAAAGAACTCCCTTTAGTATTTCTTGTAGTTTTGATTTGGTTTTTACGAATTCCCTCAACTTGTGTTTATCTGGAAATGTCTTAATTTCACCTTCATATTTAAGAGACAGTTTTGATGGATATATGATTCTTGGCAGGCAATTTTTTTCCTTCAGTTTTTTAAATATGTCATCCCATTGCCTTGTTGCCTGCATGGTTTCTGCCAAGTAGTCCAAGCTTATTCTTATTGGCTCTCCTTTGTAGGCGACTTTTCATTTATCCCTCGCTGCTCTTATAATTCTCTCTTTATCTTCGGTTTTGGCAAGCGTGCTTATTATATGTCTTGGTGACTTTCTTTTAAGATCTACCTTATGTGGAGTTCGATGAGCATCTTGAATAGATACCTCCTTATCTTTCACAATATCAAGGGAAGTTTTCTGCCAACAAATCTTCAACAATTTTCTCTGTATTTTCTTTTATCCCTCCCTGTTCTGGTATTCCAGTCACTCGTAGGTTATTTCTCTTGACAGAGTCCCACATGATCTTTAAGGTTTCTTCATTTTTTTTAATTCTTTTATCTGATTTTTCTTGAAATATATTAGTGCCAAGTGATTTATCTTCAAGTTCAGAAATTCTAGCTTCCACTTGCCCAATTCCAGTCCTCTGACTTTCTACTGAGTTATCTAATTCTGTAATTTTATTGTTAATCTGCTGAATTTTTGATTGCTGTCAATGGATTTTTCCAGCTTATTAAACTTTTCATTATGTTCCTGAATAATCTTTCTAATTTCTTCAGTTGCTTTATCTGTGTATTCCTTGGCTTGTTCTGCATATTGCCTCATTTCCTTCCTGATGTCTTGAAGGGTTTTGTATATTAAACTTTTGTATTCTGCATCTGGTAATTCCAGGAATGCACTTTCATCTAGAAGATCCCTGGATTCTTTGTTTTGAGAGCCTGTTGAGGTGATCATGGTCTGTTTCTTTATGTGACTTGATATCGACTGTTGTCTCTGAGCCATCTATAAGTTATTGTATTACTTTATGCTTATTTACTGTGTCGTAGCTGGTTGCTTTGTTTCATTTTGTTTTAGTATACCCCTATGGGTTGCTTGAGTGAGCTAGCTTGATTATTCACCTTTGGAGCTCTGGTGTCCTGTCCCCAGCTGGCTAGAACTGTTATCAGGTATTATCAGTCTAGGAGTCCATTCAGTTTTCTTGTATGAATTCAGCTCAGGTTTCCAGGTAGCTGATCATCAAGTGTGTGGTACAGACTCTGTCCTATAGCCTTAGAGGGGCAGGGGTGATTGGCGTATATACTGGTATCTGATTGCAGCAGGGCATCACGCTCTGAACAATCCAGGGGGCTGAGAACCAACCCCTAAGTGTCTCTGAGGAAAACACGTATCTGTTCCCTAGAGTGTGCTGGTGGGTGGGTTCTGCAGAGGCACCATGGGCACCCAAAGTTTTTGGCCGTAAGGACTGGGAGGTACCAGTTATCTTTGGACCCCTTTCACGGGTAGCTCGGTGACCTGAGTGGAGCTACCAGTCCTTAGGTCCCTGATGTGGGTAGGTGAGGATCTTGTTTAATAGGCAAAGCAATGTCAAACATCAAACACCCACCTCTCCATCAGAGAGCTGAAATGGTTGGAGTTTGCCAACAAGGGCCTATTCTCCTGAAATAGGCCCACACATGTCCATGCAGAAGGGAAAGGTGCTCAAGGTCCACGGATGGTTTATGCCTGGACAGGAGCTGCTTCTGTCCTGAGCTCCCCCAGTTAATGGAGCTAGCAAATTATCTTTTTCCCCCATTTGCAATTTTTTTCCCTTCCCCAAGGCTGGGAGGATGGCTCTAGGTGCTCACCAGGGCCTATCTCAGGCCCAGGGATTCAGCCGCTGAAGCTGGCTTGGGGGTGGGGGTGGGGGCGCGGTAAAATATACACAATAACCCAGTCTTTTTTGAGCAGGGTATTGTTCAGTTTCCAAGCATTTGATTTCTTTTCCCTGATTTTTCTGTTATTGATTTCTACTTTTATGGCCTTATGCTCTGAGAAGATGCTTTGTAACATTCTGGTGTTTCGGATTCTGCAAAGGTTTGTTTTATGACCTAATATGTGATCTATTCTAGAGAATGTTTCATGTGCACTAGAATAAAAAGTATATTTTGCAGCTGTTGGGTGGAGTGTTCTGTATAAGTCTATGAGGTCAAGTTGGTTGATTGTAGCAATTAGATCTTCTGAGTCTTTATTGAGCTTCTTAGTGGAAGTCCTATCCTTCAGCAAAAGTGGTGTGTTGAAGTCTCCTACTATAATTGTGGAAGTGTCTATCTCAGTTTTCAATTCTGTTGGAGTTTATTTTATGTATCTTGCAGCCCTGTCATTGGGTGCATATCTTCCTGGTAAATTGTCCCTTTAGTCATTATGTAGCATCCTTCTTTATCCTTTGTAGTGGATTTAACTTTAAAGTCTATTTTGTCAGAAATTAATATTGCCACTTCTGCTCTTTTTTGATTATTGTTTGCTTCATATGTTTTTTCCATCCTTTGAGTTTTAGTTTATTTTTGTCTCTAAGTCTAAAGTGTGTCTCTTACACGCAGCTTATAGACAGATTGTGTTTTTTTTATCATGTCTAAGATTCTCTGTCTCTTTATTGGTGCATTTAGTCTATTTACATTCAGTGTAATTATCGATGAGGTTAGCGCTGTCATTTTAATGCCTTTTTTTGTGTGTTGTTGACAATTCCATTTTCCACTTACTTTTTTGTGCTGAGAAGTTTTTCTTTGTAAATTGTGTGTTCCTCATTTTCATAGTAGTTGAGTTTATTTTTGCTGAGTCGTTATGTTTATCTTGGTTTTTATTTTGATGTATGGAATTGTTAGACCTCTTTGTGGTTATCTTGATATTTACCCCTATTTTTCTAAGTAAAAACCTAACTTGCATCGTCCTATATCACTTTGTTTTCCTCTCCATATGGAAGATCTATGCCTCCTTTATTTAGTCCCTTTTATTTCATTATTGTAATCTTTTACATAATGACTTCAATGATTCCCTGTTTTGAGCATTTTTTTCTTTTTTAAATTAATCTTATTTTATTTTTGTGATTTCCCTATTTGAATTGATATCAGGATGTTCTGTTCTGTGACCTTGTGTTGTATTGGCATCTGATATTATTGATTTTCTGACCAAAGAATTTCATTTATTAATTCTTGTAGCTTTGGTTTGGTTTTTGCAAATTCTCCAATCTTGTGTTTATCTGTAAATGTCTTAATTTCACCTTCATATTTGAGAGAGAGTTTTGCTGGATATATGATTCTTGGCTGGCAGTTTTTCTCCTTCAGTGTTCTATATATATTATCCCATTGCCTTCTTGCCTGCATGGCTTCTGCCGAGTAGTCTGAACTTATTGATTCTCCTTTGTAGGTGAGTTTTTGTTTATCCCTGGCTGCTTTTAAAGTTTTCTCCTTATCTTTGGTTTTGGCAAGTTTGATGATACTATGCCTTGGTGATTTTCTTTTGGGAACTATCTTGTATGGTGTTCGATGAGCATCTTGGATAGATATCCTTTCATCTTTCATGATGCCAGGGAAGTTTTCTGCCAACAGATCTTCAACTATTCTCTCTGTATTTTCTGTTATCCCTGCCTGTTCTGGAACACCAATCACACGCAAGTTATTCTTCTTGATAGAGTCCCACATGATTCTTAGGGTCTCTTCATTTTTTTTTTAATTCTTTTATCTGATTGTTCTTCAACTATATTGGTGTCAATTGCCTTATCCTCTAACTCCCCCAACCTGCATTCCAGTTCCTCGATTCTGCTCCTCTGACTTTCTAGGGAGTTGTCTAATTCTGTAATTTTATTGTTAATCTTTTGGATTTCTGAATGCTGTCTCTCTATGGATTCTTTCAGCTTATTAATTTTTCCACTATGTTCTTGAATAATCTTTTTGATTTCATCAACTGCTTTATCAGTGTGTTCCTTGGCTTTTTCTGTAGATTGCCTTATTTCATTTCTGAGGTCATCCCGGATGTCTTGAAGCGTTCTGTATATTAGTTGTTTATAGTCTACATAGGGCAATTCCAGGATTGTATCTTCCTGTAGGAAAGATTTTGATTCTTTAATTTGGGGATTTGTAGAAGCAATCATGGTCTGCTTCTGTATGTGATTTGATATCGACTGCTGTCTTTGAGCCATCTATAAGATATTGTAATGATTTATTTAATATTTGCTCACTGAGTCTTATCTTCTTGTTTTCCTTTGTTTCAGTATACCCAGATGGGCTACTAGATTGCTCTGTCTTGATTGTTGTAGCCTTTGAATTACTTATGTCCTATTACCAGCTGGTTTGAGCTGTTACCAGATATATGAGCCTATGAGTCCATCCACTATTCTTGAATAGAATCAGCTTACATGTGCTGATTGTGGGTCACCTAGTGTGTGGCGTAGGCTGTCACGTATTAACTTAGAGGACTAGTGGTGCTGGTCATATTCACCAGATTCTAGTAGCGGCAGGGGTCATACTCCGAGAGGCCAGGATGCTGACAGCCTTCCCCCACGTGCCAGTGAGGTAGGAGTGTCTCTATTCCCAGAGCACTTTGGTGAGTGAGTTCTGCTGCTGTACCTTAGGCACCCAATGCTTGTACCTCAAAAGATTGGTAGGTGTCACTATCCTCAGACCCCTTTAGCAGGTGGCTAGGTGGTGTGGGTGGAGCTTTCGCCCTCAGTTCCCTGCTGTGAATCAGTGAGGGCACTGTTTAATAGGTAGAGGGGTATCAGACCTCCAAAACTTGCCTTTCCACTACTTCGCTAAAACAATTACAGTCAGATCTCTATCAGAATTGCCTTTCCATTGTAATAGACACGTGGTTCCCTGTAGGGATGAAAGCGAGAGACTGTGGATCTCTTTTGCTTGGCTGGAGCTGGTTGTGGATTATTATTCCAGTTTAGGGAAGTCAGGGAAGGATTTTTCTCTCCCGGATTGTTAATTGCTGCTTCTCTCAGGCCAGGAGAATGGGTTAAAGGGAAAAAAAAAACCCTCAGAGCACTTCACTCCTTGGCCCAGGAAATTCCAATGTTAATGAACCTGCCTGGAGCAGGAAGGGGAGGGATCAGATAGATAGGAGAGAGTAGCCTGGCAATATAGACAAAGTTACTTATCTTGTTTGGTGAAGACTGTTGTATGTGAGATTCCAGAGGGGCATGTAGCCTGTGTATGCTGGCTGGATCGAGATTGCCCCTGAGGGTCAGGCATGTGTCCCGTGCTTGTGCCATTGCAGAAAGCCATGATCAGCTCCTCCGCTCCTAGTCCAAAGCCCAGTGCCAAGGTTTTCTGGCTGGGACAGTGTGCTCCAGGCTCCAAAACCAGTCGCTGCTATCCCGTGGTTTCTCCTTCTCCTGTCAGTCTCATCGGTGTGCAGCATGCATGCACTGGCTGGGTTTCTGGCCGAGGTTACTCCAGGAGTTATGGGCCGCGTCCCCTGCTTGCAAGGTCTCAGGAAGCCATGATCTCCTTAGCGCTTAGTCCAAAGCCCAGCGCCAAGGTTTTCTGACTGGGACATTGGCTCCAGGCTCCAAAAACAGTCACTTCTTCCCTGTGGGTTCTCATTCTCCTGTCAGTTGCATCCGCGTGCAGCCTGCTTGCACTGGCTGAGTCTCTGCGGAAGTTACTCCAGGGGGTTAGGGGATAGGGCTGCGTCCCGTGCTTGCCCCATCTCAGTAAACCACGATCAGCCCAACCACTCTGGCACTAGGGAAGTGCGAGGGCTCAAGGCTATGGCGTGGGATGCCAGTTCCAGAAGCACTCTCTGCTTCACCCTGCAGCTTTTTGCTCCCCTGTCACTCAGGTCAACTCCTTAGTTCTGTGTTTGATGGCCAGGGTTCATAGATTGTCGTGTATGTGATCGATTCACTTGTTTTTCCGAGTCTTTGTTGCAAGAGGGATCCACGGTACTTTCTACCTAGTCAGCCATCTTGGCCCCGCCCCCATGCTATTTTAATATGTTTAATTTGTGGAGGAGTATGAAAATTTGGATTCCAATTGTATTCTGGTGATAACAGTTTAGTTGGTTTATGGAGAAAAAAATATTTCTTTAGGTGGTTTTCATATATGCTAGTAAATTCTTTTTTTTGGTGTCATGAATAATCCCTTTTTGATTTTCTTCAATAAGTTTAAAACTTCCTCAGGAATCCCACCAAAAATTGCACTATGGTGATAAAAATCTCCCTGTCCAAAGGGAACGAGAGCTGTTGATTTAGAGTTTCTCTCATAAAGGAAAGTATTAGCGTTTTTAAAATACCACCATGCACAGAGTTGAGCTACTGACCTTCCCAGGTTTTCTACTACAGTCATTTTTTTTTCATTTATTGTGCTTCAAGTGAAATTTTACAAATCAAGTCAGTCTCTCATACAAAAACTTCTATACACCTTGCTATGCACTCCTAGCTGCTCTCCCCCAATGAGACAACACACTCCTTCTCTCCACTTTGTATTCCCTATGTCCATTCACCCAGCTCCTGTCCACCTCTGCCTTCTCATCTTGCCTCCAGACAGGAACTGCCCACAAGAAGCTTACTCCTCACCTCACCAGTATCATTTTCTGTCCAGTCTCTGTCTGAAGAGTTGGCTTCCAGAATGGTTCCAGTCTTGTGCTAACAGGATGTCTGGGGACCATGACCTCCGGGGTCCCTCTAGTCTCAGTCAAACCTTTAAGTCTGTTCTTTTTTGAGAACTTGAGGCCTGCATCCCACTGTTCTCCAGCTCCATCAGGGATTCTCTGTTGTGTTCCCTGTCAGGGTAGTCATCAGTGGTAGCTGGGCACCATCCATTTCTTCCAGTCTCACGCTGATATAGTCTCTGGTTTATGTGGCCAAGAAGGAGAAATTTACAAGGAGTTGTTAGACTAAAAACTTTCTAAACATCAATTTATAGCCTAACGCAAATCTTTTCTTCTTCATACAAATCGACTAAGGCAATATTTCTAAAGCGAGGCATATAAAACTTCTTAACGTGGGGGCTTAGTGATGGATTGTAGGCAGAGTCAAATCTAGTTGGAGCCCTTGAAATGTAAAGTCGACCAATTAGTTCAGAAAGAGTGAAGATTAAAATCAGCTCTATATCTGAAGCCTTTTGAAACGTAATATCGATCATCAGGCTAAGAGGGAGTAAGTTAGGGACTAGGCATTCACTGGGTGAATTCCCTGAGAGAAGTTAAGACAGCCAATTTATTTACATAAGTTAAAGCCCAAATCTCTGAACGCCATTGTCTTACAGACAGTCAAGACTTTTACAGCTGCAACCTGCCCCTTTATTTTAACAAACTTAGTCTCTATTTAGTTTCAAATTTACAAAAACTAGCAGAAATACTGTGGAAAAATATCAGTGATAGAAGATTTAATTTGGGAGTTGGGATGTGGAACTAAGTCTTGATATGTACTTATCTTGGCTATAAAGTTATTTACAGGTTTAACTTCATTTAATATATCAGCTCTATCTTTTAACCTCTGATTGAACAAGATGCTTTTTCTCGGGCCAGCTGTATGAACATTCTCAACAGTCACTGGGAAATTCTTTATCTAGGTTAGAAATTCTGACTCCCGCCTTCTTTGTTTTTCAACTAATAAAATTTTAATGCAAAGGCTGAATGGTTTCCTTAGAAGAGTAGACATGAAAATCTTAGCTTAATTCAGAATCAAGTTTTTAATTTAGGCCTGAAGCCACCGAATTCAAATGTGCCATCACGTCAATTTCTAAAATTCACATCCAAAAAAAATTCTTTTAGCCCCGCCATACATTCTAGACATCACCACCAATCTTCCAATCCTCCTATCCCCACCCTGCCCTGTCGTTGTTGTTACTCGTGATCCGGTCAGCTCTTGAATCATGGTGAGCTTAAGTATACCATAAAGAAATGTTGCCTATGCCATCTTCTCAATCACTGGTATGTTTGAGCCTATTGGTGCAGTTTTGTTCAATCTATTTCATGGAAGTTTCCACCGACCTTTGTTTTCACTGACCGTCTGCTTAACCAAGCATGATGTCCTTTTCTAACCAGTAGTCTTTCCTGACAACGTGTCCAAAATAAGCAAGGTGAACTCTCTCCATTGACACTTCTAAAGAGCACTCTGGCTGTACTTGCTTCAAAACTCATTTTTCTTCTTCTGGATAGTCCATAGTGTATTCAATATTTTTTGCAAAAAAGTTGCAATGTATCACTTCTTCAATCTTCCTTTTCTTATTGTCCAGCTGTTATGAATTGAATCATGTCCCTACAAAATTTGTATCAACTTGGTCAGGCTATGGTTCCCAGTATTGTGTGGTTGTACACCATTTTGTGATCTGATATGTGATTATCCTATGTGTTGTAAATCCTAACCTCTATGATGTCAGTGGAGCCCTGGCAGTGCAGCGGTTAAGTGTTTGGCTGCTAACCAAAGGGTTGGCAGTTCAAATCCACCAGCTGCTCCTTGGAAACCCTATGGGGCAGTAGTACTCTGTCCTATAGGATCACCATGAGTCAGAATTGACTAGATCGCAATGGGTATGATGTTAATGAGGCAGGATTAGAGGCAGTTATGTTAATGAGGCAGTACTCAGTCTACAGGATTAGGTTGTATCTTGAGCCAATCTCTTGAGATATAAAAGACTGAACTGACCAGAGAAGAGAGGCACCACCTACCACCAAGAAAGTAGCACCAGGAGCAGAGCTTGTCATTTGGACCTGCGGTCCCTGCGCTGAGGAGCTCCTAGACCAGGGGAAGATTAATGACAAAGACCTTCCTCCCAGAACTAAAAGAGAAAGCCTTCCCCTAGAGCTGGTGCCTTGAATTGGGACTTCTAACCTCCTGAACTGTGAGAAAATAAACTTCTGTCTGTTAAAGCCATCCACTTGTGGTATTTTTATTATAGCAGCACTGTATAACTTAGACACTATCTTTTGCATGTATATGAGGTGATTGAAAAGACCATGGTTTGGGTCAGGTGCACTTTAACTGTCAAAGTGACACCTTTGCTTTTTAACACTTTAAAGATGTCTTTTGCAGTAGATTTTCTCAATATGATACATCATTTGATTTTTTCACTGTTGCTTCTATGGGTATTGATTATTGATCCAAGAAGAATGAAATCCTTGACAACTTCAATTTCTTCACCCTTTATTATGACGTCGTCAGATCAGTTTCAAGGATTTTTGTTTTCTTTATGTTCAGATGTAAATCCACATTGAAGGCTTTGACCTTCATCAGTAAGTGCTTCAAGTCGTTTTCACTTTTGGTAAGGAAGGTTGTGTCATTTGCATACCATAAGTTGTTAATGAGTCTTCCTCCAATCCTGATGCTGCATTCTCCCTCATATAGTCCAATTTCTGGAGTTATTTGTTCAGTATATAGATTGAATAAGTAAGTGAGAAGTTATAACCCTTCCACACACCTCTTTTGATTTTAAACTAAGAAGAAGAGGAAGGAGGAAATGTAATAGAAGAGCTGCCACCATCTTCATAGCTGATCAGGCCTTCTTCCTGGGGAATATGTGTGGGAATGGCAATTAAGTGTGTGGGATAATGGTGCAAGGAAAATAAAGTTGGATCAGTGTGAGTTTATTGATATAGAAGCACTAAGCACAGATTCTTCATTCAATATTTCAGTGAGAGGTTAGAAAAGAATCTAATAGTTTATTTGGTTGGGTCACTGAAGCATGGATTATGCAATAGCCTTCACCAAATCAAGTTGAAGTACCAGACCTGCCTGATATACCGTAGAAAAAGTTCTCTAGAGGCTTAGGGCAAATGGCATGTTAGAGTGGATTTATCAGGTTAGACCCACAGACCCACACAGAGAGTGTCCAGAGGACACACCTTTTGCCACAACAGTGAGGAACAAATTTGTCGGGGGAGCCCTAGCATCCTTGAACACTGCTATGATTGCTAAGTCAGATTTCACAGGGGGAACTGCCCCCAACTTATTAAGACACAAAACTACAATGGGGCTGGTTGGAGCCTGTGGTGGTAGGGGCCAAGTGCTGGCACTCAATTGACAAAGACAAGGTGGGCATGGTTACCATGATGGACACTGGTGTCAAAGCACTAATCAGAACAGTCTGACTTATATGGTCTTATGGCATTGGCTACTTAGTCATGGTGTCCCTAGGAGTGAAACAGATGGGAAATCTACTAAATATGTACTTGATCTGTATAAGCAATAGATTTCTAGGTCAAGTAAACAGCAGTCTAAATTGAACTGCCAGAAGAGAGAGTCACAGCTCCTCAGTCAATTCCCAGACTTAAGCAAGTTTACAGACCCACAACCCCTTGAATGAAGGGGAGGCCAGGCCCCCTTCAGGAAGGACCCCACTACACTGCCAGAAATTTATACTGTTAATCTTTCTACCAGCCTTCCCTAAAGGAATCTACCGCCTTTTACGAGAGTGATTGTTCATTGGGGAAAAGGAAATAATCAAACTTTTCAGGGATTTCCAGATAATGACTCTGAACTGACACTAATTGCAAGAGATCCAAAATGTCACTGTGACCCACCAGTCAGAGTAGGGGCATATGGAGTTCAGGTTATTAATGGAGTCTTAGATCTATCTCACAGTGGGTCCCTGAATCCATCTTGTAGTGATTTCCCCAGTTCCAGAATGTGTAACTGAAATAGATATACTCAACAACTGGAGGAACGGGCACACTGAATCCCTGATAAGTGAAGTAAGGGCTATTATGGTAGGAAAATCCAAGTGGAACCCATTAGAAGTGCCCCTACCTAGGAAAATAGTAAACCAAAAGCAATATCGCATTCCTGGAGGGATTGCAGAGATTACTGCCACCATGAAGGACTTGAAGGATGCAGGGGTAGTGATTCTTATCACATCCCCATTCAACTCACCTATGTGTCCTGAGCAAAAAATCAGATAGATCTTAGAGAATGACCGTGGATTATTGGAAACTTGGAAACTTCACCAAGTGTTGATTCCAACTGCAGCTGCTGTTCCAGATGTGGTTTCATTGCTTGAGCAAATTAATACATCCCCTGGTACCTGGCATCTTAGTCATCCAGTGCTGCTATAACAGAAATACCACAAGTGGATGGCTTTAACAAACAGAAATTTATTCTCTCACAGAAAATTGTTCTAGTAAGCTAGAAGCCCTAATTCAGGACATGAGCTCCAGTGGAAAGATTTCTCTCTCTGTCAGCTCTGGAGGAAGGTCTTTGTCATCAATCTTCCCCTGTTCTAGGAGCTTCTCTCCACAGGAACCTTGGGTCCAAAGGACACACTTTGCTCCGAGAGTTGCCTTCTTGGTGGTATGAGGTCTCCTACTCTCTGCTTGCTTCCCTTTTCTTTTATCACTTGTAAGATAAAAGGTGGTGCAGGCCACATCCAGGGGAAACTCCCTTTATATTGGATCAGGGATGTGACCTGAGTGAGGGTGTTACACCCCATCCTAATCCTCTTTAACATAATCTATTCTTGCCTCATTAACCACAGGCAGAGATTAGGGTTTACAACACAAAGGAAAATTACATCAATCACAAAATAGAGGACAACCACACAGTATTGGCAATCATAGCCTAACCAGTTGACACATAACATACTTTAGGAGGACACAATTCGGTCCGTAATATCTGATATGCAGCTATTGATTTGGCTAATTCCTTTTTCTCGACTCTGATTTCAAAGGAACACCGGAACCAATTTGCCTTCAGCTGACAAGGCCAGGAATACATCTTCAGTGTCCTTCCTCAATGGTATACCACTCTCTCGCCCTATGTCATAACTTAGTCCACAGGAATCTTGATTGCCTTTCCCTTTCACAAGACATCACACTGGTCCATTATGTTGACAACATGACGCTGACTGGACCTAGTAAGGAAGAAGCATCAATGACTCTGGACTTAATGACAAAACACCTGCATGCTACTGTGTGGGAATTAATCTCAAAAAAATTCAGGTGTCTTCCACCTCAGTGATACTTACAGGAGTCCAGTGGTGTGGTGCATGTTGAGATATTCCTTCTAAAGTGGAGGATAAATTGTTAAATCTGGGCCCTGCCACAACTACTAAGTACACACAATGCCTGGTGGGCCTCTTTGGATTTCGGAGGAAAATATCCCTCAGTGGGGTGCTCTGTTGTTGTTGTTAGGTGCCATTGAGTCAGCTATGACTCATAGCGACCCTATGTACACCAGAACAAACCACGGCCCAGTCCTGCACCATCCTCACTGGATACTTGAGCCCATTGTTGCGGCCACTGTGTCAATCCATCTCATTGAGGGTCTTTCTCTTTTTTTCTGACCCTCTACTTTGCCAAGCATGATGTCTTTCTCCAGGGACTGATCCCTCCTGATAATGTGTCCAAGGTATGTGAGACATAGTCTCACCATCCTTGCTTCTAAGGAGCATTCTGGTTATTCTTCCAATACCGATTTGTTTCTTCTTTTGGCAGTCCACGGTATATTCAATATTCTTCGCCAACGGCACAATTCAAAAAGGTCAATTCTTTTTTCACTCTTTCTTATTCATGATCCAGCTTTCACACGCATAGAAGACAAGCAAAAACACCATGGCTTGAGTCAGGCACACCTTAGTTTTCAAGGTTCAGCCTTGATTTTCAACACTTTAAAAACATCTTTTGCAGCAGATTTGCTTAATGCAATGTGTCTTTTGATTTCTTGTCTGCTGCTTCCATTGGTGTTGACTGTGGATCCATGTAAAATGAAATTCTTGACAACTTCAATCTTGCCTTCATTTTAAATGATGTTGATTATTGGTTCAGTTGTGAGGATTTTTGTTTGTTTTATGTTGAGGTGTAATCCATACTGAAGGCTGTGGTCTTTGATCTTCATCAGTAAGTGCTTCAAGTCCTCTTGGCTTCTAGCAAGCAAGGTTCTTTCATCTGCATAACACAGGTTGCTAATCAGTTTTCCTCGAATCCTGATGTTGAGTTGTTCTTCATGCAATTCAGCTTCTTAGATTATTTGCTCAGCATACACATTGAATAGATATGGTAAAATGATACAACCCTGAATCACACCTTTTCTGACTTTAAGCCATGAAGTATCCACTTGTCCCATTTGAACAACTGCCACTTGGTCTAAGTACAGTTTCCTCATAAGCACAATTAAGAGTTCTGGAATTCCCATTCTTTGCGATGTTATCCATAATGTGTTATGATGCACACAGTCGAATGCCTTATCATTGTCAATAAAACACAAGTAAACATCTTTCTGGTATTCTCTGCTTTCAGCCAGGATCCATCTGACATCAGCACTGATACCCCTGGTTCTGTGTCCTCTTCTGAATCCAGCTTAAATTTCTGCCAGTTCCTTGTCACTACACTACTGCAGCCATTTTTGAATGATCTTCAGCAAAATTTTACTTGCGTGTGATATTAATGATAAAAAATTAATGATAGTGTCCAGTAATTTCCATATTCGGTGGGATCACCTTTCATGGGAATAGGCATAAATACGGATCTCTTCTAGTCAATTGGCCAGGCAGCTGTCTTCCAAATTTCTTGGCATAGATGAGTGAGTACATCCAGCACTGCATCCGTTCATTGAAACATCTCAATTGGTATTCCATAAATTCCTGAAGCCTTGTTTTTGCTGATGCCATCAGTGCAGATTGGGCTTGGGCTTCTTCCTTCAGTACCATCAGTTCTGATCATATGCTACTTCCTGAAATGCTACCAGTTGGAAATTGATTGAGCATGCAATCCGGATGCACTGATAATTGCTGGCGAGTGGAACGCGAAAGTTGGAAAAAAAGAAAAAAGATTGGTACTTGGAAAATGTGACCTTGGAGATAGAAATGATGCCAGAGATCCCACAATAGGATTTTGCAAGACCAACGACTTCTTCATCACAAAAACCTTTTTTCACCAGCATAAATAGCGACTGTACATGTGGATCTCACCAGATGAAATACACAGGAATCAAGCCAACTACATCTGTGGAAGGAGACAATGGAAAAGCTCGATATCAGTCGGAACAAGACCAGAGGCCAACTGTGGAATGGACCATCAATTGCTCATATGCAAGTTGACGTTGAAACTGAAGAAAATCAGAACAAGTCGACGAGGGCCAAAGTACAGCCTTGAGTATATCCCACCTGAATTTAGAGACCATCTCAAGAATAGATTTGATGCATCGAACACTAATAACTGAAGACCAGACGAGTTGTTGAATGACATCAGGTACATCATACATGAAGAAAGCAAGAGGTCATTAAAAAGACATGAAAGAAAAAAAGACCAAAATAGATGTCAGAGGAGACTCTGAAACTTGCTCTTGATTGTAGAGTAGCTGAAGTAAAAGGAAGAAATGATGAAGTAAAAGAGCTGAACAGAAGATTTCAAAGGGCAGCACAAGAAGACAAAGCAAAGTATTATAAGGACATGTGCAAAGACCTGGAGATAGAAAGCCAAAAGGGAAGAACATGGTCAGTATTTCACAAGCAGAAAGAACTGAAGAAAAAATTCAAGCCTCGAGTTGCAATATGGAAGAATATTGGGTGTACGACTCTAGCCTATTTATCAAGTGACTCTAAAAGCTTGCAAGACCAAGAGAAGGAACTGCAACAAATTCAGAAGGCGGTGCAAGCTGCTCTGCCACTTGGGCCATATGATCCAGCTGATCTAATGGTGCTTGAGGTGCCAGTGGCAGATAGGGATGCTGTTTGGAGTTTTTGGAAGGCCCCTATTGGCGAATGATAGCACAGACCCTTAGGATTTTGGAGCAAAACCCTGACATTCTCTGCAGCTATATACTCTCCTTTTGAGAAGCAGTTTTTGGCTTATTCCTGGGCCTTAGCAGAGACTGAACACTTAACCACGGGCCACCAAGTCACCATGCAGCCTGAGTTGCCTATCATGAGTTGGGTGTTGTCTGACCCACAGAGGCATAAAGTCAGACATGCACAGTCACATTCCATCATTAAATGGAAGTGGTATACACTAGATCAGGCACAAGCAGGACCACAGGGCACAAGTAAGTCGCATGCTTAAGTAGCCCAATGCCCATGGTCTCCAATCATATGATATTACCTGTCCTTTCCCGGTGCGCCTAGGGCCTCGTGGGGAGTTCCTTATGATCATCTGACTGAGGAAGAGAAGACTTGTGCCTGGTTTACAGATGGTTTCACGTGGTTTGCAGGCTCCAGTCAAAAGTTAACAGCAGCAGAAATACAGCCCCCTTCTGGGACCTCCCTGAAGGATAGTGGTAAAGGGAAATCCTTCCCATGGGCAGAACTTCAAGCAGTGAACCTGGGTGTTCACTTTGCTTGGAAGGAAATATGGCTTATGTGTGATTATATACTGATTCATGGACTGTGGCCAATTGTTTGGCTGGATGGTCAGGAACTTGCAAGGAAAAAGATTGGAAAATGGAGACATGGAGGTATGGGGAAGAGACATATGGATAGACCTCTCTGAATGGGCCAAAGAAATGACAGTACTTGTGTCTCATGTGAATGCTCACCAAAAGGTGACCTCGGCAGAGGAGGGTTTGAACAACCAAGAGCATAGGATGATGGAAACCAGTAATCCTCTTTCCCCAGCCACTTCTGTCATTGCCCAATGGGCTCATGAGCACGGTGGCCATGGTGGCAGGGATGGAGTTTATGTGTGGACTCAGCAACATGGATTTCCATTCACCAAGGCCGACTTGGTTACAGCCACTGCCGAATGCCCAGTCTGCCAGCAGCAGAGACTAATACTGAGTCCCCAGTATGGCACCAGTCCTTGAGGAGATCAGGCAGCAACCTGGTGGCAGATTGATTACATTGGACCACTTCCATCATGAAAAGAGCAGCATTTCGTTCTTATTTGGATACTTATTCTGGATACAAATTTGCCTTTCCTGCACACAATGCCTCTGCCAAAACTACCATCCGTGGACTCACAGAATGCCTTATCCACCATCATGGTATACCACAAAGCATTGCCTCGGATCAAGGGACTCACTTCACAGCAAATGAAGTCCAGCAATGGACCCATTCTCATGGAATTCACTGGTTTTACCATGTTCTCTATCATCCGGAGGCAGCTAGCTTAATAGAACAATGGAATGGCCTCTTAAAGAAACAATTACAGCAACAGCTAGGTGGCGATACTTCGCAGGTTTGAGGCAATGTTCTCTAGGAGACTATATACGCACAAAACCAGAGTCCAATATATGGTGTTGTTTCTGCCATGGCCAGGATTCACAGTTCCAGGAATCAAGGGGTGGAAATGGGGGTGGCACCACACACTATTACCCCTAGTGACACAGTCACAGAAGTTTTGCTTCCTGTCCCTGCAACTCTGTGCTCTGCAGGTTTAGAGATCTTAGTTCCAGAGGGAGGAATGCTGTCACCTAGAAACACAACATGGATTCCATTTAACTTGAAGTTAAGAATGCCACCGGTCTCTTTGGGCTCTTCATGCCTCTGGATCAACAGGCAAAGAAGAGGGTTACTATGATGGCTGGTGTGATTGGTCCTGAGTACCAAGGGGAAATCAGGAAATCAGATTGGTGTTGCATAATGGAGGTAAAGAAGAGTGTGTCTAGAATACAGGCGATCCCATAGGGAGTCTCTTAGTACTACCATGCCCTGTGATTAAAGTCAATGGAAAACTACAACAACCCAATTCAGACATGACTACTAATGGCCCAGGCCCTTCAAGAATGAACATTTGGGTCACCCCAGCAGGCAAAGAACCATGACCATCCGAGGTGCTTGCTGAAGGCAAAGGGAATACAGAATGGATGGTGGAAGAAGGTAGTTTTAAATACCAGTTACGACCACTTGACCAATTGCAGAAACGAGGACTGTAATTGTTATGAGCATTTCTTCCTGTATGTGTGCATCAAATATTTTGTTTTCTTATAAAATATAAGATGCAAATTGAGGTAGTACCTTTTTGGTTGTACACATACTAGTTGTATCATATTAGGTGCTAGTATGACTTTGTAAGTGTTTTTACTTAGAGATTGTGTATGATTTAAGAAGATGTGTATAGGTGCCAAGCTGACAAGGGGTGGACTGTGCTGGTTAAGGCTGTGTGTCAACTTAGCTGGGGCATGAATCTCAGTGGTTTGGCAGTTATGTAATGATGTAGTTAGTTATGTAATGATATAGTTTGGCAGTTATGTAATGATGTATTCACCCTCCATGGTGTGATCAGATGTGATTAGCCAATCAGTTGTAAGGGGAGTTTCCTCAGTGCCGTGGCCTGCATCCAATATATACGTGGACGTTCTGGCAAAGCTCACTTGCTTGTGCTGGATCCTGTATCCAGCTTGTCATCATCTCACTTTCGGTTCTTGGAATTTCAGTCAGTGGCCTGCCGTCTGACCTGCCGATCTTGGTTTTGTCAGCCTCCGCAGCCTGTGAGCCAGCAACTTGCTGTCTTACCTGCTGGTCTTGGATTTGTCAGCCTCTGCAGTCCATGAGCCAGCAGCCTGCAGTTTGACTGCCATTCTTGAGTTTGTCAGCCTCTGCAGCTACATGAGTCAGGAGAAGCCTCCAGCATGACGCCTGACCCATAGGCTTGGGACGTGCCAGGCTCTACAGCTGTGTGAGCCATTTCCTTGACATAAATCTCTCTCTTTCTCTCTTCACTGGTTTTGCTTCTCAAGAGAACCCAGCCTAAGACAAAGTTAATAGACATTGGGGTGTTTCTGTTTTAGGGCTATTATGAACAACACTGCTCTGAACATTTCTGTACAATGCTTTGTGTGGATGCATGTTTTCAGTCTCGTGGGCACATAACTAGGAGTGGAATTGCTGGGCCATATGGTAACTCTAAGTTTAACTTTTTGAGGTACTGCCAGACACTTTTCCAAAGTGACTGAACAACTTTACATTCCCACCAACAGCATTAAGTGTTCCAGTTGGTTCATTTTTTATGTAAAGACACAGAATTGCATAACAAACTGTATTTCACTTTCTGCCTCAACTTCTAGGAAAGTCACAACCAAATTCTGTCATCTGAGAAGAATGTAGACCTTACAATGTATATTCTGTGTGGACATTGCCTCTTGACTCAATGCTATTTTCTCTTCCTTTATTTTACTTTTCCCAAAATTACTGCACTTTTTAAAATCTGTAAATGCCTCTTGGCAAAGGAAAGGAGGCCACAGGGGGAGGGAAAGAGAGACACAGGCACCTGAGAAGTTCAAATATTATAAAAGACAGCAACAACATATACCATCAGATACAGAGTTTTTAAATTTATGCACAAAGAATTTAAAATGAGCACGACAGATGTTGTCAGTCCCTTCAGCAAAAGACCACAAGAAAAACACTTGTAACAAGTTGGGTTTATTAGTCATTGCAGCGAGGGAGAACACACACCAAGCAGAAGCATGAGGTGCCTCGGGAAGTGGGTGCTAGAAAGAACTTCTTGGAGGATTTGGGCTTTGGTTGGGTAATTTGGGGAAGGAAGCAGTACACAATACTTACACTCAACCTCCTTAAAGCTCTGCACCAATTCAATCCACATCAGGGAAGTTCTGAGATTTCCAGACCTTCAGTGGTGACGGGATTTGAGTATTTATGTCAGTACCCGGGGAAGGATTTTATCTTGAAGTGTTCTATGAGTGGGTCAGTGTCCTTCCCTCCCTCTCTCCTACCCTTTCTTCCTTTCTGTTGCCCAAGTTTTCCATCTCTGAGATGAGTCAGTACATTTATTTTAACTCATGTTCATTGATGGTCTCCTGGGGAGCCAGCAAAAATGGCCCAGCCTTGGAGCCCCACCTTGGGCCTACAAAGATGGCCAAGCCTTGGAGCCCCGCCTCAGGAGGTTATTGTGTTTGGGGATCTACAACCATAGAAGTTGTGTGGGGCGTGTGGTGCCAGCTGTGTGCTCGGGGAACACAGCCTGGACCCCACCTCACAACCAGTCATCTGTCACACCTGGTCACCTGGATGAGAGCAACCAAATCTACTAGATTATAGATTTCAGAATTTGAGGCTTTCGCCCAACAGTTTTTAACAAAAGTCCTTTTTCCTTTCCCCCTTCACATCAAGAAATCTGTTCTCTCAGCACTTGCGTCATCTCCGGGCACTCAGTCTGGTGGAGGGAAGGCATGGAGGACAGCTGTGGGCTGTAGCCTGTGGCCTCCCTGGGGCCTGGCACCTTGGGTACAGGCAGGCCCAGAGGTCTTTGAATCATTTATACATGATCTGGGTGCAATCTATCCTTATATGATAGCTCATAAAACACGTCTGAGTGTTTTTTGGCCTAGTCCATTTCTCAGTGGATGGACATGAGGTAGGTTGGGTCACAGTGAAATTTGTCTCAGGCACCAGGCCTAGAAGCTTAGACTGTCTCTTGCAAGTAGAATAATTAGGGCCTGGACCTACCCAGCATTGCTAATTTAGCTCCCCCTGTTAAACTGCACCTACATTTGCTAAGTCATTCCATGAGATCCAGGCCTCTCTTGTAGGCTGCACTGGCTTGTTCTTAGCCCCTTTGTCCTGCTCAGGCTCCATTCTGTGTGCAAACCCTGGGGAGGTGTGCTGGGAACCAGGAGCCTCCCTCTGGAAACGGAGAATATTTGTCCCACTGGCAGTGAGATGTCCTCCTGTGGGGGAGGGGAGAGGGTGCAGCAGAAGGACCCCAGGACTGGGGAGGGACAGCCAGGCTGAATTCCAGCCCTGTCCCAGGACCTGCTGGGTGAACAGGAGGAAGGTGTGTAACCTCTGTGCACCTCGGTTTCCCTTCTGATAAACGGTGATAGAGGAACCTATCTTGCAGGGGAGTTGGGAGAATTTTCTAATCCTATATTAAAATGCCTGGTGGATATAAAGCACCTAGCACAGTGTAGGGTCTCCAGAGAGGGAAGCTCTTATTAAGATGAGGAGTGAAAGGAGATTGGAAGATTTAACTTACTGGGCCAGGTCCACAGGAAGACAGTCTTATGCCCCAATACTCACCCCAGATTGAAGGACCGTTGCAGGGTCCCATGAGCTGGACGTGCATGTAGTAGAGTGTGTTAGAGCCCCCAGTGAGGCAGCAGACCCTGATCTCTGGCCTTCTTTTCCTACCCTCGGAGCCTGAAGAGAATCTCTGCCTACGTGAAATCCAGCTACTTCCTCCCAAGTCCTAAAGATGCCTGTTGCTAGGGAGTCGATTCCAGCCGTATAGGACAGAATAGAACTGCCCCATAGGGTTTCCAAAGAGTGCCTGGTGGATTTGAACTGCCGACCTTTTTCTTAACCACTATGCCACAACAGGGTTTCCATAGGAAAGGCCTGTAAATCCAGGATATGGGAGGAGGAGCCAGCCCTGTGCTGTGCTGCCCCAGGAAATAGAGAACATGTGGCCTCCCTCTTCCTTCCCCCCAGCAGCAGCCATCCCTTCTTTTCACTCCATTCCCTTCTCCAAGAACTTATCTGCCCCCTTTTCTCCACCCCAATCCCACCCCATCCAGGCCCTTTAAAGCCTCAGCTCCCACTTCCCTTCAGCCAAGTCCTCCCTCCTGACCTCTCATGTCCCACAATGAAGCCAACCAGACCACCTTTTCCTTAGTGGCACCACTGCCTAGAGGAGCTGCCTGGACCCCTGGCCTATAGGGCTCAGCCCTGAGCTCCTTTTCTGTCCTAAGACACCAGAATGGCTGGTGTGAGGGCCCTGCTCCAGCATGGTCCCTGCCCCAGCCCTGTCTGATCCCCCGGTAAGGCTGAGCTACACCTGCTGTGTCTTGTCCTCCTGGCTACCTGGACTCAAGACTGACGGTGGTAGTGGTGGTGGTGGTTAGGGGAGAGGGTGTCTTCCCTTTGTCCTCTGGTATCCAAGACAAGGGGAGAGTGGACGGTGATGTGTGTGTGTATGGGGAGAGTTATAAGGTTTCTTGCTCATTTCTGTCCCTTCTCCATGTCCCTCTGTCCCCCACCGTGGGGATCTCTACCAAAGGGAGACCGCTCCTGTGCCTGGTGCCCTCATTAGTTCAGCTTTCATTGAGTCCATGAGGACCTGTGTGTGTTGTTGTGAGGGCGCCAGGACAATGGGGAAGGGACTGAGCTGTCCACAGCTTGTGGGGCCCTGGGGGACTTCCTCCTGTCACCCTGTCCTGGCGGTTTTAACTGATCCAGATGCCCCTCCTCTCTGTTCCCAAAATAAATCTCAGCAGCACATATCCCACGGTATTGTAAGTGTTATTTTTCCTGGCAACTAGAACATAAATTCATGGAGGACAGAATCCATCTCGTACTGACTTTTTATATCTGAAGTCTATCACAGTGCCTGGCACACAGTAAATATTCATTAAAAGTTAGAAACTTGAAAGAGTTTTCTCTAGGTAAGGGCCTGGAGAATGCTACAGTCATGATTGAGATATAACGTCTAGAGACAGTTATCTCTGCCATTGGTGATATGCAGTAAAGTTCACAAGATTGTAAATCAACATGTCTGGGGGAAGGAGCCACTAGCTCTTTCTAGCTTAAGTGGTAATAGGTTCTAGCTGCCAGTTGGAAAGCTGGACCTGAGATGGGCAGGCCCTGTTTGCTGGACCTAAGCATAGCAGATCTGGGTGGTCAGGAGGTGGTGTGGGCGTTTCCATGAAGTCGTCCACAAGCAGCAGGACTCACTGGAGAAATGTGGCTGAATAGATTCCCTATAACATGGCCCGATTGTGGAGTGGGGCCTTGTTGAGGTATAGCCTTCAGACTTGGCCCATAGTAGAAAGAAGATTTGGAGAGGAGTCTTACTGGGGCTTGTCCAGATGGTCACTGCCTGCAATGTACCTCCTGCAGTTATTACATAAAAAGGGAGCCAGAGGAGTAATGTTGAAAGTAGTGAAGAAGTCAATGATTGATTAAAAAACATAAAACTGGTAAAAGTTCAGCAAGGCTAGATGTTTATGAACCTCATAAGATACCAATTAGTTAAACTAAAAGCTTATTTACACTTTAAAATTTATGATCTTAAAGACAGAAGGCATAAAAATACAAGTGAATAAAGTAATAGAAGTTGGGGCTGAAACTATGATAACAGATTAAGTAGTTAGAATAAACATATTCATTCAGATTAACAGGTAAATAGCAAATGATTTCTCAAAAGGACCAGATATTACTATCTACTTCAGGCTCTGCAGGCCACATGGTCTCTGCCAACCACTCAACCCTGTCCTAGCGTGAAAGTAGCCATTAATAATCGAAAAATTAATGGCTGGTCTGTGAACCAATAAAACTTCATTTTAATAAACAAGTAGATGTAGTTGGCCAACTCCCAACCTAGAAGCTCAAATTTAAAAGGCATAACTATATTAAATATAAAATATTGGATTTGAAATTTTAAAGGTGATTAATTACTAAAGGAAAAACAACAAAATAACTTAACGTTTAAAAATGATGGAAGATCTCCTAAACAAAGCAGTTGCAAAGGAAAACATTTTCTAAACATTGTGGTCAAATTATACTGCATAAAGTGAAAATATACATTTCAAAACCTGGGGTAGAAGTAGCAAGCGCATCTATGTCCTTCAAACAGAGGCAACCAATAAAGATGGGTATATTATGGCCAGGATCTAGCAGAGGTCCCAGGACCTCAGGCCTCTTGGGGCTCCTCCAGTCCTCATACCGCATCAGTGAATCTCTCCTTCTGGATGTGGAGACTGGGACTCACTCTCTGGGAGCATGGTTGCCTGCATGGTGTCTCCTGCATTGATCTGTTGTCATTCATTGTTAATTACAAATTTCTTGTGAAGTATTCCCCGTTAACAATGTATTAGTTAAAGAAAGACTAAGATGGAAGATTCCAACACCACAGCTTATAGAAAGAAGTTGATTCTTCTTTCATATAACAGATCCACAGGGAAAAGTCCAGGTTGGTGGGGCAGCTCTGCTCCACGAAGTTATTCAGGGACTCAGGCTTGTTCCATCTGTGGCTCTGCCATTCCCTAGGATGCTTTCTCATCTTGGTTGAGTTTCTACCATGAGTTTGGGGAGGAAAAGAGAGAAAAAAACCCTACAAAGCACGTTTCTATCACACAAGTAAGGTGGACCCGCTCTCCGTGTGATTGTTGTCACACCCCTAGTTAATCAGATCTGGCTTTTATCGATGGACTCCACTTTGTGGTGTGGCCCCTTTAGCCCCCCTCCCTCAAATGCCCAATGGCCACCTACATTTCCTCCACTTTTCCTCTTAACTTCCCATTTGAACAATTTTGGAAGGGAGCAGATACGGTTTAGGTCAGAGTTCAAAAAGATTATCTGTGAATACAACTATAAACACTTCACCATAGAAGATAAAATACTGATCAATCTACTAAATCTAATTTTTCTTTAAGACTCTAAAGCAACATGAACCTTGTCTTGTTTGTTCTGGTCCCACCTCTCCACACCCTTGAAAATGGCCCCTTCTATTAACCTCAGGTTGGTTCTCTGTCTCCACATCTGGTCACACAGCAGCATCTAGTCACTTAAAATCCAGATATACCCACATCCATTAAACTCTTCTGGATTTAAGTAATTTCCCTGTATATCTGCTTTCTTTTCTTAACATTAGTTTCTGTTATACAAATAGTGCATGAATACATGTTGTTGAGTGCTGTTGAGTCGATTCTGACGCATAGTGAACCCATGTGACAGAGTAAAACTGCTCTACGGGGTTTTCTAGACTGTAATCTTTATGGGGGCATATTGCCAGGTCTCTTTCTCCTATGGAGCCACTGGGTGGGTTCAAACCGCCAACTTTTCGGTTAGCAGCCAAGTGCTTAACTGTTGGGCCCTGTCTTAGTTATCTAGTGTAGCTATAATAGAAATACCACAAGTGGATGACTTTAACAAAGAGAAATTTATTCTCTCACAGTTTTAAGAGGCTAGAAGACCAAATTCAGGGCGTCAGTTCCAGGAGAAGGCTTTCTCTCTCTGTCAGCTCTGGAGGAAGGACCTTGTCATCAATTTTCCCCTGGACTAGGAGCTTCTCAGCACAAGGACCCCAGGTCCAAAAGATATACTTTTCTCCTGGCACTATTTTCTTGGTGGTTTGAGGTTCCACTGTCTCTTTGCTTGCTTCTCTTTTTTATATCCCAAAAGAGATTGACTTAAAACACAACCTAACCTTGTAGATTGAGTCCTGCCTCATTAACAACATAGAGATAGGATTCACAACACATAGGATAATCACATCAGATGGCAAAATGGTGGACAATCACATGATACTGGGAATCATGGTCTGGCCAAGTTGACACACATTTTGGGGGGACACGATTCAATCCATAATGACCACGAAGCATTTTTCGTAAAATTCCATTTATAATTATTTGACATTATGCATTAACCATCCTGAGAGCACCCAATATTACCTTTATGCAGGAAGAATCCTAATATTTACCACTTCAGAATTTTTCTACTTTTTTAAATCAGGGCTTGTCTCTGACAGTTAACAATGAAACAAAAAAAGCCCATTGCTGTTGAATCAGACTCATGGCAACCCAATAGGATGGAACAGAACTGCCTCATAGAGTTTCCAAGGAGAGGCTGGTAAATTCAAACTGCCAACCTTTTGATTAGCAGCCGGGCTTTTAACCACTACGCTACCAGGGCTCCAAGGTAACGTTGTTGTTGTGTGTGTACAGTCGATTCTGACTCACAGGCCCTTTGAAGTCCTCTAAGGCCTCTCCTTTCTGTGTGATTACAGGAGCAATTATGTAGGTTAATGCAGCTTCTTTAACATCCAAGCCGTATTCAGACTCATACTCCGCCAAAGCATTACTGCGGGATTCTGGGTCTTTGCACATTGAATGATGTTCTACTTTATCACAGCTGTTTCCTGAAGTAACAGCAAAGCAGCTAAAAAAAGAAAAAAAAAATTTGATGTTTTTATTTTATTGTCCCAATTTCTAGAATTTCTTGTGAGATTAGAAGCATGTTTTTTTCCAAAGAGGAGCCCTGGTGGCAAAGTGGTTAAAGCACTCAGATGCTAACAGAAAGGTCAGCGGTTTCAACCCACCAGTCGCTCTGTGGGACAGCTTCTGTAAAGACTAAAACCAACCAAAACTAAACCTGTTGCCATGGAGTCGATTCCAACTCCTAGCGACCACGTAGGACAGAGTAGAACTGCCCCATAGGGTTTCCAGGGAGTGGCTGGTGGATTCGAATTGCCGACCTCTTGGAAACCCTATGGGGAACTTCTACTCTATCCTAAGGGTCACTAAGAGTTGGAATTGATTCAACAGCAAGGGGTTTGGTTTTTGGTTGTTTCCAAAACATTCCAAATACCTGGACTACACAATGAAGTGAATGGAAATCAGGAAAAGTAACACTTAGGGAAAGAAGGGTGAGGTACTCTTCACTCTGCTGCTGCTCCCAACCCAGTCCATCAGTGAGAATAGGAAACAGAACTCTTGATTTTGGGTTTGTTTAGTGTTGTAACTCTAGTGTTGGCCCCTCCCCCTTTTTAAACCCTTGTGTTCCATCCTGCCACCCCCACCTGAAGGCAGTCAGAGGAAGCCACTCTGAGAAGGAGCTGCTAATGGTCCATCGCTGACTGGCCTCTGCCCCAATTAGCAATGAAGATGATGACAGCTCTTCTATTACTTCTCATTTCCCTTTCTTTCCCTGTCTCTTTAGTTCTTCTTCACTGTCTCCCAGGAAAGTTGAATCCTGAGAACTTGGAACAGCTACCTGGACAACTGAAACAATTCTCCTTATTCCTGGGAGATTGTCCTGATTTGCAGGGGAGAAGGTAGGAAGAAGGGAAAGGAGAGGACATCTCTCTATCTCTGCAACTGTTTATGAACTCTCCAGACCTCATCATCTTGTTGTCCTTCTTCTAGCTCACCTTTGTGGACTCTTACCTATGATGTCTTAGATCAGAACTGCATGTTTGAGCCCAAGTGCCTGGATGAGTTCCCAAATCTGAACGCTTTCATGTGAGGCTCCCTGCACCTTTCTCTTACAGAAAAACTCACAAGCTCCCCTGGGCCCTGAGGAACCCCAGGGTGGTAGACTGTTGCCCAACACCAGCTTTTGCCTAAAGAGACCAAGAGTGGGTCACCTCTAAGCCTCTAAGTCTTGGTAAAGGCCTGACTCCTTTCACCCCAAAGGCTCTGTCTACCAGAAATGGGGGTAGGTGGAGGCAGGCAGCATGTGAATGTTGTAGTTTTGGTCTGATTCTTTTGAACTCGGTTCGGGTCTTTATGGCGTTTGGTATGCTTTCCCTTCAGGCTTTGGAGAAAATACCTGTGTACATGCAGTCTGACTGCTTCTTCAAGATTCCCATCAACAAGACGGTCCAGTGGGGCAACAAGAAGATATGCTGAGCTGGAGGCAGAGTCACACTGCTTGTCTTGTTCCATCCTGTCCCTAAGGAGGCCTTGTCCTCTGTCTTCTCTGCTCTTTTACAATAAATAGTACTTAGATCATTGCTGTCTAGCTGGATTTCTCTTAGCAGTAGAGGCCAAAGGAGAGTAAGGATATGTGGAGGGTTATGAAGATGTGAATGCAATCTTTCCACCATTCATACCCCCTGCTCCCCAGGTATGTTCATGGCTACAGCGATTCATGCCCAAGCCTGAAGGGTGGGTACTTGAAATAAAGACGAGATTGAACAGTTGCAGAGAGAAGGTATGTCAAATGGGACTGGAGGCCCTGTAGAAAATACAAGAAGATATCAAGTAAAACTCTGTATACTGAAGGTACTGATGAACTGGAGTTGAGAAACTGACCCATGTATATATGAAAATTTAGTATGACAAAGGTGGTATTTCCAAAGAGTGGGCTAGCCAAAAGTAGAGCTAGGATAATTCTTAACAATTAAAAATAACAGAGCCCTACCTCACACCATCCATGAAAACTAATTCATCTGGAATTTAAACACAGTATTAAATACCAAGCTATAGAAATATTAATGAAACTATGATTGTGATCATAAGGTGGGGACAGTTCCTCTAATAAGATAGCAAAGAAAAATCCACGAAGAGTTACCAATTGAACAGTATCAAAATTGAAAAGTTTTCTATGATAAGGAACAAATATGCAAAATTGAGACAGGTGACGAAGAGACAAAGGAACCAAAGATTACCTAAAGAACTCTTATCAGTCATTAAAACTCAGAAGAAAAATGAACAAAATCTATGAACAAGTTAGAGAACTCAAAATAGGTGTGACCAAAAAAAAAAGGAAAAAAATGTTTAACTGTAATCCAAGGAACTGCAGATTACACCAGTGTGATTCCATAGTTCATCAGATGACAAATATTAATCAATTGATAAAGTGTTGGCAAAGCTTGAGAAAGTGCTAAGCATTTCCTACTGGTGAGCTTGTAAACTGGTATAGCTCCAATGGAGGACAATTTGTCAATATCATTTAAAATTTAAACATCCTATGACATGACAATTCCAACCTATAAAATCTCAACCATACACCAAAGGAGGCATATACTGAGGTGTTCATAGTTGAGTTTTTAAAATTAAGTGGCAGATTAGTACATACGGTATGATATCGTTCACGTTTTGATTAGAGCAACTGAAACATCAGTCTACTTTCCACAGATACACGTGTATGTAAATGAATAGAAGAAGGTCTGAAGGACACACAAACTGACGACAAGGTCTCCTACAGGCAAATGGGAAAAAGGTCAGGCTTCAGGGTAGAAGTAAAAGGGGACTTTACAGATAAGGCCAGGTTTTTTTCTTTTTATTAAGGTGAATGCATTCATGTTTTCTTTTTTATTGAGGCAAGGAGCTGTGGTGGCCCAACAGTTAAGCACTTGGCTGCTAACCGAAAGGTTGATGGTTCGAACCCACCCACTGGCTCTGCAGGAGAAAGACCTGGCAATCTACTCCCATAAAGACAAAAAAAAAAAAAAAAACCCATTGCCGTTGAGTGGATTTTGATTCAAAACGACCCTAGAAAACCCTATGGGACAGTTTTAATCTATCACATGGGGTGTCTGTAAGTCACAGTCAACTCAACAGCACCCAACATGTATTCATGCACTATCTGCGTTAAAAAAAAAAATTGCTGTCGAGTCGATTCCAACTCATTTGTGTAACAGAAACTAATATTAAGAAAAGAAAGCAAACTTAGGGGCAAACAACTTAATCCACAAGAAGAGGTTAAACGGATGTGAGTATATTTGAATTTTAAATGAAAAGGTGCTGCTGTGTGACCAGAGGTGGAGACAAAGCCAGCTTGAGGTTAATAGAAGGGGCAGTTTTCAAGGGTTCAGAGGGCTGGGACTAGAACAAACCAGATAAAGAGACTGTTGTTTTAGATTTAGAAAATTAGATTTGTTAGATAGGTCTGTATTTTATCTTCTACGGTGAAATGTTTCCACTTGTATTCACAGATACTCTTTTTGAACTGTGGCCTAGACCCTATCTGCTTCCTTCTAAAATTGTTTCCAATGGGAAGAAAACTGCAAGAATGGCTGACACGCAGGTGGCCATTAGACATTTTGGACAGGACCATACTTTAGTGGGGGCCTGATGAAAACTTATCATCAATGATGAGTGACAAGAGATCAGTGTAGGAGACACCATGAAGCAACCTTGCTCTCAGAAAGTGAGTCCCCTTCTCCCTATCCAGAAGGAGAGACTCACTGATGGGGTGTGAGCACTGGAGGAGCCCCAAGGAGCCCCAGGTCTCGGGACCTCTGCTAGACACTGGCCACAATACACTCATCTTTTTTGGTTGCCTCTGTGTGAAGCACATAGGTGTGCTACTTCTACCCCAGACTGTGAAATGTATGTTTTCATCTTTTACATTATAATTTTGACCACAATGTTTAGAAAATGTTTTCATTTGAAACTGTCTTTGTTTCTTAGATCTTCCACCTTTTTTAAGCATTGAGTTATTTTGTTCTTTTTCCTTTGATAATTAATCACCTTTTTAATTTCATATCTAATATTCTAGCTTTTATATAGTTATGCCCTTTCAGTTGGAGCTTCTAGGTCAGGAGTCCACCAACTACAGTCACTAGTTTATGTAAATAAAGTTCTGTTGGAACGCAACCCAGCCATTCCTTTAAGGACTGTCTATGGCAGCTTTTACCCTAGACTGGATTGAGTGATTGGCAGAGCCAGTGTGGCCTATACAGCCTAAAACCTTTACTATTTGACCTCTTAGTGAAAACATTTGCTGTATACTACTCTAGATATATACGTTAATCTAACTAAATATTTTTATTCTAGCTACTTTTATTGTAGTTTCAGCCCTAACTTCTATTACTTCATTCACTTGTATTTCTATCCTATCTGTCTTTAAGTTTATAAATTTTAAAGTTTAATAAACTTTTAGTTTAACTAATGTGTATCTTACCAGGTTCATAAATCTTCCACCATTACTGAACTTTTATCTTACTAGTTTTATGTTTTTAATCAATCATTGACTTCTTCACTACATTTAACATTACTCCTCTTGCTCCCTTTTTAATAACCTCAGGAAGTACACCGCAGGCACTGACCACCTGGACAAAGCCCAACAAGACTCTTCTCCAAAATCATCTCTATGCTATGGGCCATGTCTGAAGGCTGCCCTTAACCAGGCTCCACTCCACAATCTGGCCATGTTATAAGGAACCTGCTCAGCCACATGGTTCCCCAATGAGTCCTGTTCCACTGTGGACGACCTGATAGAAACGGCCACACCACCTTCTGACCACCCAGAAAAGCTACACTTTGACCCCACAAACAGGGCCTGCCATCTCAGGTCAAGCTTTCCAACCAGCAGCTTGATAGAGCCTATAACCATTTAAGCTAGAAAGAGCTAGTGACTCCTTCCCCCAGACATGTTGATTTAAAATCTTGTGAACTTTACTGTATTTCTTGATGCCACAGATGGCTGTCTTCAGACCTTTATATCCCAGTCATGACTGGAGAGTTCTCCAGGCCCTTACCTGGAGATAATTCTTTCAAATTTCCAACTTTCATTGAATATTTACTTTGTGCCAGGCACTGTCACAGATGAGATATAAAAAGTCAAATAAAACATGGATTCTCTCTTCCATGAATTTATGTTCTAGTTGAGCAGAAAAACAGGAAAAACAACAGTTACACTACAGTGGGATACGTGCTGTTGAGATTTATTTTGAGAACAGAAACGAGGGGCATCTGGATCGGTAAAAGCCTCCAGGAGACGGTGACAGGAGGTAGTCCCCCAGGGCCCCACAGCCTATGGACAGCTCGGTCCCTTCTCCATTGCCCCAGCACCCTCACAACCACACACATAGCTCCTCATAGACTCAATGAAAGCTGAATTAATGAGGGTGTCAGGCTCAGAAGGGGCCTCTCTTTGGAAGACATCCCCATAGTGAGGGACAGAGGGACATGGAGAAGGGACAGAAATGAGCAAGAACCTTTATAACCCTCCCCAAACGCACACATCGCCATCCACCCAGCCCCTATCTTGGATGCCAGAGGACAAAGGGAAGACACCCCCTCCTCCAAACACCACCATCACCACTAGCAGAGCTAGTCCTGAATCCAGGTAGCCAGGAAGACAAGACATAGTAGGTGTGGCTCAGCTATTACCTAGGGATCAGACAGAGCTTGGGCAGGGACCACGGGAGCAGGGTCCACACACCAGCCATACTGGTCTCTCAGGGCAGAACAGGGAGCTCCGGGCTGAGCCCTACAGGCTGAGGTCCAGGCAGCTCCTCTGAGCAAAGGCTATACTGAGGGAAAGGCAGTGTGGCTGGCTTCACTGCAGGGCCAAGAGAGGCCAGGACAGGGATTGGCTGAAGGGAAGTAGGAAACTGAGATCTTTAGAGGGCCTAGATGGAATGAGGTTGCGGTGGAGAAATAAGTCCTTGGGGGAGGAGAATGGAATGAAAGGAGGAAAAGGGAGGAGAGGGATGGTGCTGGGGGGTGAGGACAGGCAGGTGTTCTCCCAGCCTGGGGCAGCAGGAACAGGGCTGACTCCTCCTCACATCTTCTGGGTTTACAGACCCTACTTATTGCCCCACAGGGCTGGTTTTGTATAGATAGGACTTGGGAGGAAGTGGCTAGACTTCATGTAGGCAGAGATCCTCTTCAGGCCCTGAGGGTGAGAAAAAGAAGGCCCAAGATCAGGGTCTGCTGCCCCACTGGTGGCTCTAACACACTCTACTACATGCACAGCCACCTCATGAAAACCAAAAAAAAAAAAAAAAAACCTGTTTCTGTGGAGCTGATTCTGATTCACAGCAATCCTATAAGATTAGAGATCAGAATAGAGCTACCCCATAGGATTTCCAAGGAGAGTCTGGTAGATTCCAACTGCCGACCTTTTGGTTCGCAGCTGAACTCTTAACCAGGGTTTCCTCCAACTCATGGGACCCTGTAAAAGTCCTTCCATCTGGGGTGAGTACTGGGACGTAAGCCTATCTTCCTATGGCCGTGGCCCAGTAAGTTAAATCTTCCAATTTCCTTTCATCCCTTATCTGAATAAGAGTTCCCATCTCTGGAGAGCCTACACTGTGCTAGGTGCTTTATATCCACCAGAGATTACAATATAGGATTAGAAAATCCTCCGAACTACCCTTCCTCCTGCTCACCCAGCAGGTTGTAGGACAGGGCTGGAATTCAGCCTGGCTAGTTCTCTCCCCACTCTTGGGCTCCTTCTGCTGCACCACTTCCCCTACCCCACAGGAGGACATCTCATTTCCAGTGGAACAAAATTCTCCTTTTGCAGAGGGAGGTTTATGAATCCCAGCACGCCTCCCCAGGGTTTGCTCACAGAATGGGGCCTGAGCAGGAAAAAGGGGCTCAGAACATGCCTGTGCAGCCTGCAAGGGAGGTCAAGCTTGCACAGAATGACTCAGCAAATCTGGGGGCAGGTAGACAGGGGGAGCTGGGCTACCAATGCCATTCAGGGTCAAGCTGTAATTATTCCACTTGCAGGAGAGACTCCAGGCTTCTCAGCTTGGTAACAGTCTCACTGTACTCCAACCTACCTCACCTCTAGCTAAGGAAAAAAAAAAAATAAGGAGACCAGGCCAAATGACACTCAGGTGTGTGTTCGGGGCTATCATAACAGGGTAGACAATTCTCAGAGGATTCAAAGACATCTGGAGCTTCCTAAACCCAATGGGACCAAGCTCTGGCAAATCGCAGGCCACTGTCCACAGCCGACATTCACAGGCATTCCCAAGGTGCTCAGCTTGGACCAGAACCAGAAGCTGATGAGAACTAGCCAAGAAAGCAGATCTCTGATGGGAAGGGGTAAAGAAAAAAGAACTCTACGCTGAAAACCATGTTGGACAACTGCCTCAAATTATCAAATCTGTAATCAAGTATATTGGGTTGCTCTCAAACCAGCTGATCACATGTGATGGATATCTGGCTGTGAGGTGGGGTCCAGGCTGTGTTCCTCTAGGACCGAGTAGGCACCACACACCCACACACCTCCTGTAGCCTTGGTTATCCAACCACACTGAGCTCAGAGGGTGGGCTCCAGGGCAGGGCCAACTTTGCAGGCCCCACTGTGCCTGACCCAGTGCCTCATCCACAGGAGATCATCAGTGAACATGAGTTAAAATAAATGTACTGACTTATCTCAGAGATGAAAAACCTTAGACAATGGGGAAGAAGAACGGGTAGAAGAATGGACGGAAGGACACTCTCCCATCATAGAAGAAGATAAAGTCCTTCACAGGGGCACCCAAATAAATACTCAAGCCCCAGCACCTCTACAGACCTGGGAGCTTCAGAACATGCCCACAGGTGGACTAGACTGGTACAAAGCGTTCTGGAGGTCAAGTGTAAATATTGTCTGTGTCTATGGAATTTACCACCAATCCTTCCTTGTCTCAGTCCTACTACTACCAGCTACATACACACTCCTCAAGTTCTGCCTCATCCATACTTTGTTAGGCTGTGAAGCTCGGGCAGAAAAAGGGCTCGAGCTTTCCCTTTCAGCACAGGAGAAAGACAGCCATTGACTACTGCTCATAGAAGTTGACAGGAGGCTTGGCACAACCTGTACTGGTTCTGTGATCTTGAACAAATTCCTTATCCCCTTCAGCTAAGTTTTCTCATCGATAACATAGTGGTGATAATTCTATCTACCTGGTAGTAATGTTGTGAAAATTAAATCTGGCACTATATATGTAAAATGCTTAGCACAGGTCCTGGCATAAAGCAAGTGCTCCATAATTGCTAGTTATTGTTAATTTTAGCCCCCCAACTAGGAAAGTGTCATGGAGATGGGAGAAATATCAAAGAGGTTCCAGCATCACCTCAAAGCGGGCAATGAAGTCCTTCAGGTTTGGGAACGCGTCCAGGCACTTAGGCTCAAAGATACGGTTCAGGTCAAGGATGTCATAAGCAAGGAAATCCACAAAGGTGATCTGTGAAAACCAAGGATGAGTGAATGGGAAGCTCCATCATCTGGGAGGAAAGACAACCTGTGTCCCCATCTCCTTCCCCCTTTACCTTGTCCCCTGCAAACCACGGCCGCTTCCCCAGGAACTCTGAGAAGAGCCTCATCTTGTCAGGGAGCCCCTCCAAGTACTGCGGCTTCAGCTTCTCCTGGGGCAGAAAACAGCTGTTACCACCCTCGAACCCTGCTCCCAGGGCACAGGGGCAGTTCCCCAACTGCTGCCAGCACCTAGCTGTTCACAGGTGAGCCGCCATTCTCCCTGGACTGCCCCTGGGCCAGTGCCCAGGCTTCCATTTAATCAACCAGTATTTATTAGACCCCCTACTAGGTATCACTTCCATTTGTCAGCGGCATGAGAAGGCCCAGAGGAAAACAACTCTGACTTGACTCTATCACCACTGAGCCCCATCAACCCACCTTTCAGTCAGACCCAGGAGTGCTGTGAGCCTCTGGCCAAGTGCAAGACTCATATGTAAAGGAACAAGAAGTATAAGAGCTCAAGGAAAAAAATGGGAAGTTCTAGCTTGCAGGGTGGCACAAGACTTGACAGGGTATTTGAGTAGTTTCCTGAAAGATAAGGAGAGTTCAAGATGCTGAAAAGGAGGAGGGAGGGGAGAGAGCATTCCCGCAGAAACAGACTCTGTGGTGATGCTGTGTGGCTAACAATCAAGGTACATGAGAATCCTGTCAGTAGCAAGGGAAAGACACTGGGAAAACTAGTTAAACACATTGTTTAGGAACTTAATTTCCACACTGGGGAGTCTAGGCTTTATCCTACAATTAGAGGGGATTGATTCAGAGTTTTCATTTGAGGAGATTTAGGGTTATTTGGGCCGTATGGGGCAATTATACTCTGTCCTATAGGGTCGCTACGAGTCGGAATCGACTCGACGGCAACGGGTTTTTCAGGGTTATGAAGGTCACTCTGGTAGCAGTACAGGGGACGTCTTCAAGGAATCGTAGCTCTAAGGCGTTCAAAGGGCAAACAGGAGCACTGTAGATGGGAATGCAAGAGTCCAAACTCCCACTTCAAACCCTGCCCTGGCACAGCCCACTGGAAACTCACAAAATCAGGGCTGTAGCACACCCTGGCCAGGTCCATGCTGGTGTCCATAACCTGGTTCTCCAGGATGTCCACGCGGATCTTCTCCTCTTCTGTCTCCCCACCTGCAGCCCACACATCGGACACTCACCCTCAGCATCCCATGCAGCCAAGCCCTGGGAATGGCCGCCTGGCCTCCTGTGCCCCCACACCTACCCCCAGCCCCACTCACACAGGTCGTGCTTGCGGGCAATGTAGCGCAGGATAGCGTTACTCTGGGTGATCTTGTGAGCCCCATCAATTAAGTAGGGCAGCTGCAATGGCAACCAGGCAGGTTTGTTGTGCCGCCAGACTCCCCAACACCCCCATCCCCTATGAAAGGGCAGACTGGGACCTGGCACGCTGAGGGCCTGGGCCATGGTAGACACCGAAGAAATGTATGTACAGCGCATGCATGATCTGGAACAGGGAACACCACGGAGAGGCAGTGAAGAGAACCAGGAATGAGAGGGGTGGAGCAGAAGGCACCTGGTAGTAAAACTCCAGGCTGGGGGAAGGAGATGGAGGAAGAGACACCTTTTAATTCCCCCCCCCCACCCCCCCCACAACTCCCGTACCTACATTGGGAAAGTCCAGGCCAAGCTTGAATTTCTCATTCAGCCACTGGCTTCTGTCATAGTCCGGAGCTATGGTGGGAACGATGAAATGAAAACAAACCTCCTTGTAGTCCAACATTCCGTCCCCAGCGTCACTGCAAGAACCCCTGAGGCTGGTGGATCTGGCAGCTGACAGAACCACTAAGTCTCACACTCCCAGGACCAAGGCTTACAAAAGGCTTAGGCAGGCCCTCGGGGGAAATTGGATTCCGATTATTGATAAGGGGTGGGAGCAGATCCAGCTGGTGCAGGCCCTGCAGAGGTGGGCAACAGGTGGCCAGGGCATGGGCTGCTTGTTACCAAATCAGCATTAGTTGGCAGAGGGGCCAACACAAGGGTGTCATTACCGTCCCCCATCGTGTACTTCTTCTCCTCATAGTTTGAGTCGGTGTATTCCAGAAGCAGGCGGATTGCATGGGCCAGCTGGGAGAGACAGCAGGGGGAAGGGGTCAGAGATGGCGGGATCCTGCCTGCCTGACTTCATCTCTTCCATGTAAGCAGGCACCACCCTCCCCTCTCCTCACACAGCCGAGAAAACCCCACAGAAGTCGCACCCGTTGTCTCTCATTACTCCCCCGTCCTCTATCTCATTCAGCCCCAAAGTACTCAGCGTGGAGGAGGACAGGCTGCAGAATGGGGCTCAAGTCCAGCAAAGCCCCTGAGAGGAATCTACTAGAATTGGTCCCCGACCTGCTCAGCACTTCCTCGCCACCAGGCCCCCGTCCCACCCCAGCAAGCGGACCCTTTGCTTACCCCGCGGATATCCCAGTAACCCAGGGTCACGGCCATGGTGCACGTGTTCGCGGTGGTCTCAGCTGGTCCACGTCAGGGGAGCTGAGGTCGGACTTTACCAAGCTGTCCCGGGCGGAGTTCCGTGACGCTAGGCCCCGCCTCCAACGCGCTGAGTCGGTGCATTTCCGCACCCCCATCTCCGCCTTAGCCCTTCCCACCGCCTGCCTGCAGACGCCCGGACCCCTCCCTTTCCCGTTCTGGGCGCCGGGCCTAGACGGCGAAAGGGAGTAAATTCCATTGCTGCTACCAGCTTGGAAGATTCCGGTAGGCCAGGCTTGGACGCACAGAAACCGAAGGCAGCTGGACCCCTCAGTGGCTTCCTCTGCCCGCGTTCAGACCCCAGCTGGGTCCTGGGGGAGACCGTGGCGCACTTGGGGAGACAAGGCAGAAACACAAGAGAAGTAATGCTCCTCGCCTCCCTTTCCTTAGGGCCTTGCTCGGCCTTTGCTCCTCGGTGCCGAGTTCCCTAGGAATCGGTGAGGCTCAGGCCAAAATGGGACTGCACTACAACCAGAGAGATTAAAATCAGCACCTATACAAGGAAAAGGACTCCTGGTCTATCAGAAAAGCTCCTGGGAGGTCTGATGCTCCATGATGGGTTCTCCTTTACAGGAACAAAGTAGCAGTGGACGGGACTGACCACCCACTACCAGGGACAGAGAACAGGAAATGTGGGCTCAGTGTTTTCTTTTCATGGACTGTTAAGGACCCTGCCCTTTGTCAGTCCTCTGGCAAAGGAGTGTAAGGAACAACTGGAAATTCAACAGTTAGCATTTCAGCCCATTGTGTGACTCTAAGTCCAGGAATCAGACCCAGCAATAAGACTGCATATAAGGTACAGCCCCAGGAGTCTCCCTCCAGCCAGCTAGATAACCCTCATATTGACCCACCCCCAAACCAGGACCAGTGACACGAGAGTGGCAGTCACAGAGGGCAAGTGAGCAAGATCTTTTCTTCAGCAGGGCCAGAGGCCTGTCCTGTGCAGGGGGGGGTGGGGTGCAGGGTGGAGTCAGGAGGACTGCCCACAGAACAGTGTCGCGGTGGCACCACAGTCCCCTCATTACACAGGGTACAGACCCTCAGACATCCAGTCCCGTGGATTCTAGCCCTGGGTCTGACTTGTGCCTCATGTGTGGTCTTAGGTAAGACCAAAGACCCCCTGAGCCTATTTCCTCACTGGTGATTTGAAAGGCGTGCCTCAGGTGGCCTTTGAGATACTTTGTGACGTGTGACCCAGAGTACAGTCTCCACAAGAACAATGTCCTCTCTGCCGACTTTGCTCTTTGAAGGCAGAAGAGTATTTCAAAATGAAGATAACATGAAATAATTTAGCCTGTGGTGAATTTCTCTTGTGTAAAGGATATTAGAAGATTTAATGGATCTATGGAAATAAATGAGAGGAACTTTAAAAAAAGAAAATGGTTTACAGAACATTTAGAAAAAAGCTCAATAAAGACTTGGAAGATCTAAATGCCACATAGACATACACAGAACACTCCACCCAGCAGCAGCCAATTATACTTTCTCCTGTGAGTACCCAATCAGTTAAAAGGGAGTTTCCTTGGGGGTGTGGTCTGCATCCCAACAGAAGCAGATGTTATAGATTTTTGCTCACTCTGGATCCTGTGGCTGCCTCCTGTTCGTCTGACCTTCAGTTCTTGGGACTTGAGCTATCAGCTTAACTGCAAATCTTGGGATTCATCCATCTTCACAGCCTGAGAGCTGGAGACCTGCCCAGCTAATCTGCCAATCTTGGGTTTGCCAGCCACTGCACCTATGTGAATAGAGAGAAGCCTCTATCCTGATCCACGGACTTGGGAGGTTCCAGCCATTCCCTTGATATAAATATAAATATATATATATATATAAGCTTTACTGGTTACAGAACCCAGCCTAAGACAACTGCTAAAGGTATTTCAAGCATAGAAAAAAGATGGAATACTCCCAAACTCCGTCTATGAAGCCAGCATACCCTGAAACCAAAACCAGGTAAAGACATCACACACACAAAAAAAAAAATCCAGACAAGTATCCCTCATGAACGTAGATGCAAAAATCCTCAACAAAATTCTAGCCAGTAGAATTCCACAATGTATCAAAAAAACAATTCCACATGACCAAGTGGGATTCATACCATCATGCTGGGATGGTTCAACATTAGAAAAACAATCAATGTAATCCATCACATAAATAAAAGAACCACATTATCTTATCAATTAATGCAGAAAAGGCCTTTGACAAAGTCAGAAACCCATTCACGATAAAAAACCTCAGCAAAATAGGAAAGGAAGGGAAACTCCTTGGCACAATAAAGGGCATTTACACAAAGCCAACAGCTGACATCATCCTAAACAAAGAGAGTCTGAAAGCATTCCCCTTGAGAATGGGAACCAGACAAGGATGCTCTTTATCACCACCCTTATTCAACATTGTGCTGGAGGTGCTAGCCAGAGCAATAAGGCAAGAAAAAGGAATAAAGTACCCAAATTGGTAAGGAGAAGTAAAATTATCCCCATCCGCAGAAGATATGATCTTATAAACAGAAAACCTCAAAGAATCTACAAGAAAACTACTGGAACTAATTAGAAGATCTCAACAAAGTATCAGGATACAAGATAAACATACAAAAATCAGTTGGATTTCTCTACACCAACCAAGTTGTTGTTAGGTGCCACCAAGTCGGTTCTGACTCATAGCGACCCTGTGTACAACAGACCGAAACACTGCTTAGTCCTGCGCCATCCTTACAATCATTGTTATGCTTGAGCTCATTGTTACAGCCCTGGTAGCACAGCGGTTAAGAGCTTGCCTGCTAACCAAAAGGTTGGCAGTTCAAATCTACCAGCCACTCCTTGGAAACCCTATGGGGCAGCTCTACTCTGTCCTGTAGGGTTGCTATGAGTCTGAATCAACTTGACAACAACGGGTATTACTATACAGTGATCACACCAACAAAGAGAACTTCAAAAAGGAAATCACCAAATCAATACCATATATGATAGCCCCCAAGAAGATAAAATACTTAGGAATAAACCTAACCAGAGACATAAAAGACCTATACAAAGAAAACTGCAAGACACTACTGCAAGAAACCAAAACAGACCTGCGTAAGAGGAAAAACATACCATGCTCCTGGATAGGAAGACTCAACATTGTGAAAATGTCAATTCTACCCAAACCAATTTATAGATACAATACAATCCCAATCCAAAATCCAACAACATTTTTTAATGACACATAGAAGCAAATCACTGACTTCATATGGAAAGGGAAGAGGCCCTGGACAAGTAAAGCATTACTGAAAAAGAAGAACAAACTATGAGGCCTCACACTACCTGATTTTAGAACCTATTATACCATCCCGATAGTCAAAACAGCCTGGTACTGGTACAACAACAGATACATAGACCAACGGAACAGAAGTGAGAATCCAGACATAAATTCATCCACATAAATACGAGCAGCTGATATTTGACAAAGGCCCAAAGTCCATTCAATGGGGAAAAGACAGTCTCTTTAACAAATGGTGCTGGTGTAACTGGATATCCATCTGCAAAAAAATGAAACAAGACCCGTACCTCACACCAGGTACAAAAACTAACTCAAAATGAATCAAAGACCTAAATATAAAATGTAAAACAATAAAGATCTTTGAAAAAAAAATAGGGGCAATGCTAGGAGCCCTGATACATGGCATAAACAGAACATAAAGCATAACTAACAATGCACAAACACCAAGAAGAGAAACTAGATAACTGGAAGCTCTTAAAAGTCAAACACTTGTGCTCATCCAAAGACTTCACCAAACAAGTAAAAAGACAACCCACAGACTGGGAAAAAAATTTTCAGCTATGACATATCCAATAAGGGTCTAATCTCGAACATCTACAAAATACTGCAACACCCCCAACAACAAAAAGACAAATAACCCAATTAAAAATGGGCAAAGGATATGAACAGACACTTCACCAAAGAAGACATTCATGCAGCTAACAGATACGTGAGGAAATGCTTGTGATCATTAGCCATTAAAGAAATGCAAATCAAAACTATAATGAGATGCCTTCTCACCCCAACAAGGCTGGCACTAATCCAAAAAACACAAAATAATAAATGTTGGAGAGGTTGTGGAGAGACTGGAACACTTAAGCACTGCTGGTGGGAATGCAAAATGGTACAACCGCTTTGGAAATTGATTTGGTGCTTCCTTAAAAAACTAGAAATAGAAGTTCCGTACAATTCAGCAAACCTACTTCTTGGAATATATCCTAGAGAAATAAGAGCCATCACACGAATAGGTATATCCACGCCCATGTTCACTGCAGCACCGTTCACAATAGCAAAAAGATGTAAACAACCTAGGTGCCCATCAACAGACTAATGGATAAGCAATTATGGTACATACACACAATGGAATAGTATGCAAGATAAAGAACAATGATGAATCCACGAAACGTATCATAACATGGATGAATCTGGAGGGCATTACGCTAAATGAAGTTGATCAGTTGCAAAAGGACAAATAGTGTATGAGACCACTATTATAAGAATTCGAGAAAAGATTTACACACAGAAGAAAACATTCTTTGATGGCTATGAGGGTGGGGAGGGAGGGAGACGAGAATTCACTAACTAGATAGTAGACAAGAATCACCTTAGGTGAAGGGAAGGACAACCCACAATACATGGGAAGTCAGCACAATTGGACTAAAGCAAAAGCTAGGAAGTTTCCAGAACACAACCAAACACTTTGAGGGACAGAGTAGCTGGGGCTGGGGTCTGCAAACCATGGTTTCAGGGAATAGCTAGGTCAATTGGCATAACAACGTTTGTTAAGAAAATGTTCTTCATCCCACCTTGGTGAGTGGCATCTGGGGTCTTAAAATCTTGCAAGTGGCCATCTAAGATGCATCAATTGGTCCCAACCTACTTGGAGCAAAGGAGAATGAAGAACACCAAGGACACAAGGAAAATATTAGCCCAAGAGACAAAAGGGCCACATAAGCCAGAGACTCCATCAGCCTGAGACCAGAAGAACTAGATGGTACCCAGCTACCATCGGTGACCTCCCTGACAGGGAACATAACCGAGAGTGGGAGAAAAGTGTGGAGCAGAACCCAAATCTGTGTAAAAAATCCAGACTTAATGGTCTGACTGAGACTGGAAGAAGCCCCCGAAGCCATGGCTCTCAGGCTCTCTGTTAACCCAGAACTAAAACCATTCCCGAATCCCACTCTTCAGACGAAGATTAGACTGAACTTTAAAATGTAAAATGATACTTGTGAGGAGTGTGCTTCTTAGTTCAAGCAGATACACAAAACCAAATGGATGGCTTCTGTCCAGAGGCAGATCGAGAAGGCAGGAAGGGACAGGAACAGGACACAAAAAACCCAGGGTACAAAGGGGAAGTGTGCTGTCACATTACAGGGATTGCAACTAGTATCCCATAACAATATGCGTATAAATTTTTGTATGAGAAATTAACTTGAGCTGTAAACTTTCACCTAAAGCACAATATAAAAAAATAAAAGAAAAACCAAGATAAATGCAGAGGAGTATAAAGAAAATAAAGATCCCAATATCAGAGATAAAAAAGAAGTTTTATTAAAAATCTGCCATAAGAAGGAAACAAAGTGTTCTAATACGTAATACAATATGGATGAACTTTGAAAATATTGTAGTAAGTGAAATAATCCAGAGAGAAAAAGATGAATATGTATGATTCCATTTATGTGAGATATCTACAATAGAGAAATGCATAGAGACAGAAAGCAAATTAGTGGTTACCCTGGGCTGGGGAGGGAGGAATGGGAAGTTAGTGCTTAATGGGCACGGAGTCCGTTTGGGGTGGTGAAACAGTTTTGGAAAGAAGTCAGGATGGCAGCACAACACTGTGTGATGATGCCACTGGGTCATGCAGTTAAAAATGATTAAAATGGCAAATTTTATGGGGTGTATATTTTACCACACATAGAAAATAAAATTGTTAGGATTACAAGGTATGAGACCAATATTTCATAAAGATGTCAAATCATCAAAACAAAGTGTGGTACGGAGGATGAGGAGGAAGGTAGACTTCAGCTCACCCCTGTTAGAACATAGAAGTCAGATGGTCTGCAGGTCTGTGCTAAGTTGGGGACCTCAAAACCTGTGTCACTAGTGGCCAGCAGGGAGCAGTCCATGTTGCAGATGCTCCCCACCTGTTCAAACCATGCCAGTCTTCCCAGCTCTTGGTTCCGGTCCAGGTTCAGGAGGCAGCCTCTGGCAATAAGGTGGATTCCCGGGGAGCTTTGCCTGCAGGAAGGCCATGCACCAATCCATACACTTAAGTACCTGCTCCTCTGAATAGTTTTAGTTCTCATTATACATGAGAGGGTTGGTCATTCGGAATTATATATCTTGAAAGAAAAAATTACGAGATTCAATTGAGAAAATAGAAATCGTAAAGGATAGACAGCACTAAGATAAAATAGAATAATAACATTATAAATAAGAGAAAGATTTTTTTTAATTAGCATTCATCCATTCTGTCATTCATTCAGTCAAAAAAGAATCTTTGAGATTCTGGATGTCTTAGTTATCTACCAACCAAACCAAACCATTGCTGTCAAGTTGATTTTGACTCATAGCAACCTTAAGGACAGAGTAGAACTGTCCCATAGGGTTTCCAAGGAGTGCCTGACAGATTCAAACTGCCGACCTTTTGGTTAGCAGCCGCAGCTCTTAACCACGATGGCACCAGGGTTTTCTTCTTAGTTATCTAGTGCTGCTATAACAGAAATACAAGTGGGTGGCTTTAACAAACAAATTTATTTTCTCACAGCTTAGAAGGCTAGAAGTTCAAATTCAGAGCACCAACTCTAGGGGAAGGCTTTCTCTTTGTCGGCTCTGGAGGAAGGTTATTCTCTTTTCAACTTCCGCTTCCTGGTTCCTTGAAGATTTCCATGTGTCCTGTCATCTATATTATCCCATCTCTGCTTGCTAAACCAAAAAAAAAAACCAAACCGATTGCTGTCAAGTTGATTCTGACTCATACCAACTTTACAGGGCAGAGTTGAACTAGCCTATAGGATTTCCAAGGAGCTGCTGGTGGATTCCAACTGGTGACCCTTTGGTTAGCAGTCAAATGCTTATCCACTGCACCACCAGGGCTCTGCTTGCTAGATTTCCTTTAATCTCTTTTTATATCTCAAAAAAGATTGACTCAAGACAGAACCTACACTAATCCTGCCTCATCAACATAACAAAGACAACCCCATTAGCAAATAGGATTATAATCACAGGCATAACTACCTAACCCACAACCATGGCGTGAGTTCCCACACATCGCAACCCTATAGGACAGAGTATAATTGCCCTACAAGGCTTCCAAGGCTGTAATCTTTAAGGAAGCAGACTGCCACATCTTTCTCCCAAGGAGCAGCTGCTGGATTTGAACCACTGACCTTTTGGTTAGCAGCTGACTGCTTTAACCACTGCACCACTAGGGCTCCCCACAGGCATAGAGATTAAGATTTATAACACATTCAATACCTTACTCTGGGATATACTAGGCATCACGAGTAAGATAATCCAAGGAGATTGGATACTTTTTTATTGTCGTAAAAATATATATAGCAGAACATTAGTCAGTTCACCATTTTTCAGGTACACAATTTAGTGATATCAAATACATCAATCATGTTGTACAACCATCCCCACAATCACTGCCAAATCTCCAAGTAGGCTGGCTATTAAAGGTTGGAGTAGAGTAGGAACAACAAGGGGTAGATTTTTTTTTTTTTTTTTTTAATATGGGACACTCTTCAGTGTGTTTAAACACCCACAGGTAGTAGAGAGGGAGAAAGGTGGAATGTAGGAGAAGGAGACAATGCTTGCTAGGACAAGGTCTCTGAGGACATGGGAAGATGGGCCCAGAGCACAGTGGACCCTTCAGAAGGAGTCCAATTCTGCAGAAGGAGAAGGACTAGACAATCGGGTTCTCAAACCCAGGATCTACAGGGGCCAAGACAATCATGCCAATGGGTGAAATGGGTCTGAGAAAGACAGTATGGAGAGGTATATATTGGGGAGGTCCCATGGGTGGTGCAAAAGGCTAAGCACTCGACTACTAGTGAAAATATTGTGGTGCCTTGGAAGACACCTGGTGCCTGGTGATCTGCTTCTGAAAAGCACCACTCAACTCTGCACACGTGGGATCACCATGACTCAGAATCAACTCGATTGGTAACTAACAACTGAGCTTGGAAAAATGTACGTCACATTCTTTATGAAGCATAAAAAGGAAGTGACTAGAAATACCTATAATACTGATTTTTTCACATTCTAACATTTCTGAAATCAGGATATGTCTTACAATCCATGGAAAATTGTTTACATGGTAGAACTTTGTTTTATTTCTTATATGTCTATAAAATAATAGTGCATCCTACAATCAATGACATCTTAAATTTACTGGAATAGACTCTGTTTTTTCCCCACTCTCTCCAGACTATAGCTCTTAATTACAGTCTGTTTCTCAGAACAGACTTGCATAATTTGTTAGTTTCCTCAATAAAAGTTTCCTTTACCTGTTGCTCAATACAGGTAAATATAGATGCAGGCGTGGCTACAGATTCAAACCATTTAACAAGAGTTAAATAAGCCCAGGTTGGTTGTTTAACTTTTATTTAAAACAAAATAGCCCTTACCCCCAGCTCTGTTGACTTAAAAGCAGTAATTCTCAACCTTGTCTGCACGTTAGAATCACCTGGAGAACTTTTAATAAAAATACTGATGTGGGGCCCCATCACAGACCAGTTAGGTCAGCATCCCCGAGGGTGGTGGCATCAGCAAGTTTTCAATGCTCCCAGGTGGTTCTAGGGGATTCTCTTGTGGGCCAGGGTGGGGAGAGCTGCATTACAACGCATGCTGCCTCCTTGACCAGACACACAGAACATCCGCACTCAGGGTTGCCTGAGAACATGTAAGTGTGAGCTTTCTGCCACCTGGTACTATCAAAGCCCAGCTGCAAGACATCATATTCCAGAAGATCACTAAGGACTCTGCAGCCTGCCCATTCTTTTAGATCCTTTAAGTTATAGCCTTGGGTTAAAACAGACCTTTGGAGAGGGGAGCCCACAGGCCATGACTTTGGGTCACTCATAACACGGCTTTAACAGAACAGAGCTTTGACATTTTGATCCCTGAGACCCTTGGGGAAATCCCCTTTAGGAGACTTGATACCCTCTAACATTACCTCAAAACAATGTTTCCTGCTTCTGGGGAGCAGTTAGGATTAGCAGCCCATTTATGCAGCAGTTAAGAGCTTGGCTGACAACCAAAAGGTCAGCAGTTCAGATCCACCAGCCACTCTTTGGAAACCCTGTGGGGCAGTAGTACTGTATCCTGTACGGTCGCTATGAGTTGGAATTGACTGGAGAGCAACAGTTTTTTTGTTTTTGTTTTTTGGGGAGGTTTGGGTATTGTTTATGATTCTTACGAAAGCACTTAGGACAGGTGTGTCCCTTCCCAGGTTGTATATTACAGGCCAGCAACAAAGAGCCTGAAACTTTTTAAGTGTTTCTTGCTGTTAATGTGTTTCCATGAAAGGGGCAGAAAGCTGTGGCTCAGACACCAGGTAGAAGGAAGGGAACCGTGAGTGGCTGTGGCCTGTAGCCCTTCGTCCCTGTCCTAAGAAAAGCGATAGATGGTTAGGACACCTCCCCTCCACCTCAGCATTAGCCCAGGCTTTCCTGCAGAGGCCTGGGTACAGGTACTAGGCTCCTCACACCCCTGTGAGCTGAGCCAGCTCTGGGGCCTGGATCACCAGGTGATGGAGAACTCCAGGTGCAGGCAGAGGGCAGGGTCAGCGCAGGCACAGTCTAGGAATCAAGGGAGACAGGAAGCCTTGTGGCTCAGTCTCTTGTGTGGAGTCCCATAATGCCCCTCACACTGTCATTAACAGAATCCAAGTATGGCCTGGCCCAGGAAGGGGAGGCATTCCTAATTTAGGTGAATCTTAAAACATCTCCACAGAAAAGTGTTTGAGAAATTATCCCAGGAAGCAGACTTTTTTTCCCCCAGGTGAATATTATTCACTGTAATGCAGCATCTCCTTTGGGGACCTACAGGAGATGTTTCCTTAAGGCGCCATGACCAAGAACAGAGGGACTTCTCCAAGTCACTGGTACTTTTTTTTTTTTTAACAGCTTCATTGAGGTATAATCCTCATACAATAAAGTTCAACAATTGAAAGCGTACAATTCAGTGGTTTCTAGTGTATTAACAGAGTCTGCGGCCATCGTCACAATCAATTTTAGGATATCCTAGTGAAGGCACTAAATCCACGCTCCTACAGAAATTAAAACAAAATTTTATTGAAGGAATAATTTCATTTTGCACAACGCAGAAACACGTGGCATTCAAACACACTGCGGCAGTGCTCTGCTTTGCAAGGAGAACAGTGAGGGTATTTAACAGGCAAAATAAACAAAGGCAAACAGTTTTCACGTCAAAGAGGTTGCAGGGGAAGGAGGGAGAAATGTACAAGCAGTTCTTAGACTATAAACTTTCTTAATATCAATTTCTAGCCTAACATAAATCTTTTATTCTTGACACAGTTTGACTAAGGCAATATTTCTAAAGAGAAATGCATGTAAAAAAATTTTTTATTGTGTTTTAGGTGAAAGTTTACACAACAAATTAGGTTGCCATTTAACAATTTTTATACATCTGGTTCCTTAACATTGATTACATTTTTCACAAGTATCAGCATCCTCATTATTCCCATTTTTTGTTCTGTCTGTTTCCATTAATCTAGCTTTCTTGCCCCTTCTTAGCTTCTCATCTTTGTTTTGTGGTAAATGTTTTATGGTTTCATGTGGTTGATTCATTTAAGGGACCATAGTATTCACAGGTGATAGTGTTTATTTTACAAGTCAGTCTATTACTCAATCCTTTTTATTGTGTTTTAGGTGAGATTTTACAGAGAAAATTAGTTTCTCATTCAACTATTTATGCCCCAATCTTTTTGTGACATTGGTCGCAATCCCCGTGATGTGTCCTTCCCACAACCCAACTCCTTGTTTCCATCCGTCCATTTTTCTTATCTCTTCCTGCCTTCTTGTCCATTGCTTTTGAGCACGTATTGCCTTTGGTCTCCTATACATGATTGAACTAAGCAGCACATTCCTAACGTGTGTTATTGTTTATTTTAAAGACCTGTCCAATCTTTGGCTGAAGGGTGGACTTTGGGAGTGGCTTCAGTTTGTTACCGCAAATTGCGGGTTCGAGCCGCCTGCCGCAAAGCCAATACTGAGACAGGAGGAGGTAAGCAGTAAGAAGGCTTTATTGAATACTGGTATTCAAGAGACAGAGGGGATTAAATTCCTCCCAAATTCTGTCTGCCCTAAAGGGTTGATGGGAGGGTTTTATATGGGAAAGATCAGGGTTACCTAATGTTTTGAGCACGTAGTCCACAGATGGTCTTACACATCACAAAACAACTACAAAAACTCTTTATTAAACTAAAGATAAACATGTCAGGCGTCTGGACTCTAATCAGTATATTTGTAACAGGCTGAAAAACACTCATAAGAATCTCTCGGCTACTGGAGCTGTTTTGCCAAGTCCACTGTGGCTGAGATAGGGAGCAAGAAAGAAAGCCTTCCTGTTGGTTTGCAGGCTGAAGGCCATTTCTCAAGAGAACAAAGAAAGAAGAAAAGAGACCAAGGCCACAGGAGCTGAGATAGCTCCGCACCCCTTTGGAAGAGACTGGTGCAGCTGGTGCAATTAAAAAATGTTTAGAGATTACTTAGAGCATCACTATGGCATTAGTTATGTCAAGCTCTCAATCACCTATTTTCAATAGGGGAAAACATGTTGTAAGGTATTAGGGTGTTTGTTATGTTTAAGAGTGGAACAGGCTGCTCACCTATATTTTGAACAGAACCTGTGCCATTTTCCAAGGACTAGAGATTAATCACCGCTTATATAGCTATACTAAAACAAATGAGAAAATATATTCTCTCTCTAATATTAAAACACTGAAAAAATGCATTTTCACTACTTCAAGTTCTGAGTTAAAAGGACATCTGGGGTCCATAGTCTCAGGGGTTCTTCCAGTCTCTGCTAGAACAGTAAGTCTGGTCTTTTTTTGTGAATTTGAATTTCATTCTACATTTTTCTCCTACTCTGTCTGGAACCCTCTATTGTGATCTCTGTCAGATTTGCTGGTGGTGGTAGCCGGGCACCATCTAGTTCTTCTGGAATCAGGCTGGTGGTAAACATTCTTGATGTGGAAGCTTAGTGATGGATTGTAGGCTGAGTCAAATCTAGCTGGAATCCTTCAAATGCAAAGTTGACCATTGAGTCCTAACCACAGCTTAGGGTCAGGGTCTCGAAAACAGCCTGACTTTTGCCATGCTTTGATTTCATTAGATTGAACTAATTACTGATGTTTTAAAACCTCCTCTTTGGTGGGTGTGAATGTACTAGTAGTTTCACGAGAATAGCTCTCTACAGGTTCTTCTAAAAGTCCTTCTGTGCATTCTTTTGGACTCTCTCATTTTGACCTTTCTAATGTGAGGTTTTTTGGGTTTGAATCTTTATCAGACCCTCTTTCTGGCTTTGAATCTTTAGTAGCATCTCCTCCTGAGAAGAAAGGATGTTCAGACAGAGTTTCCAGACAAATAAAGAGGCAGAGGAGAATACAAAGAAGAGGCTGCCGACAGGCAGGCAGAGGAAATTACAGCGGAAGGTGTCAGAGGAGGGTACGGAGAAACAGCTGCCAGAAGAGGGGCAGAGAGAGCTACGTGGGGGCGGTGGGGCGGGGGGGTAAGTACACCAGAGCTCTGGATTTCTAATTCTTTATCTTTCTTAGTTAATTCAGAAACTGAATCCTGCAATTCTTTACTCTGTTGAGTCAATTTAGATACAGAATTCTGCAAATAATTTATTTTACTTTGTTAATGTCATTTACAGGCTTCAAGCTGCCAATCAAAAAAAAGTCATTGAAATTTTTTAATTTGGGATGCTTTTTGTTCTAATTCACTGCACAAGTAAGTTATTTAGAAAGTTCAAAGGTCCTGTGAAGCGGCCACTCATGCAAATTGTCTTTTATCAAATCATGCCAGGCAGACAAAAATAAGCAAGAAGAACCATAATGCTTATTCATATAATGAGAGGGAGTCCTGAGAGGAGCTCAGTACTGTTCTTAGATTTGGCATGTCCCATATTTCCAGAGGCAGTGTAAGGTTAGCTTCAGAAGCTTTTCAAACAAACATCAGAGCTCTCAGCTTCTCAGAATCAGTTAATGTCCCTGACAAAGGAGTGTCACAGAGCTTGTAAATGTGGCTCCTCACAGTTCTGAGGACCGTAAGCAATGACCATAAGTACTTAAAACAAAGGGACTTATGTTCCATTTAAAAAGACAAAGAGAAAAGAGGAAGAAAAGTCCTTCAAAAAGAAGTTCAGGGTGTCTCTACACAGAGTAAGTGGGGATCAGACCCAAGAGGTGTTTACCTGCCACAGTTCCTGGGATCTTGCAAAAAGCAGACAGGACCAAGAGGCATTTGCTCACTTCCCTGGATGCTGCAGAGGTAAAATCATTTGGGTCCCTTCATGGCCACCAATAATGTCCTCATGAAGGCACTAGACCAATGCTACAATAAAAATTAAAACAAAAATTTTATTGAAGGAATAATTTCATTTCATGAAATGAAGAAACATGTGGCATTCAAACAGATGGAGAACATGTTCTGCTTTGCAGGAAGAACACCGAGGTATTTAACAGGCAGAATAAACAAAGGCAAACAGTTTTCACATCAGAGAAGTTGCAGAGGAAGGAAGGAGAAATTTAGAAGAAGTCGTTAGACTACAAATTTTCTAAACATCAACTTCTAGATTGACACAAATCTTTTCTTCTTCATACAAATTGACTAAGGTAATATTTTTAAAGTGAGATGTATAAAAATTCTTGATGTGGTAAAACCAAAAACAAGATCTACGTAAATGGAAAAACATACCATGCTCGTGGATGAGTAGACTCAACACTGTGAAAATGACAATTCTACCCAAAGTGATTTATACATAGAATCCAATCCAAATCCCAATACCAACAACATTCTTTAAAGAGATGGAAAAACTTATAATTAATTTTATATGGAAAGGGAAGAAGCCCCAGATAAGTAAAGCACTATTGAAGAAGAAGAAGAAAGTAGGAGGACTCACACTACTAACCTCAGAACCTACTATACAGCTTCGGTAGTCAAAACAGCCAGGTACTGGTACAACAACAGATACATTGACCAATGGAACAGAATTGAGAACCCATATGTAAATCCATCCACCTATGGTCAGCTGATCTTCAACAAGGGCCCAAAGTACATCAGATGAGGAAAAGACAGTCTTTTTCATAAATGGTGCTGGCAAAACTGGATGTCCATCTGCAAAAAAATGAAACAGAACCCATATCTCACACCATATACAAAAACTAACTCAAAATGGATCAAAGACCTAAATATAAAGCCAAAAACTATGAAGACCGTAGAAGAAAAAATAGGATTGATGCTTGAGGCTCTAAAACACGGCATTAACAGGATACAAACCACAACCAACAACACACAAACGCCACAAGATAACCTAGATAACTAGGATCTTCTAAACATTATAAACACTTATGCTCATCAAAAGGCACCTTTTTTTCCTTCCTCTGGATAGCCCACAGTATATTCCATATTTTTGCCAAAGATCAAAATATATCACTTCTTCAATCTTCTTTTTTTATTGTCCAGCTCTTACACATTGAATTGTGCCCACTCAAAATTCATATCAATGAACAGGCACTTCATGAAAGAAGGCATTCAGGCTGCTAAGAGATACATGAGGAAATGCTCACGATCATTAGCCATTAGAGAAATACAAGTGAAAACTACAATGAGATTGCCTCTCACTCCAACAAGGCTGGCATTAATCCAAAAAACACAAAATAATAAATGTTGGAGAGTTTGTGGAGAGACTGGAACACTTATACACTGCTGGTGAGAATATAAAATGGTACAACCACTTTGGAAATCGACTAGGCGTTTCCTTAAAAAACTAGAAACGGAACTACCATATGATCCCACTCCTTGGAATATATCCTAGAGAAATAAGAGCCTTTACACGAACAGATATATGCACACCCATGTTCACTGCAGCACTGTTTACAACAGCAAAAAGTTGGAAGCAACCAAGTTGCCCATCAACAGATGAATGGATAAATAAACTATGGTATATTCACTCAATGGAATACTATGCATCGATATGGAACAATGATGAATCCATGAAACATTTCATAACATGGAGAAATCTGGAAGACATTATGCCAAGTGAAATAAGTCAGTTGCAAAAGGACAAATATTGTATAAGACCATTATTATTATAATGGTCTTATACTGGAGAAATAGCTTAAACAGAGAAGAAAATATTCTTTGATGGTTATGAGAAGTGGGAGGGAGGGGGAAGGGTTTTCACTAATTAGATAGTAGACAAGTTTTATTTTAGGTGAAGGGAAAGATAACACACAATACAGGAGAGGTCAACACAACTGGACTAAACCAAAAGCAAAGAAGTTTCCTGAATAAACTGAATGCTTCAAAGGCCAGTGTAGCAGGGGCAGGGGTCTGGGGACCGTGGTTTCAGGGGACATCTAAGTCAATTGGCATAATAAAATCTATTAAGAAAACATTCTGCATCCCACTTTGAAGAGTGGCATCTGGGGTCTTAAACACTAGCAAGCAGCCATCTAAGGTGCATCAATTGGTCTCAACCCACCTGGATCAAAGGACAATGAAGAACACCAAGCTCACAAGGTAATTATGAGCCCAAGAGACAAAAAGGGCTACATGAACTAGAGACTACATCAGCCTGAGACCCTAAGAACTAGATGGTGCCCAGCTACAACCCATGACTGCCCTAACAGGGAACACAACAGAGAACCCCTGAGGGAGCAGGAGAGCAGTGGGATGCAGATCCCAAATTCTCATAAAAAGACCAGACTTAATGGTCAGACTGAGACCAGAGGGACCCCGGAGGCCATGATCCCCAGACCTTCTATTAGCCCAAGACAGGGTCCATTCCCGTAGCCAACTCTTCAGACAGGGATTGGACTGGAATATGGGATGGAAAATGATACTGGTGAAGAACGAGCTTCTTGGATCAAGGAGACATATGACACTATGTTGGCATCTCCTGCCTGTAGGGGAGATGAGAGGGGAGAGGGGGCCAGAAGCTGCCCAAATGGACAACCCAAGTTGTGGAGGGAAGGACAGTGCTATCTCATTTAAAAAAAAAAAAAAATCTCATTAGAGGGAGAGAAATTTGGAGTGTATAGCAAGGTGTATGTAAATTTCTGTATGAGAGACTCACCTGATTTGTAAACTTTCACTTAAACCACAATAAAAATTAATTAAAAAAAATTCATATCAACTTGGCTACGCCATGGTTCCCAGTGTTGTGTGGCTGTCCACCATTTTCCAATCTGATGTGATCATCCTATGTGTTGTAAATCCTAACCTCTATGACATTAATGAGGCAGGATTAGAGACAGTTATATTAATAAGGCAGGATTCAATCTACAGGATTGAATCCTGTAGATTGAGTCAGTCTCTTTTGAGATACAGAAGAAAATCAAGCAAAGGAGAGAGGGACCACATACCACCAAGAAAGTAGTGCCAGAAGAAGAACTTGTCCTTTGGACCTGGAGTTCTTGCACTGAAAAGCTCCTAGGCCAGGGGAAAACTGATAACAAAGAACTTCCCCCAGAACCAACAGGGACAGAAAGCCTTCCCCAAAAGCTGGCACCTGGAATTTGGACTTCTAGCCTCCTAAATCATGAGAAAAGAAACTTCTCTTTGTTAAAGCCATCCACTTCTGGTATTTCTATTATAGCAGCACTAGATTAACTAAGACACCAGCTTTTGCATGCATATGAGGTGACTGAAAAGACCATGGCTTGGGTCAGGTAAACCTTAGTCATCAAAGTGATATCTTTGCTGTTTAACACTTAAAAGACGTCTCTTGCAGTAGATTTTCTCAATGCAATACGTCGTTTGATTTCCTGACTGCTGCTTCCATGGGCGTTGATTACTGATCCAAGAAGAATGAAATCCTTGACAACTTCATTTTCTTCACCATTTTATTATGATGTCATCAGATAAGTTTCAAGGGTTTTTGTTTTATGTTCAGGTGTAATCCATATTGAAGACTATAGTCTTTGACCTTCATCAGTAGGTGCTTCAAGTCATCTTCACTTTTGGTAAGCAAGGTTGTGTCATCTGCATATCATAGGTTGATAATGGTCTTCCTCCAATCCTAATGCTGCATTCCCCCTCGTAGTTCAATTTTGGGGATTACTTGTCCAGTATACAAATCGTATCAGTAAGATGAAAGGCTATAACCCTTCCACAGGCCTCTGTTGATTTTACACTAAGAAGAAGAGGAAGGAGGAAAAGTAATAGAAGTGCTGCCATCATCTTTATAGCTAATCAGGCCTTGTTCCGTTTGAACGACGACCTGAGGCAACCACTAATCTACTTTCTGTCTGTGTGGATTTCCCAATTCAGAACACTTCATATAAGTGTAATCATATGATATGCGGTCTCTTGTGACTGTCTTCTTTCACGTGTTTTCAAAGTTCTTGTTGTAGCAAATATCAGTACTTTATTCCTTTTTATGGCTAATAATATTCCACTGTATGGATCTAGAAAGTCTGGTGGCATAGTGGTTAAGTGCTATGGCTGCTAACCAAAAGGTTGGCAGTTCGAATCCACTAGGTGCTCCTTGGAAACTCTATGGGGCAGTTCTACTCTGTCCTACAGGGTTGCTATGAGTCAGAATCTACTCAACAGCAATGGGTATGGTTTGGTATGGATCTACCACATGTTTATTGAGTCATCAGTTGATACACATTTGAGTTGCTTTCACTTTTTGCCAATTCCTATAAAACTACCCCACCCATGTTGGTGTAATATTGTTGCCAGTATATCTGTCCTATTCTAGGTAATACCATGAAGAACTCTTTGCAAAATAGCATTTATAATTATTTGGCATTATGCATCAACCATCCTGAGAGCACCCAGCATTACCTTATACAAGGGGCATCATAATATTTACCACTTCAGAATTTTTCCACTTTTTCAAATCAGGGCTTGTCTCAGACAGTTAGTAATAGGCCCTCTGAATTCCTCAAAGGCCTGTGCTTTCTGTGTGATTATAGAAGCAATTATGTAGGTTAAAGCAGCTCATTTACCATAGCAGTCAACTAGAGCACTACTGAGAAACTCGGGGTCTTTGCACATTGAATGATGCTCTACTTTATCAAAGCCGTTTCTTTAGGCAACAGCAACGCAGCTAAAAATTTTGGTATGTTTTTATTTTATCATCCAGTTTTCTAGGATTTTTGTGGACTAGAAACAACTTTGTTTCCAAAAAGGAGCCCTAGCAGCAAAGTGGTTAAAGCGCTTGGCCTCAAACCTAAAATTTGGCAGTTTGAACCCAACAGTAGATGTGTGAGTCAGCTTCTCTAAAGATTACAGCAGTGGAAACCCTATGGGGCAGTTCTACTCTATCCTATACGGTCACTTCGATTTGGAATTGACTCAACAGCAATGGGTTTGGTGTCGGTTGTTTCCAAAACATTCCAAATACCTGGACTACACCAAGAAATGAATGGAAATCGGGAAAAGTAACACTTAGGGAAAGAAGGGTGATGTACTCTTCACTCTGCTGCTGCTTCCAACCCAGTCTGTCAGTAAGAATAGGAAACAACTCTTGATTTTGGGTTTGTTTAGTGTTGTAACTCTAGTGTTGGTCCCTCCCCCTTTTCAAACCCTTGTGTTCCATCCTGCCACCCCCACCTGAAGGCAGTCAGAGGAAGCCACCCTGAGAAGGAGCTGCTAATGGTCCATCACTTGCCCCTGCCTCAATTAGCAATGAAGATGATGACAGCATTTCTATTACTTCCTGTTTCCCTTTCCCTCCTCTCCTTCCTCTCCCTCCTCCTTTCGTTCTATCTCTTCCAGTCTCTTTCATCTTCACTCTCTCCCAGGAAAAGTTGAATCCTGAGAACTTGGAACAGCTACCTGGAAAATTGAAATATTTCTCCTTATTCCTGGGAAGTTGTCCTGGTTTGCAGGGGAGAAGGTAGGAAGAAGGGAAAGGAGAGGACATCTCTCTATCTCTGCAACTGTTTATGAACTCTCCAGACCTCGTCATCTTGTTGTCCTTCTTCTAGCTCACCTCTGTGGACTTTCTTACCTATGATGTCTTAGATCAGAATCGCATGTTTGAGCCCAGGTTCCTGGATGAGTTTCCAAACCTGAAAGATTTTATGTGCCATTTTGAGGTGAGGCTCCCTGTACCTTTCTCTTACAAAACACTCACAAGCTCCCCTGGGCCCTGTGGGACCCCCAGTTTGGTAGATTATTGCCCAACACCAGCCTTTACCTAAAGGAACCAAGGGTGGGACACCTCTAAGCCTTTAAGTCTTGGTAAAGTCCTGACTTCTTTCACCCCAAAGGCTCTGTCTACCAGAAATGGGGGTAGGTGGAGGCAGGCAGCATGTGAATGTTGTAGTTTTGGTCTGACTCTGTTGGACTGGGTTCGGGTCTTTATCAGGTTTGGTGTGCTTTCCCTTCAGGCTTTGGCGAAAATACCTGTGTACATGTAGTCTGACCACTTCTTAAAGATGCCCATCAACAAGATGGTGCCAGTGGGGCAACAAGAGGAAATGCTGAGCAGGAGGCAGAGTCATGCTGCTTCTTTTGTTCCATCCTGTCCCTAAGGGGGCCTTGTCCTCTGTCTTCTCTGCTCTTTTACAATAAATAGTACATAGACAACTGGTGTCTAGCTGAATTGCAGTTAAGAGTAGAAGTCAAAGGACACTAAGGATATGTGGAGGGTTATGAAGATATGAATGCAGTCTTTCCACCATTCATACCCCCTGCTCCCCAGCTGTGTTCAAGGCTGGAGAGATTCATGCCCAAGCCTGGAGAGCAGGTATTTGAAATAAAGATGAGATTGAACAGTTGCAGAGAGAAGGTATGTCAAAGGTGACTGGAGGCCCTGTAGAAAGTACGAGAAGGGATCAGTTAAAGCTCTGTGTACTAAAGGTACGGATGAACTGGAGTTGAGAAACAGACCTGTATATATATGAAAATTTAGTATGACAAAGGAGGTATTTCCAAATAGTGGGCTAGCCAAAAGTAGAGCTAGGATAATTCTTAACAATTAAACATAAGAGAGCACTACCTCACACTATCCACTAGAACTAATTCATATGGAATTTAAACACAATATTAAACATAAACCTATAGAAATGATAATGAAAGTTTAAGAATGTTTGTGATCGTAAGGTAAGGGACAGTTCCTCTAATAAGATATCAAAACAAAAAGCCACAAAGAGAAATTTTTACAAATTGAACAGTATCAAAATCAAAACCTTCCTATAAAAAATAATAAGGAATAAATAAGCAAATTAAGACAGGTGACAAAGAGACAATGAAACCAAAGAGTTCTTATCAGTCATTAAAACAACTCAGAAGAAAAATGGACAAAATCTATGAAAAACTTAAAGAACTAGAAATATGTATAACAAAAAAAGGATGAAAATATTTAACTATAATCCAAGGAACTGCAGATTACACCAGTGTGATTCCGTAGTTCATCAGATGAACAAATATGAATCAACTGATAAAGTGTTGGCAAGGTTTGAGAAAGTGATACGCATTTCCTGCTAGTAAGCCTGTAAACTGGTATAGCTCCAATGGAGGACAATTTGCATATTTTAAAATTTAAATCATATCCTATGACATAACAATTCCAATCTATAAAATCTTAGCCGTACACCAAAAGAGGTATATACACACTAAGGAATTCACAGTTATTTAAATTAAGTTGCAGATTAGTACGTACAGTATGGTACCTTTCATGTTTTGATTAGGGCATCTAAAAAGTAAGTCTACTTTCTACAGACACACGTTTGTGTATGTGAATACACAGAAAAAGGCTGAAGGACACAGAAACTGATGACAAGGTCTCCTACAGGCAAATGGAAAAAAGTTCATGCTTCAGGGTGGAAGTAAAAGGGGACTTTACAGATAAAGACAGGTTTTTTTAGTTTTGTCGTTGTTGTTAGGTGCCATCAAGTTGGTTCCGACTCACAGTGACCCTCTGTACAACAGAATGAAACACTGCCCAGTCCTGCGCCACCTCACAATCATTGGTATGCTTGAGCCCATTATTGCAACTGCTGTGTCACCCCATCTCATTAAGAGTATTTCTCTTTTTCACTGACCCTCTACTTGACAAAGCATGATCTCCTTCAGGGACTGATCCCTCCTGGTAACACATCCAAAGTATGTGAGACTAAGTCTCACCCCCTTGCTTCTAAGGAGCGTTCTGGCTGTACGTCTTCCAAGACAGATGTGTTCATTCTTCTGGCAGTCCATAGTATATTCAATATTCTTCGCCAACACCATCATTCAAAGACTTCAATTCTTTGGTCTTCCTTAGTCATTGTCCAGCTTCCACATACATATGAGGTGACTGAAAACACCATAGCTTGGGTTAGGCACACCTTGGCCTTCAAGGTGACATCTTTGCTTTTTAACACTTTAAAAAGGTCTTTGGCAGCAGATGTGCCCAGTGCTTTTGATTGATTTTTTATTAAGAGGTATATATTCATGTTTTCTTTTTTAACAAGACAAAGAGCTCTGGTGGCCCAACAGTAAAGCACCTGGCTGGTAACCAAAAGGTTCAACCTCACCCAGTGGCTCTGAGGGAGAAAGACCTGGCAAGCTGCTTCCATAAAGATGACCCAAAAAACCCAAACCCATTACCATCGAGTCGATTCTGACGCATAGTGACCCTAGAAAACCCTACGGGGCAGTTTTACTCTGTCTCAAGGGGCCTCTGTGAGTCAGAATCGACTCAATAGCACCCAACGACAACATGTATTCATGCACTATTTGTGTAACAGAAACTAAGAAAAGAAAGCAAATTAGGGGACAACTACTTAAACCCAGAACAAGAGGTTAAATGGATGTGGGAATATTTGAATTTTAAATGAATAGGTGCTGCTGTGTGACCAGAGGTGGAGACAGCCAACCTGAGGTTAATTGCAGGGGCTGTTTTCAAGGGTTCAGAGGGCTAGGACTAGAACAAACAAGGTAAGGTTCACGTTGCTTTAGAAGTTGGAAAGAAATTTCGATTTATTAGATAAGTCTATATTTTATCTTCTATGATGAAATGTTTCCAGTTGTATTCACAGGTATTCTTTTTGAGCTGTGACCTAAACCCTACCTGCTTCCTTCCAAAATTGTTTCCAATGGGAAGTAAACTGGAATGCAGGTGGCTACTTGGACATTTTGGGGAGGACCATGCTTTAGTGAGGGGCTGATGAAACCACACCACCAAGTGGAGTCCATTAGGAAAAACCAGATCTGATTAGGGGTGTGACAATGAACAATCCCAGGGAGACCTGTTCCACCTCACTTGTGTGACAGAAAAGTGCTTTGTAGGGCTTTTTTCTTTTGTTTCCTCCCCAAACTCATGATAAAACTCAACCAAGGAAATGAGAAAGCACCCTAGGGGATGGCAGACCCACAGATGGAGCAAGCCTGAGGCCCTGAATAACTTAATGGAGCACAGCTGCCCCACCAATCTGGACTGCTCCCCATGGATCTATTACATGAACGAAAAACCAGCTTCTTTCTATAAGTTGTGTTCTTCGGGTTTTTCAGCTTAATCTTTCTTTAACTAATATATTGATAACAGGGAATATTCAACATTGAACTTGTAATTAACGATGAGAGACAAAAGATCAATGTAGGAGACACCATAAGGCAGCCACGCTCTCAGGAAACGAGTCCCCCTTTCCCCACTTAGAAGGAGTGACACACTAATGGGATGTGAGCACTGGGGGAGCCCCAAGAAGCCCCAGGTCTCAGAACCTCTGCTAGATCCTGGCCCTGATACACCCATTTTATTGGCTGCCTCTGTGTGAAGCACATAGATGTGCTACTTCCACCCCAGACTGTGAAATCTATGTTTTCATCTTTTACATTATAATTTGACCACAATGTTTAGAAAATGTATATATAGTTTTCAGCCCTAACTTCTATTACTTTATTCGCTTGTATTTTTATCCTGTCTGACTTTAAGTTCATAAATTTTAAAGGTTAATAAACTTTTAATTTGTATCTTACCAGGTTCATAAACATCTAGCTTTGCTGAACTTTTATCTTGCCAGTTTTATCTTTTTAATCAATCATTGACTTCTTCACTATTTTAACATTACTCCTCTTGCTCCCCTTTTATTTAATAACCACAGAAAGTGCATTTCAGGCAGTGACCATCTGAACAAACCCCAACAAGACTCTTCTCCAAATCATCTCTCTGCTATGGGCTATGTCTGAAGGCTGTAACTCAGCAAGGCCCCACTCCACACAATCCGGCCATGTTATGAGGAATGTGCTCTACCACATGTTTCCCCAGTGAGTCCTGCTCCTCTGCGGATGACCTGATAGAAATGCCCACACCATCTCCTGACCACACAGATCTGCTACACTTTGGCCCAGCCAACAGGGCCTGCCCATCTCAGGTCTAGCTTCCAACTGGCAGCTAGAGCCTCTCACCACTTAAGCTAGAAAGAGCTAGTGGCTCCTTCCCCCAGACATGTTGATTTACAATCTTGTGAACTTTCTTGTATTTCTTGGTGGCAGAGATAACTGTCTCCAGGCCTTTATATCCCAATCATGACTGTAATGTTCTATAGGCCCTTACCTGGCGATAACTGTTTCAAATTTCCAACTTTTATTGAGTATTTACTGCATGTCAGACACTGTGAGTGGCATCACATATAAAAATTCAAGAAGACATGGATTCTTTCCTCCATGAATTTATGTTCTAGTAAGGCAGAAAAACAGGTAAAACAACAGTTACAATACAGTGGGATATGTGATGTTCAGATTTACTATGGGATCAGTGAAAGCTTCCGGGAGAGGGTGACAGGAGGTAGTCCCCCAGGACCCCACACCGTATGGACAGCTCAGTCCCTTCCCCATTGCCCCGGCACCCTCACAACCACACACACAGGTCCTCATGGACTTGATGAAAGCTGAATTAATGAGGGCATCAGGCTTAGATGGGGTCTCCCTTTGGTAGACATCCCTATGGTGAGGGACAGAGGGACATGAGGAGGAGACAGAAGTGAGCAAGAAACATTATAACCCTCCCCATACACATGACACCATCCACCCAGCCCCCACCTTGGATGCCAGAGGACAAAGGGAAGACACCCTCTCCTCCAACCACCACCACCACTACCAGAGCTAGGCCTGAGTCCAGGCAGCCAGGAGGACAAGACACAGTACGTGTGGCTCAGCCCCCACCTGGGTATCAGACAGGGCTGGGGCAGGGACCACGGAAGCAGGCCCCACACACCATCCATACTGGTCTCTCAGGGACCAGCAGAGTAGGGAGCTCAGGGCTGAGCCCTACAGGCTGGAGTCCAGGCAGCTCCTCTGAGCAAAGGCTACACTGAGGGAAAGGTGGTCTGCTTGGCTTCCCTGCAGGGGCAAGACAGGTCATGAGGGGCACTTGGCTGAAGGGAAGTGAGAGCTGAGGCTTTCAAGGGCCTGGATGGGATGAGGTTGGGGTGGAGAAAAGAAGGCAAATAAGTCCTTGGGGGAGGAGAATGGAAAGAAAGGAAGAAAACGAAGGAGAGGGATGGTGCTGGGGGATGAGGGCAGGTGTTCTCCCAGCCTGGGGCAGCAGGAACAGGGCTGGCTCCTCCTCCCATCTACTGGATTTACAGACCCTACTTATAGCCCCACATGGCTTGATTTGTACAAATAGGTCTTGGGAGGAAGCGGCTGGACTTCATGTAGGCAGAGATCCTCTTCAGGCCCTGAGGGTGAGAAAAAGAAGGCCCAAGATCAGGGTCTGCTGCCCCACTGGTGGCTCTAACACACTCTTCTACATGCACGTCCAGCTCACGGGACCCTACAACAGCCCTGCCATCTGTAGTGAGTATTGGGGCGTAAGCCTGTCTTCCTGTGGACCTGGCCCAGTAAGTTAAATCTTTCAACTTCCTTTCATCCCTTATCTTAATAAGAGTTCCCATCTCTGAAGACCCTACACTATGCTTAGTGCTTTATATCCATCAGAGTTTATAATATAGGATTAGGAAATCCTCCCAACTACCCTTTCTCCTGCACACCCAGTAGGTCATACAACAGAGCTGGAATTCAGGCTGGCTGTCTCTCCCCAGTCTTGGCTCCTTCTGCTGCATCCCACCTCCTCCCCGACAGGAAAACATCTCACTCCCAGTGGAACAAACTTTCTCTTTATTGCAGAGACAAGCTCCTGGGTCCCAGCCAGCTTCCCCAGTGTTTGCTCACAGAATGTGGCCTGAGCCGGACAAAGGGGCTCAGAACATGCCTGTGCAGCCTCCAAGAGAGGTCAGAATCGCACGAAATGACTCAGCAAATTTGGATGCAGGTAGACAGGGGGAGCTAGACTAGCAATGCCAGTCAGGGTCAAGCTGTAATTATTCCACTTGCAGGAGAGGGTCCAAGCTTTTCAGCCTAATAGAAGAACCTGGTCTCATGTTCCCCATTTACCTCAGCTGTAGCTAAGGGGACCAGGCCATATGACACTCTGGTGTGTGCTTTGGGCTATCATAACATGATAGACAATTTTTAAAGGATTCAAAGACATCTGGACTTTCCTAAACCTCGTGGGACCAAGCCCAAGTATACTGCAGGTTCCAGTCTATAACCAACATTCACAGTCATCTTAGCTCTCGTGTCATCACCAAGGTGCTCAGTTTGGACCAGAACTGTAACTTTATGAGAAGTGGCCAAGAAATCAGATCTCTTGATGGGAAGGGGTAAAGGAACAAGAACTCTAGGCTGAAATCCCTGTTGGACGACTGCCTCAAATTCTCGAATCTGTAATCAAGTAGATTAGGTTGCTCTCAAAACAGTTGCCTATGTGTGAAGGATGACTGGCTATGAGGTGGGGTCCACACTGTGTTCCCCTACAACCCAGCTGGCACCACACGCCCCACACCTGTTATGGCTGTAGTTATCCAACCAAACTGAGCTCAGAGGGTGCACTCCAGGGCAGGGGCCATCTTTTCAGGCCCCACTGTGCCTGACCCAGTGCCTTATCCACAGGAGACTGTCAGTAAACATGAGTTAACGTTACTGACCCATCTCAGAGATGCAAAAACCTTAGACAATGGGGAAGCAGAAAGGGCGGAAGAGTGAAGGGAAGGATACTGTCCCTCCATAGAACATTTTAAGATAAAATTCTTTACATGTGCACCCACATAAATATTCAACCAAAGCACCTCTACAGACCTGAGGCCTTCAGAACTTGCCCACAACATGGATTGGATTGGTGCAAAGCTTTCAGGAGGTCAAGTATAAATAACGTCTGTGTCTTTGGAGCTAACTATCAATCCAACTTTGTCTCAGTTCTACTACTGTCACCTTCATACATACTCCTCAAGTCCTGCCTCAGCCATATTTCATGGGCTGTGAAACTCAGGCAGGAGACGGGCCCAAACTTTCTCTTTCAGCACAGGAGAAGGAGAGCCACTGACCACTGCCCATAGAAGCTGACAGGAAGCCCAGCACAGCCTCTACTGGCTCTGCAACCTTCAGCCAACTCCTTACCCCCTCAGCCTCAGTTTCCTCTCTGTAACATGGGGGAGATAATTCCATCTACCCTATAGTAATGTTGTGCAGATTAAATCTGGCACAGTATATGTAAAGTGCTTAGCACAGGTCCTGGTACAAACAAAATGCTGCAGAAATGGTAGTCATTGTTATTTTTAGCTCTAAAACTAGGAAAGTGTCATGGAAAATGGAAAAGGAAAAAGAAACATCAAAGAGGAAGCAGGATCAGGAGCCTCACCTCAAAGTGGGCCATGAAGTCCTTCAGGTTTGGGAACGCATCCAGGCACTTAGGATCAAAGATACGGTTCAGGTCAAGAACATCGTAAGCAAGGAAATCCACAAAGGTGATCTGGAGAAAGCCAAGGATGAGTGGATGAGAAGCTCCGTCACCTGGAAGGAATGACAACCCTGTGTCCCCCATCTCTTCTTCCTTTACCTTGTCCCCTGCAAACCACGGCCGCTGCCCCAGGAACTCTGAGAAGAGCCTCATCTTGTCAGGGAGCTCCTCCAAGTACTGTGGCTTCAGCTTCTCCTGGAGCAGAAAACAGCTGTCTACACCCTCAGATCCAGCTCCCTGGGCAGAGAGGCTGCTCCCCCACTGCTGCCATGACCCAGCTGGCCACGGGAGAGCTGCCAAACTCCCTATGCTACCCCTGAGCCAGTACCCAGGCTTCCACTTAACCTGACCAGCATTTATTAGACCCTGACTACGTATCAACTCCCTCTGTCGGAGGCATGGGATGGCCCAGAGGAACACTGGAATCTATCACCACTGATCTCCACCAACCTGCCTATCAGTCAGACCCAGGAGTGCTGTGAGCCTCTGGCCCAGTGTAAGACTCATACGTAAAGGAACAAGAGCTACAAGAGCTCAGAGAAAGAAGTGGAAGTTCTAGTTTTTGAGGTGGCACAAGAATAGAGAGGACATCTGAGTAATTTCCTGAAAGATAAGGAGAATTTGAGATGCTAAAAAGAAGGGAGAGGAGGGCATTCCTGTAGAAACAGACTCTGTGCTGATGCTGTGTGACTAATAATAGGGCTCTATGAGAATACTATCAGTATCAAGGGAAAGACACTGGGCTGGGAAAACTAGTTAAACATGGTGTTTAGGAACTTAATTTCTACACTGGGGAGTCTAGGCGTTATCTTGTAATTAGAGTGGATTGATTCAGAGTTTTCATCTGATGAGATTTAGGGTTTTGATGGTCACTCTAGCAGCAGTATAGGGGACCCCTTGGAGGATCTCTAGCTCTAAGGCATTCAAAGGGCAAACAGGAGCACTGTAGATGGGAATGCAAGAGTCCTGACTCCCAATCCAAACCCTCCCCTGGCCCAGACCACCGGAAACTCACAAAATCAGGGTTGTAGCACAGCATGACAAAACTCATACGAGTGTCCACAACCTGGTTCTCCAGGATGTCCATGCGGATCTTCTCCTCTTCTGTCTCCCCACCTGCAGGCCATATATCAGACACTCACCCTCAGCATCCCATGCAGCCAAGCCCAGGGAATGGCCGCCTGGCCTCCTGTGCCCCCACACCTGCCCCCACCCTCACTCACACAGGTTGTGCTTGCGGGCAATGTAGTGCAGGATGGCATTGCTCTGGGTGAGCTTGTGAGGCCCATCAATCAAGTAGGGAAGCTGCAGTGGCAAACAGGCAGGTTTGCTGTACCACCAGGCTCCCCACTACCCCCATCCCCTGTGAAAGGACAGACTGGGACCTAGCACACTCAGAGCCTGGCGCATGGTATGCACTAAATAAATACCTGGAACACAGAACACCAAGGAAAGGCAGTGAAGAGAACCAGGAACGAAACAGGTGGAGCAGAAAGTACCCGATCCTAAAACCATCAGGCTGGGGAAAGGAGACAGAGGGAAAGACACTTTCCCCCACACCTTGTACCTACATTGGGAAAGTCCAGGCCCAGCTTGAATTTCTCATTCAGCCAATGACTCCTGTCATAGTCCGGAGCTATAGTGGGAACAATGAAATGAAAACATATCTCCTTATAGTCCAGCATTCCGTCTCCAGAAACCATACCAAGAGTCATTGCAAGACCCCCAGAGACTCATAAATCTGGAATCTGACAGAACCACTAAGTCTCACCCCCAAGAGTAAGGCTTACAAAAGGTTAGTCCTAAGGTGGAACTGGAAACCCTGGTGCAGAGTGGTTAAGAGCTATGGCCGCTAACCCAAAGGTCAGCAGTTTGAATCCACCAGGCACTCCTAGGAAACCCTATGGGGCAGTTCTTCTCTATCCTATAGGGTCGCTATGAGCCAGAATCCAATGGAAGGCAATAGGTTTGGTTTTTGGTTTTGGTAAGGGGGAAGTCGATTCCAATTATTGATAAGGGGTAGAGGCAGCAATTCCTTTCCAACATCCTGAGCTGGTACGCCACAGATGGACAAAGAAAACCCGGGAAGGGACAGGTCCCAGATGCAGCTGACGGAGGCCCAGCAGAGGAGGGCCACAGGTGTCCAGGGCACCAGCTGCTTGTTACCAAATCAGCATAGTTGGCAGAGGGCCCAACACGAGGGTGCCATTACCGTCTCCAATCGTGTATCTCTTTTCCTCATAGTTTGAGTCTGTGTATTCCAGGAGCAGACGGATGACATGCCCCAGCTGGGAGAGACAGCACAGGGAAGGGGTCAGAGATGGTGGGATCCTGCCTGCCTGCCTGACTTCATCTCTTCCAAGCAAGCAGGCACCACCCTCCCCCTCGCCCCTCACACAGGCAATAAAGCCCCACAGAGCTTGCTCCCGATGTCTCTCACTACACCTCACCCCCCACCCATTAGGACCTAAAGTACCCCTCCCCCAGGGGCCCGGGCTCCAGGATGGGGGCTCAGCTCCAGCAAAGCCCGAAACTGGAATCTTCTAGTATGGATTCCCAAGCTCAGCACTTCCTCACCACCAAGCCCCTGTCCCACCCGAGGAGGCGGACTCCTTGCTCACCCCGCGGATGTCCCAGTAACCCAGAGTCATGGCCATGGTGCACGTTTCTGCAGTCTCACATAACCTGCGTCAAAGGAGCTGGGGGTGGCCTTATCAAGGCTGTGGGGGAAGGGAACGGCGATCTGTGACGCTAGGCCCCGCCCCTCACCCCGCTGATCCGGCTCATTTCCCCACCCCCACCTCCCACCCACCCACCGCCTGGCCTGCAGACGCGAGAGCCAACAGAGCTCTGGGCGCTGGGCCCAGAGGGCGGGAGGGAGCAAGTTCCATTTCTGCCTCCAGCCCCGAAGATTCGGGTAGCCGAGGTTTGGACCCCTGAACCTCTCAGTGGCTTCCGCTGCCCGCGTTCAGACCTCTGCTAGGTCCACGAGAGACCGCGGTGCACTTGTGGAGACAAGCCAGAAACTGGAGAGGAGTAATGCTCCTTGCTTCCCTTTCTTCTGGCCCTTGCTCGGTCTTTGCTCCTCTGTACAGAGTTCCCCAGGACTCTGTGAGGCTCAGGTTGCCTGAGTCAGGCCACAGTATGGCTGCTCTACAACCTCGTATAGAGTTTAAATCAGAACCTAGGCAAAGAATGGGGACTCCTGGTCTGTCAGAAAAGCTCCTCAGAGTCCTGATGCTCCATGATGGGTTCTCCTCGACAGGAACAAAGTACTGCCAGCCTCCATAAGGGACAGAGAATAGGAAATGTGGTCTCCATATTTTCTTTTCACGGACTGTTAAGGACCCTGCCCTTTGTCAGTCCTCTGGCAAAGGATTATAAGGACCAACTGTAAATTCATCAATTAGCGTTCCAGCCCCTTGTGTGGATCTAAATCCAAGAATCAGACCCATCAATGAGGCTGTGTATGAGGTGCAGCCCCAGAAATGCCCTGCCAGCCAGCTAGATAACCCTCACATTGACCCACCCCCAAACCAGGACAATGACATGAGAGGGGCAGTCACAGAGGGCAAGTGAGCAAGATCTTTTCCTCAGAGGGGCCAGAGACCCATCTTGTGCTGAGGGAGGCTGGGGGCGGGGGGTGGGCCAGGGTGGAGCCAGGAAGACTGCCCACATAACCATTGTTGAGGTGACACCACAGTCCCCTCATTAACACAGGGTACAGACCCTCAGAAATCCAGTTGGGTGGATTCTACCCTGGCTCTGACTCCTGCCTCATGTGTGGTCTTAGGGAAGACCAAGAACCCCCCGAGCCTATTTCCTCACTTGTGATTTGAAGGGGGTGCCTCAGGTGGCCTTTGAGGTACTCTGTGACCTGTGACTCAGGGTACAATCTCTACAACAAAGTCCTACCTGCTGACTTTGCTCTTTGAAGGCAGAGGAGCATTTCAAAATGAAGATAACATGAAATAATTTAGCCTGTGGTCTACTTTTGTTTGTTTAAAGGATATTAGAAGATTAATGGATCTATGGACATAAATGAGAGGAACTTGAAAAATGAAAATGGTTTACAGTTACTAAAGGGCAAGGTTGGTGCGCTGCAAAAAAAAAAAAAAATGAGTTTTTTAAATTTTCTCCATAAGAAGGAATGAAGTTCTAATAATACTACAATATGAATGAGCTTTGAAGACATCATACAAAATAAAATAAGCCAGACATAAAACAAATATGGTATGCTTCCATTTATATGGAATATCTAGAATAGACAAAATTCATAGAGACAGAAAGTAAATCAGTGGTTCCCATGGGCTCTGGGGAGGGAGGAATGGGGAGTTGTTGCTTAATGGGTACAGAGTTTCTGTTTGAGGTGATGAAAAGGTTTTGGAAAGAATAGTGGTGATGGTTGCACAACATTGTGAATGTGATTAATGCCACTGGATCATACACTTAAAAATGGTTAAACAACAAATTTTATGGTGTGTGTATTTTCCGACACACACAAAAATTAACTAACATATTGTTAGGATAGCAAGGCATGAGCACAATATTTCAATAAAGTTTCAAACCATCAAGACAATGTGGCATGGAGGATGAGGAGGAAGACAGACTTCAGCTCACCCCTATTAGGACACAGAAGTCAGATGTCTGCTGGTCTGTGCTAAATGAAGGCCTCAGAGCCTATGTCAACAATGGCCAGTAGGGAGCAGTCCATGTTGATGACGCGCCCCACTCATTCAGCACACACCAGTCTTCCCAGTTCCCTCATGGGGTCCAGTTCACAATTTAGGAGGCTAGAAGTCTGATTACTTTTTAGCATACGGACTGAGTAAATAAGGTGAAAGGCTGTAATCTTTCCGTGCACCTTTTAGCTGTAAAACAAAGAAGAAGAAAAGGAAGAAGGAGGAAAAGTAATAGAAGAGCTGCCATCATCTTCATAGGTAATCAGGCCTTGTTCTGTTCAAAGGGCTACCCTAGGCAACCGCTAATCCACTTTCTGTCTCTACATATTTGCCGATTTAGGGTATTTTACATAAGTGGAATCATATAATATGTGGTCTCTTTTTACCGGGTTCTCGCGTATGTTGTCAAAGTATAAGTTGTAGCCTGTATCAGTACTTCATTCCTCATTATGGCTAAGTAATAATATTCCACTATATGGATCAACCATATGTTGTTTATCAAGTCATCAGTTGATACACATTCGGGTTGTCTTCATATTTTCCAACTCCTATAATATTACCCCACCAATTTTGACATAATATTGTTGCCAATATATCTCTCCTATCTCAGGTAATATCATGAAGCAGATTCTGCTGAATACCATTTTAAAAGTATTTGGTATTATTCGTTGTTATGGCTTGAATTGTGTATCAATTTAGCTAGGCCATGATTCCCATTACTGTGTGATTATCCGTCATTTTGTCATCTGATGTGATTTTCCTATGTGTTGTGAATCCTACTTCTGTGATATTAATGAGGCAGGATTAGAGGCAGTTGTGTTAATGAGTCAGGACTCAGTCTACAAGATTAGGTTGTAGGCTTTTTTTTTTTTTTAATTGTGATTTAGGTGAAAGTTTACAGCTCAAGTTAATTTCTCATTCAAAAGTTTATATACACATGACTTTGTGACATTGGTTGCAATCCCCACGATGTAACAGCATGCACCTCCTTTCCACCCCAGGTTCCCTGTGTCCATTCATCTAGTTCCTGTCCTTTCCTGCCTTTTCATCCTGCCTTTGGACAGGGAACGCTCATTTGGTCTAGTATATGTGATTGAACCAAGAAGCAAGTTCCTTACATGTATTAATTTTTTGTTTTATACGCCTATCTAATCGTTGTCGAAAAAGCGGGCTTTGTGAATGTTTTCAGTTCTGGGTTAGCAGACTGCCCAGGGGTCATAGTTTTGGGGGCTCCTCCAGACTCTGTCAGACCATTAAGTCTGGTCTTTTTACATGAATTTGAATTCTATTCTACATTTTTCTCTTGCTCTGTCCAGGCCTATCTATTGTGTTCCCTGTCATGGCGATCATTGGTAGTAGCCAGGCCTATCTAGTTCTTCTGCTAAGTTGAATCTTGAGTCAATCTCTTTTGAGACATAAAAGAAAGAAACCAGCAGAAAGATGGGGGGACCTCACGCCACCAAGCAAGAAGATCCAGGAGCATGTGCGTCCTTTGGACCCGGGGTTCCTGTGCTGAGAAGCTCCTCGACCAGGAAAAGAATAATGACAAAGATCTTTCCCCAGAGCCGACAGAGAGAGAAAGCCTTCCCTGGAGCTGGCACCCTGAATTCAGACTTCTAGCCTACTAGACTGTGAGAGAATAAATTTCCGCTTGTTAAAGTCATCCACTTGTGGTATTTCTGTTAATAGCAGCACTAGATAGCTGAAGACATGTGTCAAGCATTCTGAGGGCACCAAATGTTACCTTTATGCAAGGGGCGTTCTAATTTTCCACGCTTCAGAATTTTCCCACTTTTTCCAATCAGGGGTTGTCTCTGGCAGTCTCGGGCCCTTTGAATTCCTCTAAGGCTTCTCCCTTCTATGATTACAGGAGCAATTATCTAGGTTGATGCAGCTTGTTTAACATTATCAGTCAGCTAAAGCACTACTGTAAGATTCTGGGCCTTAGTGCTTTGCATAATGTTCTGCTTTATCATAACTGTTTCTGTAGGTACCAGCAAAGCAGCTAAAAGATTTTTTGTGTGTTTTGATTTTTATCATCCAGTTTTTTAAGATTTTGGCAAGATTAGAAACATCTTTGTTTCCAAAGCATTCCAAGTTCCTGGACTACCTCATCAGCTGAAGGGGAATCAGGAAAGGGAGCATTTAGGGACAGAAGGCTTATTTCTGCTTTCCTCTGCTGCTGTTCCCAACCCAGTCTGTCAGTAAGAATAGAAAACAGAACTCTTCTTTTTTGTTTGTTTCATGTTGTAACTCTGGTGTTGGCCTCTCCCTCTTTTCCAACCCTTGTGTCCCACCCTGCCACCCCCACCTGAAGGCAGTCAGAGGAAGGCACCCTGAGAAGGGGCTACTAATTGTCCATCACTGGCCCCTGCCCCAGTTAGCTATGAAGATGATGACAGCTCTTCTATTGCTTCTCCTTCTCTTTTCCCATCCCCTCCTCCTTCTACTTCTTTCTTTCTCTCTCCCTGTCTCCCTTTTTCCTCTTTACTCTCTTCCAGGAAAAGTTGAATCCTGAGAACATGGAACAGCTGCCTGACAAGTGAAACAATTCTCCTTATTCTTGGGTAATTGTCCTGGTTTGCAGGGGAAAAGCAGGAAGCAGGGAAAGGAGAAGACATCTCTGGATCTCTGGAGCTGTTAATCAGTTCTGTAGACCTGATCATCTTACTGTCCTTCTAGCTCACCTCGTGGGCTTTCTCATCTAAGATGTCTTAGATCCAAACCCAAGTTTGCATTCAAGTGCCTGGATGAGTTCCCACATCTGAAGGCTTTTATGTGCCATTTTGAGGCTAGGCTCCCTGCACCTTTCTCTTACAAAAAACTCACAAGCTGCCCTGGGCCCTGATGGACCCCAGGGTGATAGGTTATTGCCCAACACCAACTTTTGCCTAAAGGGATCAAGGGTGGGTTACCTCTGATCCTCAAAGATAAAGGCCTGACTCCTTCCACCCAAAAGGCTGTGTCTACCAGAAATGGGGTTAGGTGAAGGCAGGCAGCATGTGAATGTTGTGGTTAAAGTTTGTGTCTGTTGGATAGGGTTCAGGTCTTCATAAGCTTTGGTGGGCTTTCCCTTCAGGCTTTGGAGAAAATAGGTGCATACGTGCAGTTTGTCTGCTTCTTCAAGATGCCCATCAACAAGATGGCCCAGTGGGGCAACAAGAGGATATGCTGAGCAAGAGGCAGAGTTACACTGCTTGCCTTGTTTCACCATACCCCTAGGGGGCCTTGTATCTGTCTTCTCTATTCTTTCCAATGAATAGCTAAGGCAACTGATATTCAGCTGGATTGCTCTTGGGAACAGATGCTGAAGGGAGGGTAAGGAAATGTGGAGACTTATGAAGATATGATTGTGATCCTTCCACCACTGACATTCCCTGTTCCCCAGCTGCGTTCAGCGCTAGAGGGGTTCATGCCCAAGTCTGAGGAGAGAGTTGTAGAAAGGAGCTACGTTAAATGGGACTGAAGGCCCTGTAGAAGCTCTGGCGAAGACATTACTTAAAACTCTGTGTACTGAAAGTATTGATGAGCAGGAGTCAGAAACACACCCATATATATATATGGAAATTTAGTATGGCAAAGGTGTTATTTTCATCTGGGCTAGCCAAAAATTAGAAATGGAACAATTGCTTACCAATGAAAAATACTAGAGCCCTACGTCATGCCATTTACTAAAATGAGTTCATCTGAAATTTAAACACGACATTTAATACTAAGCTGTACAAGTTTTAATGAAAGTATGAGAATGTTTATTATCATAAGGTGTGAAGAGTTTCTCTAAATAAGACATAAAAAGAGAAAGCCACAAAAAGAAAGATTTGTGAATTAAACAGTGTCAAAATCTAATACTTCTCTATTATGGGACACAAATAAACAAAAATAAAAGACAAAGGACCAGATTATGTAAAGGACTCTTATCAATCATTAAGAGAATTCAGTAGAAAAATGGACAAAAATCTATGAATAAATTAGAGAAGTAGAAATATTTATGGTCAAAAAAATGTAAAAAGATTGTTTAACTCTAATCCAAAAAAAAGGAACTGTAAATTCCAACAGTGAGAGACCATTGTTCTATCAGAGGAACCAAAATTAATCACTTGGTAAAGTGTTGGCAAGGTTTGGCAAAGTGATATGCATTTCCTGCTGGTGAGCTTATAAATTGCCATAGCTATTTTGGAGGACAATTTGTCAATATATTTTTAAACTTAACTCACATCCTATGACAAAACAATTCCAATCTATAAAAATCCACCCAAATACCCAAAGAGGCATATACTGAGGTGTTCATCGTGGTACCGTTTATAATAGTAAAGAAGTAGAACCAATGTAAATGCCCAAGCAAAAAAACCCCTTTGCTGTCAAGTCGATTCCAACTCACAGTGACCCTATAGGACAGAGTAGAATCGCCCCATAGGGTTTCCAAGGAGCGGCTAGTGGATTCAAACTGCCAGCCTTTTGATTAGCAGCTGAGCTCTTAACCACTTTTTTACTGTGGAATACCACATGGCAGAGAAAGAATGAGACGGAACTGTATGAATAACAGGTGAGGACTGCCAAGACGGGAGGCTGAATTTTTTTACATTATGTTGCTGATTATCATGAACAGTATGACATTTTTTATATTTTTAAAAAGGGCAACCACAAAGTATTTTCTACAGAGATGTGCATATGTGAATGCAGAGGAAAAGGTCTGCAGGACACACAAACTGATGACAAGGCCCTCTTCAGGCAAGAGGGGAAAAAGGGTGCAAGAAAAAGGGAAATTTACAGATGAGGCCAGCTTTTCTTTTTTATCAAGGCGGGTGTGTTCATGCACTATTTGTGTAACAGAAACTCATGTTTAAAAAAGAAAGCAAACCTAGGGGAAAACAACTTGAATCCAGAAGACTCTTCTTCAGCAGACGTGGGTATATTTGAACTTGAAATAAATAGGTGCTGCTGTGTGACCAGACTTGGGGTCAGAGGACCAAGCTGAAGCTGTTTTCAAGGGTGCAGAGGGGTGAGATTAGAACAAACAAGATAAGGTGAATGTTGTTTTAGAAGTTTGAAGGCAAATTAGATTTATTAGATAGGTCCGTACTTTATCTTCTATGGTGAAATATTTAGAATTGTATTCACAGATATTCTTTTTGAACTATGACCTAAACCCTATCAGCTTCCTTCCAAAATTGTTTCACTTGGAAAGAGAACTGGAGGAATAGAGGAAATACGGGTAGACTCTGGGGTTTGGGATAGGACTATGCTTTAGTGGGGCACTTCTGGGGCCACACTACAAAGTGGAGTCCCTTGACAAAAGCCAGATCTGAGGAACTGAGGTGTGACAATGAGCAATCACAGGGAGAGCTGTGCCACCTCACTTGTGTGATAGAAAGGTGCTTTATAGGGCTTTTCTCTCTCTTTTCCTCCCCAAACTCACGAAAGAACCTCAACCAAGGCAACAAGGAAGCACCCTAGGGGATGGCAGAGCCACAGGTGGAACAAGCCTGAGTCTCTGAGTGACTTTGCAAAGCAGGGCTGCCCCAGCAACTTGGAATTTCCCCCATGGATCTCTTACATGAAAGAAGAATCAACTTCTACTTTCTACAAGCTGCTGTGTTAGAATGTCTTTCAGCTTAATCTTCCTCTAATACAATGATTGGGAAAATATCCAGCATGGGGAACTGGTAATTAACGACAGGTGATGACAGCTCACATCAATGCAGGAGATACCGTGCAGGCAGCCATGCTCACAGAGAGTGAGTCCCCCTCTCCCCATCTAGAAGGAGAGACTCAGTGATGGGGTGTGAGCACTGCAGGAGCCCCAAGAAGCCCTAGGTCTCAGGACCTCTGCTAGATCCTGACTACAATGGACTCTTCTTTTTTGGCTGCCTCAATTTGCAGCATAGATGTGCTACTAATAGGCCAGGCTTTGTAATGTACATTTTCATTTTTTACATTATATGGTAAACCTGCAAAAGCCGGAAACTGTATAAGGCAGGAAACTATCGTAGAGGAAAAACTGAAATATTTTCCACTAATAGAGAGCAATACAAAAGCCGTAAGGCTGTGCCCTGTCAAAGGAGGAAAACTTGAAAGACCCAGAAAAACCAGGCAGTCCCATGGAGTTCAGCTGTCACAAGCTTCGATGTAATTTGCTGTGAAGTTTGAAAAATATTTTCATTTGCAACCATCTTGATTTATTAGATCTTCTGTTTAAGCATTAAGTTATTTCGCTCTTTTCATTGATAATTATCTTTACATTTCAAATCTAATATATAACTTTAATATAGTAATGCTGTTTACATTTAAGTTTCTAGATCAGAAGTCAGCCAACTACAGCCACTTGTTTTTGAAAACAAACTTCTATTGGCACCAGCCCTGCCATTCGCATTTAGATTGTCTATGACTGCTTTCACCCTAGGATGGGGTTGAGTGGTTGGCAGAAGACCGTATGGCCTATAAAGCTTAAAATCCTTACTACGTGGCCGTTTAGAGAAAATATTTGCTGACTTCTGTTCTAGATATATACTGGTTTTAATCTGATTTTGTTTGTTTGTTTCTTTTTAAATAACTGTGCTTTAGGTGAAAGTTTACAGTATAACTTAGTTTCTCATCCAAAAATTTATATACAAATTGTTTTGTGACATTGGTTGCAATCCCTGCAGTGTGTCAGCACTTACCTCCTTTCCATCATGGGTTCCCCCATCCATGCTTCCAGTTTTCCTGTTCCTTTTCTTGCCATTGGACAAGAGTTGACCATTTGGTCTCATGTACTTGACTGAACTAAGAAGCATATTCCTTGTGTATGTTGTTGTTTGTATTATGTTGTGTTGTTAGGTGCCATCGGATCAGTTTTGACTCATAGCAACCCTATGTACAAAAGAATGATACACTGCCCGGTTCTGCGCCATCCTCAGAATTGTTGCTATTTTTGTGTCCATTGTTACAGCCACTGTGTCCATCCATCTCGCTGAGGATCTCCTTGTTTTTTGCTGACCCTCTACCTTACCAAGTATGAGGTCCTTCACCAGGGACTGGTCCCTCCTGAAAACATGCCTAAAGAATGAGAGATGGAGGCAGGGCCAAAATGGCAGAGTAGTCAGATGCTTCAGGTGGTGGTCCCTCTTATAACAAAGACCCCAAAAAAGAAGTGAATCGATTATATATATGACAGGCTAGGAACCCTGAACATCAAAGTCAAAGTTAAGAAATCAGACTGAGTGACGGGGGAGGGAGAGACAGTGCAAAAGAAGTGAGGAGTTGCTAGACCAGGCTTTGTGGGAACCGGCACTCCTCAGCACCAATCCCCTGGCATGACTGAGGCAGGGCTGGCAATAGTGTTCAGGACGTGGTTACACCAGTGAAAGAAGGCAAGGGAAGTAGCACAGCCCTGATCCCCTGGCATGAATGAGGCAGGGCTGGTAGTAGCATTCGGAATGCTGTTTCTTCAGCGAAAAGAAGGCAAGGGAAGTGGCACAGCCCCAATCCCCTAGTGTGACTATGGCGGGGTCGAGCCAGCAGCACAGAATCTACACATACCTGTGGAATCAGCAAAAAAAGCAATGCTCTTGGCAAAAGATAAGTGATTTTGTCTAATTTACCACACGAATCTAATAGCTCCTCCTTTTGAAAGTACTTTCTCCTATCTCTCTGATCCCTTCTCCCTCTGCCCCTGCCAGCTTCAGTAACAGTTGATTTTCCTGGGCCTGAGACAGGTTCTGCTGCACATCCTGAGCCATTCTCCCAGCCTTGGAGAAGAAACAAATTAACAAACAGGGGAAAACACTCTACTGACTCCCCTAATCTGGAAACTCAGAGCAGAAACGGCTCCTGTCCAGGCACAAGCAGTCCACAGACTTTGTCTTTCACCCCTGCATGGATCTAGGTGGCCCCATTACAGCAGATAGGATCTGGCTGTTATATTGCCAGGGGGAATCTGTTTGAGGTCTGACTGTAACTATTTCAGCTGTGCATTGCAGAGGCAGGTTTTTGACGTTTGATACCACTCTGCGTATTAAACAGGGCCCTCCCCTACCCAGAGCAGGGGCCTGTGGACTGGCAGCTCCACCAATGCCACCTAGCCACCCATGAAAGGGGTCCAGGGATAAGTGGTGCCTCCCTGTTCTTACAGTTAAAAGCACTGAGTGCCTATGGTACAGCTGCAGAGCCCACCAACCAGAGCATTCTAGAAAACAGGGAAGTGCCTTCCTCACAAACACTCAGGGGAAGATTGTCAGCCCCCTGCCTTCCTCAGAGTGTGACTCCCTGCTGCAACCAGAAACCCATGCATATACCAATCACCACAGCTCCTCTAAGATCATAGGTGGGAGCCTGAACCACACACTAGGAGGCTGAATACCTGGACACCTAAGCTGAATCTATGTAAGAATAGTGAATAAACTCCTAGGCTCATATACCTGATAACAGCTCTAGCCGTCTCGTGACAGGATATTAGTGCTTCAAAAGCTCCAATAATCAAGTTAGCTCACTCTAGTAGCCTATTCGGGTATATCAAACTAAAACAAAGCAAGAAGCTAGGACACAGTGAGCAATCATAAAATAAATTAATACAATAAATTATAGATGGCTCAGAGACAACAGTCAATATCAAATTACATAAAGAAGTAGATCATGATAGCTTCAACAACCTCCCCAAGAATCAATAAATCTTCCAGATGAAGATGTATTCCTGAAATTACCAGATGTAGAATATGAAAGATATGTATACAAAACTCTTCAAGACATCAGGAAGGAAAATAGGCAAAACACAGAACAAGCCAAGGAGCACACAAATAAAACGGTTGAGGGAATTAAGATTATTCAAGAACATAATGAAAAATTAATACACCACAAGAATCCATAGACAGAGAGCAATCAGAAATTCAGGACATTAGCAATAAAATTTCAGAATTAGATAGCTGTCATGGATTGAATTATGTCCCCTCAAAAATGTGTGTATCAACTTGGATAGGTCATGATTCCCACTATTGTGTGGTTGTCCTCTATTTTGTGACTGTAATTTTACGTTAAGAGGATTAGAGTGGGATCGTAACACCACCCTTACTCAGGTCACCTCCCTTATCCAAGGTAAAGGGAGTTTCCCTGGGGTGTGGCCTGCACCACCTCTTATCTCTCAAGAGATAAAAGGTGGAGGGAAGCAAGAAGCACCAGGAGCACAGCTTATCCTTTGGACATGGGGTTCATGTGCCTGAGAAACTCCTCAACCAGGGGAAGCCTTCCTCCAGAGCCGGCAGAGAGAGAAGACCTTACCCTGGAGCTGACGCCCTGAATTTGGACTTGTAACCTAATAGACTGTGAGAAAATTAATTTCTCTTTGCTTAAGCCATCCACTTGTGGTATTTCGGTTATGGCAGAACTAAATAACTAAGACAACAACTCAGTAGAAAGTAAGGGGAGGCAAACTGAGTAAATGGAAGTCAGAATCAGTGAGATTGAAGATAAAACACTTGGCAACAATATATTCAAAGAAAAATCAGAAAAAAGAATTTAAAAAAATGAAGAAAACTTAAAAATCATGTGGGACTCTATCAAGAGAAATAACCTATGAGTGATTGGAGTACCAGAATAGGGAGAGAGAGCAGAAAATATAGAGAGAATAGTTGGAAATTTGTTGGCAGAAAACTTCTGTGACATTGTGAAAGATGAGAAGATATCGATCCAAGATGCTCATCCAACACCATACAAGGTAGATCCCAAAAGAAAGTCACCAAGACATATTATAATCAAACTTGCCAAAACCAAAGATAAAGAGAAAATTTTAAGAGTAGACAGGGATAAATGAAAAGTCACCTACAAAGGAGAGTCAATAAGAATAAGCTCAGACTACTGAGCTGAAACCATGCAGGCAAGGAGGCAATGGGATGACATATATTAAGCATTGAAGGAGAAAAATTGCCAGCCAAGAATCACATATCCAGCAAAACTGTCTCACAAATATGAAGGCAAAATTAGGACATCCAGATAAAAAGAAGTTCAGGGAATTTGCGAAAACTAAACCAAACCTACAAGAAATACTAAAGGGAATTTTCTCCTTAAAAATCAATAATATCAGATATCAACTCAACACTAGCACACACGAAAGAGCAACCAGATATGAACCGTGATAGGGAAATAACGGAAGGAAATCAAGACAGAAAAAAGATCAAAACAGGGAATCGGCGATGTCATTATGTAAAAGATGACAACATTAAATCAATAAAAAGAGGCTAAATAAAGTAGTCATAGGTCTTTCATATGGAGAGGAAATCAAGGCATACAAAATCATAGACATACAAAACACCCCACCCAACAGCAGCCAAGTATACCTTCCTTTCCAATGCACATGGAACATTCTCTAGAATAGATCACATATTAGGCCATAAAGCAAGCCTTAACAGAATCCAAAACATCGAAGTATTGCAAAGCATCTTCTCTGAACATAAAGCCATAAAACTAGAAATCAATAACAGAAGAAACAGGGAAAAGAAATCAAACACATGGAAACTGATCAACACCTTGCTCAAAAACAATTGGATTTTAGAAGAAATTAAGGACAGAATAAAGAAATTCATAGAATCCAATGAGAATGAGAACACTCGTTATCAGAACATTTGGGACACAGCTAAGGCAGTGCTCAGAGGACAATTTATATCAATAAATGCACACATACAAGAAGAAAGGGCCAAAATCAAAGAATTATCCCTACAACTTGAACAAATAGAAAGAGAGCAATGAGAGAACCGTGGGTGACCAGAAGAAAGCATATAATAAAAATTAGAGCAGAATTAAATGAAATAGAGAACCAAAAAACAATTGAAAGAGTTAACAAGACCGAAAGGTGGTTCTTTGAAAAGATTAACAAAATTGATAAACCATTGACCAGACTGACAAAAGAAAAACAGCAGACAAAGCAAATAACCTGAATAAAAAATGAGATGGGCGATATCACAACAGACCCAACTGAAATTAAAAGAATCATAACAGAGTACTATGAAAAATTGTACACTAACAAATTTGAAAACCTAGAGGAAATGGACAAACTTCTAGAAACACACTACCTACATAAACTAACACAAACAGAGGTAGAACAACTAAATAAACCCATAACAAAAGAAGGGATTGAAAAAGTAATTTTAAAACTCCCCCCCGCAAAAAAACACTGGCCCTGACAGGTTCACTGGAGAATTCTACCAAACGTCAGAGAAGAGTTAACACCGCTACTTCTAAAGGTATTTCACAGCATAGAAAAGGATGGAATACACCCAAACTCATTCTATGAAGGCAGCATAACCATGATACCAAAGCAGATAGACACCACAAAAAAAGACAATTACAGACCAATATCCCTCATGAACTTAGACACAAAAATCCCCAACAAAATTCTAGCCAATAGAATTCAACAACATTATCATAAAAATAATTCATCACAACCCAGTGAGATTCATACCAGGTATGCAGGGATAGTTCAACATTTGAAAAACAATCAATGTAATCCACCATATAAATAAAACAAAAGACAAGAACCACATGATCTTATCAATGGATGCAGAAAAGGCATTTGACAAAGTCCAACACTTATTCATGAGAAAAACTCTCAGCAAAATAGGAAAAGAGGGAAAATTACTCTGCATTATAAAGGGCATCTATACAAAGCCAACAGCCAACATCTTCCTAAATGGACAGAGCCTGAAACCATTCCCCTTGAGAACAGGAACCAGACAAGGATGCCCTTTATCGCCACTCTTATTCAACATTGTGCTGCAGGTCCTAACCAGAGCAATTAGACTGGATAAAGAAATAAAGGGCATCCAGATTGGCAAAGAAGGAGTAAAAGTATCTCTATTTGCAGATGACATGATCTTATACACAGAAAAACCTAAAGAATCCTTCAAAAATAAAATACTGAAACTAACAGAAGAGTTTAGCAGAGTATCAGGATACAAGATAAACATAGAAAAATCAGTTGGGTTCCTCGACGCCAACAAAGAGAACATCAAGGAGGAAATCACCAAATCAATACCATTTACAATAGCCCCTAAGAAGATAAAATACTCAGGAATAAATCTAACCAGAGACAGAAAAGACCTACAAAGAAAACTACAAGACACTACTGCAAGAAACCAAAAGAGACCTACCTAAGTGGAAAAACATAACTTGCTTGTGGATAGGAAGACTCGACATCGTAAAAATGTCTATTCTATCCAAAGCAATCTATAGATATAATGCAATCCTGATCCAAATACCAATGAAATTTTTTAAGGAGATAGAGAAACAAATCACCAACTTCATATGGAAGGGAAAAAGGCCCCAGATAACTAAAGCATTACTGAAAGAGAAGAACAAAGTGGGAGGTCTCACACTGCCTGATTTTAGAGCGTATTATATTGCCACAGTAGTCAAAACAGCCTGGTACAACAACAGATACATAGACTAATGGAACAGAATTGAGAATCCAGGCATAAATCCATCCACATATGAGCAGCTGATATTTGACAAAGGCCCAAAATCTGTTAAATGGGGAAAAGAGAGTTTCTTTAATAAATAAATGGTGCTGGCATAAAAGGATATCCATCTGCAAAAAAAATGAAACAAGACCCATACCTCACACCATGCACAAAAACTAATTCAAAATGGATCAAAGGCCTAAATATAAAATCTAAAACAATAAAGAAAGATCATGGAAGAAAAAATAGGAACAACGCTAGGAGCCCTAATATGTGGCATAAACAGAATAAGAAACATTAGTAGCAATGCACAAACACCAGAAAAGAAACTAGATAATTGGGCGCTCCTAAAAATCAAACACCTATGATCATCCAAAGACTTCACCAAAAGAGTAAAAACATTATCTACAGACTGGGAAAAAGCTTTTAACTATGACATTTCCGATCAATGTCTGATCTCTAAAATCTACATGATACTGCAAAAACTCAAATACAAAAAGACACATAACCCAATTTAAAAATGGGCAAAGGATATGAACAGGCACTTCACCAAAGAAGGCATTCAGGCAGGTAACAGATAAATGAGGAAATTTTTTCAATCATTAGCCATTACAGAAATGTAAAAAAACTACGATGAGATACAATCTTACCCCAAAAAGGCTGGCATTAATCCAAAAAACACAAAAAAATAAACGTTGGAGAGTTTGTGGAGAGACTGGAACACTTATACACTGCTGGTAGGAATGTCAAATGATACAACCACTTTGGAAATCGATTTTGTGCTTCTATAAAAAGCTAGAAATAGAACTACCATATGATCCAGCAATTCCACTCCTTGGAATATATCCTAGAGAAATAAGAGCCTTCACACGAACAGATATATGCACACCCATGTTCACTGCAGCACTGTTTACAATAGCAAAAAGATGGAAGCAACCAAGGTGCCTATCAATGGATAAATAGATAAATTATGGTATATTCACATAATGGAATACTACCCAATGATTAAAAACAAGATGAATCCATGAAACATCTCCTAACATGGAGGAATCTGGAAGGCATGATACTGAGTGAAATTAGTTGTGAAAGGACAAATGTTGTATGAGGCCACTATTACAAGAGATCAAGAAAAAGTTTAAACATAAAAGAAAATATTCTTTGATGGTTATGAGGTTGGGGAGGGATATACTATTTAGATAGTACACTACAACTATTTTAGGTGAAGTGAAAGACAACACACAATACAGGAGAGGTCAGCACAACTAGACTAAACCAAAAGCAAAGAAGTTTTCTGAATACTACCGAACATTTTGAGGGCCAAAGTAGCAGACACAGGGCTTTGGGAACCATGGTTTCAGGGGACATCTAGGTAAACTGGCATAACAAAATGTATCAAGAAAAGGTTCTGCATCCCACATTGGTGAGAGGCGTCTTGGGTCTTAAATGCTAGCAAACGGCCATCTAAGATGCACCAATGGGTCTCAACCCACGTGCAGCAAAGGAGAATAAAGAACACCAAAGACATATGGTAAAGATGAGCCCAAGAGACAGAAAAGGCCACATAAACCAGAGACTCCATCAGCCTGAGACCAGAAGAACTAGATGGTGCCTGGCTACCACCAATCTCTGCCCTGACAGGGAACACAACAGAGAATTCCTGATGGAGCAGGAGAACAGTGGGATGCAGATCTCAAATTCTCGTAAAAGGACCAGGCTTAATGGTCTGAGACTAGAGGGACCCTGGAGTTCATGGTCCCCGGACCCTTTGTTAGCCCAAGATTGGAACTATTCCCGAAGCCAACTCTCCAGGTAGGGATTCAACTGGACTATAAGATAGATAATGCTACTGGTGAGGAGTGAGCTTCTTGGCACAAGCAGACACATGAGGCTATGTGGGCAGCTCCTGTCTGGAAGCAAGATGAGAAGGCAGAGGGGGATAGAAACTGGTTGAATGGACACGGGGAATACAGGGTAGAGAGGAGGAGTGTGCTGCCTCATTAGGAGGAGAGCGGCTAGGGTGTATAACTTTTGTATGAGGGACTGACCTGATTTGTAAACTTTCACTTAAAGCACAACAAATAAATAAGTAACGAGAGATGAAGTCTTGCCATCCACACTTTCAAGGAGCATTCGGCTGTACTTCTTCCAAGACAAACTTGTTGGTCTTCCTTACTCATGGTCAAGCTTTTTCATGCTTATGAGCCCATTGAAAATATCATGACTTGGATCAGGCGCATCTTAGTTCTCAAAATGACATCTTTGCTTTTCAACACTTCAAAGAGGTCTTTTGTGGCCCAGAACAATGCATCTTTTGATTTCTTGACTGCTGCTTCCATGAGTGTTGATGGTGGAGCCAAGTAAAATGAAATCCTTGGCAACTTCATTATTTTCTCCATTTTTGATGATGTTGTTTATTGGTGCATTTGTGAGGTTTTTTTGTTTTCTTTTTGTTTAGGTGTAATCCATTCATCAGTAAGTGCTTCAAGTCCTCTTCATTTTCATCAAGCAAGGTAGTGTCACCTGCATATCACAGGTTGTTAATGAGTCTTCCTCCAATCCCCATGCCTCGTTCTTCTTCATACAGTCCAGTTTCTCAGATTATTCGTTCAGCACACAGATTGAATAAGTATGGTGAAACGATACAACCCTGAAGCACACATTTCCTGATTTTAAGCCATGAAGTATCACCTCGTTCTGTTCGAATGACTGCCTCTTGTTCTGTGTTCTGAAATTCCCATTCTTCGCAATGTTAACCATAATTCATTATGGTCCATAGAGTCGAATGCCTTAGCATAGTCAATAAAACAAAAGTAAACATCTTTCTGGTAATCTCTGCTTTCAGCCAAGGCCTATCTGGCATCAGCAATAATATATTCCTCATTCCATGTCCTCTTCTGAATTCGTTTTGCATTTCTGGCAGTTCCCTATTGATGTACTGGTGCAACCATTTTTTAATTACCTTCAGCAAAATTTTACTTATGCTATAAATGATATTGTTCAATAATTTCCACATTCTGTTGGATCACCCTTCTTCAGAATGGGCACAAATATGGACCTCTTCCCATCAGTTGCCCAGGTCGCTGTCTTCCAAATTTCTTGGCACAGACTAGTGAAGGCTTCCAGCATTGCATCAACTTGTTGAAACTTCTCAATTAATATTCCGTTAATTCCTGGAGTCTTGTTTTTCACCAATACCTTCAGTACAGCTTGGACTTCTTCCTTCAATACCACTGGTTTTTGATCATATGCTATCCCCTGAAATAGTTGAACTTGACCAATTCTTTTGGGTACGATGACTATGTATTCCTTCTATCTCCTTTTGATGCTTCCTGCTTCGTTTGATATTTTGCCTACAGAATCCCTCAATATTGCATCTTGAGACTTGAATTTTTTCTTCAGTTCTTTCAGCTTGAGAAATAATGAGCATGTTCTTACCTTTTGGTTTTCTAACTCCAGGTCTGTGCACATTTCAATATAATACTTTACTTTGACTTCTTGAGCCACCCTTTGAAATCTTCTGTGCAGCTCTTTTACTTCAACATTTCATCCATTTACTTTACCTACTCTACGCCCATAGAGCAAGTTTCAGAGTCTCTTTTGCTCTACTCTGGATCCTGCATTCAGCTCATCAGCATCTGACTTCCAGTTCTAGGGACTTTGGCCAGCAGACTACCATCTTACCTGCTGATCTTGGATTCGTCAGCCTTCGCAGCCGTGAGCAAGCAGCATGCCCTCTAGCCTGTGGATCTTGAGTTCATCAGCACCTGCAGCTATGTGAGTCAGGAGGAGCCTCCAGCCTGACACCTAACACCTGACCCATGGACTTCGGTGTTGCCAGCCTCTACAACCACATGAGCTATTTCTTTGAGATGAATCCCCAACCCCCTCATATAGAGCGCCCTGGTGGTGTAGTGGTTAAGAGGTTGGGTGTTAACCAAAAGGTCAGCAGTTCAAATCCACCAGTCACTCTTTGGAAACCCTATGCAACAGTTTTACTCTGTCCTATAGGGTCGCTATGAGTCGGAATTGACTCAGTGACAATGAGTTTTGTTTTATGTATACGCACTTCACTGGTTTTGTTTCTTTAGAGAACTCAGTCTAAGACATGTTTGTTTTATAGGGCTGTCTAATCTTTGGCAGAAAAGTGGGCCTCAGGAGTGGTTTCAGTCCTGAGTTAGCAGGGTGTCTGGGGCCATAGTCTCAGGTGTTCCTCCAGTCTCTGCAAGACCAGCAAGTGCAGCCTTTATTTATTTATCCTTGTGAATTTGAATTTTCTTCTACATTTTTCTCCTGCTCTGTCCAGGAACTTCTATTGTGATACCTGTCAGAGAGGTTGGTGTTGGCACCATCTAGTTCTTCTGGGCTCAGGCTGGTGGAGGCTCTGGTTCATGTGGTCCATTAGTCTTTTAGACTATATTTTCCCTGTGTTTTTCTTTTTTTATTCTCCTTTGCTCTGGATGGGATGGGACCAATAGATGTATTTTAGATGGCCACTCAGGCTGTGGTTCACGTGGTCCATTAGTCTTTTAGACTGTATTTTCCCTGATAAGCTTCTAAGCCCCAGATGCTACTCACCAAAGTAGGATATAGAACATTTTCTCTATGAACTATGTTATGCCAATTAACATAGATGTCCCCCAAGACTATGGTCCCCAGCCCTCAACCCCAGTAACTCAGTCCCTCAAAGTGTCTGAGTGTGTCTAGAAAGCTTCTAGGACTTTGCCTTGGTCAAGTTGTGCTGACTTCCCCTATATTGTGTGTTGCCTTTCCCTTCACAATAGTTAACACTTGTCTACTACCTAATTAGTGACTGCCTCCATGGGTACAATTTTTTCATAGTATTCTGCTATGACCCTTTCTATTTCAGTTGGGTGTTTGTTCTAATGTCCCCCGTCTCGTTTCTTTTGTCAGTCTGGCCAATGGTTTGTCGATTTTGTTGCTTTTTTTCAAAGAACCATCTTTTGAACTTGTTGATTCTATTTTATTTCCACTCTCTAGTCTGTATATTTCTGCTTGAATCTTTATTACTTCCTTTCTTCTGGTGCCTGTGGACTTCTGCTGCAGTTCTCTTTCTATTCGTTTCAGTTGCTGGTCTAACGTTTTGATTTTGGCCCAGTCTTCTTTTTTGATTTGTGTGTTTATTACTATAAATCAATGCCTGAGCATTGCCTTTGCTGTGTTCCAAAGATTCAGTATGATGTGTTTTCATTCTTATTCGATTCCAGGAATTTTTTGATTCCTTCTTTGATTTCTTCTATTACCCAGTTGTTTTGAAGTAAGGTGTTAAATTCAGTTTCCATGTATTTGATTTTTTTCCCTTGCTCTTCCTGTTACTGATTTCTACTTTCATGGCATTGTGATCAGAGAGCATGCTTTATATTATTTTGGTGTTTTGGATTTTATTGAGGGTTGCTTTGTGGCCTAAAATATGGTCTATTCTGGAGAATACCCCATGTGCATTGGAAAAGAATGTACACTTTGCTACTATTGGGTGATGTGTCCTATATGTACGTCTGTGAGGTCTAGTTGGTTGATTGTGGCTTTTAGATCTTCTGTATCTTTGTTGAGTTTTTTCCTAGATGTTCAGTCCTTTACTTAGAGTGGTGTGTTGAAGTCTCCTACTATTATTGTGGAACTATTTCTGTTTTCAGTGCTGTCAGTTTGTTTTATGCATTTTGGAGCCCTGTGATTGGGTGCATAGATATTTATTAAGGTTATGTCTTCTTGGTGGATTGTCCCTTCAATCATTACATAATGTCCTTCCTTGTCTTTTACGTGGATTTTGTCTTAATGTCTATTTTATCTGGGCTTAGCATTGCCACTCCTGCTCTTTTTTGGTTACTCTTTGCTTGATAGGTTTTTTCCATCCTTCAATTTTTAATATATTTATGTCTTTGTGTCTCAGGTGTGTCTCTTGTAGACAGTATATTCATGCATTGTGTTTTTTAATCCACTCTGCCGCTCTCTGACAGGTGCTTTTAAGCCATTTACATTCAGTGTGATTATCAATACCAAAATCTGCTTCGATCCAGTCATTTCCAACTCATAGCAACCCTACAGGACAGAGTACAACTGCCCCATAGACTTTCCAAGGAGTGGCTGGTGCATTCGAACTGCCAACTTTTTGGCAACCTTTTGGTTAGCAGCTGAGCTCTTAACCACTGCACCACCAGGGCTTTGTGATTATCAACAGGTATGAGTTTATCGCTGTCGTATTGTTGTGCCTCTTGTGTGTATGTAAATGTTTTCTTTGTTCCTCTTCCTTTCTGTGCTGAGTTCCTGTTGTTTGTGGATTTTCCTTTCGTTTTTTTCATTATTACAGTTTTTGTGTTTAGTGGGTCTCTGGTTTTCTTCTTATTTTGATAAGCAGGTTTGTAAACTTTCTTTGTGCTTACCTTGAAATTTACCCTCATCTTCCTAAGTTTGAACTAGTCTTTTATGACTTGATATCGTGTTCACTTCCTCTCCATTTCAAAGTTCTATACCTACACCAATTATTTCCCTTTGTTTTGATGTTGTTGTCATTTACAAATAGATGTCTCTATTTCCCTGTTTTAAGTCTTTTATCTTTATCTTATTATGGGAGTTATTAGGTTGGAATCCGACTGATACTGTCCTGTGTCCTGGACTCCACTTGTCTAATGTTATTGCTTCTCTAACTGAAGGACTCTGTTTAATATTTTTTGTAAGTTTGGTTTGGTTTTTATGAATTTTCTTAATTTCTGTTTATCTGGATATGTCCTAATTTTGCCATCATGCTTGACAGAGAATTTGGCACCATATATTATTGTTCGTTGTCAGTTTTTTTTTTTTTTCTTTTAAGGTTTTGTATTTGTCATCCCATTGCCTTCTTGCCTGCATAGTTTCTACTGAGGAATCAGAACTTATTGTTATTTTTTCCCCTTTGTAAGTGACTTTTTGTTTTTCTAGAGCTGCCTTTGGGATTCTTGGTTTTTGGCAAGTGTGATTATGTCTTTGTGAATTTCTTTTGGGGTCTATCCTATACGGGGTTCATTGAGCTTCTTCAATGGTCAACTTTTCATCTTTCATGATATTTGGGAAGTTTTCTGCCAGCAAATCTTCAACAATCTTCCCTGTGTTTTCCATTTCCTTCCCGCTGTTCTGGAACTTCAATCACGTGCAAACATTTGCTCTTCATTGTGTCTCACATAATTCTTAAGTTTTCTTCATTCTTTTCTCTGATTTTTCTGCAAACAAAGCGGTGTCCATGAATTTACCTTCAATCTTACTGAATCTGTTTTCCATTGTTTCTAATTTGCTCCTAAAACTTCTGTTGAGTTGTTCATTTCTGAAATTTTGTTATCTTTTGAGTTTCTATTTGCTGTTTTTCTATGATCTCCAATTCTTCATTTCTTTTGATGTTTTGTTCTTGTATTATTTTCCTGAATTCTTCTATTGCTTTGTATATATTTTCCTTGATTTTGACTATCTTTTGGTGGTTTTGTCTGTGTTATCCACGACTTTGTTTACCTTTTTCCTTGATTTTGTGTTTTCCTTGATCTCTTCGACATCCCTAAATATCAGTCTTTTGAATTCCATGTCAGGTAGTTCCAGTGCTTTTGCTTCTACCAGAAGGTTATCTGATTATTTTGGACACATTCTGGAGCCATTTTGTCCTGTTTTTTTAAATATTTTTTGACATCATCTGCTGTCTCCAAGACATTAAGGTATTATTTTCTTTATTTATTGAGCACATGTTCATTTGTTTTCTCCTGCTTTTTTGTTTTGTTTTGATGCATCGTGGCAGTAGGCCAAGTGTGATTTGCTGCTTTCTCATTGGTTCTGCATGATAACTCACCACCTTATCTAGGGGGGCAGGACAGTAGCAGGCAGGGTGAGCCCGCTTCACTGTACACTGTTTTGGCAAGGTGGCTTAGGGCAGAATAGGGGGTGCTTTCTGCCTCCTGATGTTGATCCAGTGGTGTGGGAGCATTGACAACCCCTTGTCAGGTGGGCATTGGTGCCAGAAGGCAAGTGGTATGGGCTCGCTTCCCAACACTCAGCAGTTGATTGAGCGGCAGGAAGGAAGGGACAGTACAGGTCTCGGGCAGAGGCAGGCCTGAGCACCGGGGTCACTATAATCACGGCAGCACAACAGGGACCAGCAAGAAGGAGGTGAGGTGGCACATGGGGCTAGGTGGGAGGGAGAAAGAAAAGAAAAAATAGAACAAACAGAAAAAAGGAATGAATGGCAACACATCAGGGGCCAGCGGGTGGGGCAGAGCAAACCTGGGGTAGCACTAGAGCGGTGTGCCAGTGGCATTCTATCTGCAGCAGTATTATGGGGGCCAGTGGGAAGGGGTTGAGGTGACACTCGGGACTAAGTAGGAAGGAGAAAAAAGGGAGGAAAAAATGGCACAGTTGGGGCTGGTAAGTAGGGGGCAGGGTGCACCCAGAGCCAATGTGGAGGGGAGGTGGCATACAGGGCTAGGTGGGATGGAGAAAGAGAAAAAAATTGTGGCGCAACAGAAGCCAGCGGGTGGGGGCAAGGCAGATCCTGGGTGGCAGTGGACTGCTGACTCTCTAGCCTCGCTGGCATGGCAGAGGCCAGAGGGAAGAGGGTGGGAGGTGGCATACGGGGCTAAATGGAGGGGGAAAGAAAAGAAAAAAATGGTAGCAAGTTGGGGGCAGGTGAATGGGGGCAGGACGGACCCAGAGCTGGTGGGAGGAGGCGGTAGCATACAGGGCTATGTGGGATGGAAAAAGAAAAGGAAGAAAGGGGAAAAAAGGGGGTGGGGGAAGCTGCACAGTGGGAGAAGGTGCAGGGCAGGCCCAGGGGACTGAGGGGGCTCTTATTGTGGACTTCGGCAGTTGGAACTGCAGTATGGTCTACTCACCAAAAGGGTGAGGGGTGACAAAGCATGTTTCTCTGGTTACCAGGTACTATGTCTCCTGCTGGGAGCTCCACGAAGCTGCCCTCCCAAACTCCTCATCTGGGGTTGTTGTTGGCTGTGTTTCAAGGTGGTGATATTGTGCCATGTTAGTTGGCAGGTGACCTCCACTCCGTATCTCTCCCTGTTTTGTTTTCCATCAGTTTCTTCTTCCATTCAGTATTTGATCTAGTTTTTATCCCTTCATTTGACACTCAGGTTTCCAGGATTGACAATTGTGTCTGTTTTACTCAGTTTTTCAGGTCTTTGCTGCAGGGGGACGGCATGATATGTCTGTCTAGGGCACCATATCGGCTCCGCCTGATATAATATTTTTACGCTAACCATTTATCTTTTAGCGTCACCCTTAACTTCTGTGATTGTTAATGTTATGTGTCAACTTGATTATGTTATGGCGCTCAGTGGTTTAGCCATTGGACTGATTGCTTTTCCGTTATGTAATATAATCACTTCCATGATGTGATTTGATATAATCAGTTTTAAGAAGTTGTAAGAAGAGTTTCATCAGGGCTGTGGCCTACATCCGATATATGTAGATATTCTGTCAAAGCTCTCTCTGGATCCTGCATCCAACTCGCCACCCTCTGACCTCTGGTTCTTGGGATGTAAGCCAGTAGCTTGCTATTTGACCTGGAGATCTTAGGATTCGTCAGCTCCCACAATCCCATGAGCCAGAAGAAGTCTCCAGCCTGATCCCTACCCACAGATTTGGGACTTGCCAACCTTCACAACTGTGAGACCAATTCCCCTGAGATAAATATCTCTGTATGTATTTATATATATACGTTTTACTGGTTTTGTTCCTTCAGAGAACCCAGCCTATTACTATATCCCTTTTATCTTTATCCCTTCTGTCATTAAGTTTATAAATATTAAAGCTTAATAAACTTATAGCTTAACTAATTTGTATCTTACCAGCTTCATAAACTTTTAGCTTTGATTAATTTTATCTACCAGGTTTATCTTTTTTAATTAATCATTTACTTCTTAACTCCTCTTAATGTTATGCCTATTGCTCCTTTTTCATTTAATAATTGTAAGAATTGCATTGCAGACAGCGGCCATCGAGACAAACCCCAATAAGACTCTTCTCCAAATTCTCTCTCTGCTATGGGCCAAGTCTGAAGGCTGTGCCTAAACAAGACCCTACTCCACAATTCAGCCACAGTATGAGGAATCTGCTCAGCCAAGTGGTTCTACATTGAGCTCTGTTCCTTTGTGGGTCAGCTGTCATAAAATGTCCAAACCACCTTCTGACCACCAAGTTTTGCAATACTTTTGCCTAGCAAACAGGGTTTGCCTATCTCAGGTCAAGGTTTCCAACGAGATACAAGGGCCTATTACCACTTAAGCTAGGGAGAGCCAGTGGCTCATTCCTCTAGACATGTTAGTTTAAAGTCTTCTGAAATTTATTCCATGTCTCCACTGGGAGAGATACCTATACCAATCAGTACTGTGGAGTTCTCCAGAGCCTCACCTAAAGATAATTCTTTCAGATTTCAGACTTTTTATGAAAATGTGGTGTGTGTCAAGCACGGTGATAAACATCAGAGACAAAAAGTCAAAAAAGACTGATTCTCACCTCAATGAATTTATGCTCTAGTTGGACAATGAAGAAAAAAACAAGGAAAGCGACAATTAAAATACAGTGGGATGTGTTGAGATTTATTATGAAAATGGAAAAGAGGCATCTGAATCAGTAAAAGCTTCTAGGTGAGGGTAAAAACAGGTACTCCCCCAGGACTCCACACCCCTCCCCTCACGAACACACACACAGATCCTCACAGACTTGATGAAAATTGACTTCATGCGGGTACCAGGCACAGAAGGGGCCTACCTTTGGTAGAGATTCCTACACTGATGGACAGAGGGACATGGAAAGGGGACAGAAATAAGCAAGAAACCTTATAATCCTTCCCATACACACACATAGCCATCTACCCAGCCCCTGCCTTGGACACCAAAAAACAAGGTGAAGACATCCGCTCCCTCAAGAACCACCACCATCACAGTCAGTCTTGAGTCCACATAGCCAGGACAACAAGACACAGCAGGTGTGGCTCACCCTTACCTGGGGATGAGACAGGGCTGGGGTGGGGACTATGCTGGAGCGGGGCCCACACACCAGCCAAACTCATTTCTCAGGGCAGAACAGGGAGCTCAAGGCTGAGCCCTTGAGGCCAGGGCTCTAGGTGGCTCCTCTAAGCAACATTAAGGGGAAGGGTGGTCTCCCTAGCCTCAGGGCAGGGAGAAGAGAGGTCAGGAGGGTGACTAGCCTGAAAGAAAGTGGGAGCTGAGGTTTTAAAGGTCCTGGATAGGGTAGGGATACAGTAGAGAAAAGGGGGTCAATAAGTCTTGGGGAGGGGAATGGAACAATAAGGAGGGAACAGGAGGGGAGGGCTAGTGCAGGGGGTGGGGGCGGGTGTTCTCCAGGGCCCAGGGCAGCAGACACAAGGCTGGCTCCTCCTCCCATTATGGGGCCCTACTTATTGCCCCACAGGGCCATCTTCATATACACGGGAGTTGGGCGATAGTGGCTGGACTTCATGTAGGCAGAAATCTTCTTCAGGCCCTGAGAGTGGGGAAAAGAAGGCCAGAGCTCAGGGTCTGCTCCCTGTCAGGACTCTAACACATCCTGTGCAGGCACAGCCAGCTCAGGGGACCCACCACAGTCCTTCTATGTGGAGCGAATGACAGGGCATAAGAGTCTTCCTGTGGCTCCCTGGTAAATTAACAACTCCAATTTCCTGTAATCTCTTAATAAGAGCTCCCATCTTGGAGATCGTACACTGTGCTGGGTGCTTTCTGTTCACTAGAGATTATAATATAGGATTAGAAAATCCTCCCAACTGCCCTGAAAGATAGATGCTACTATTGCCACTTACCAAAGGAGAAACTGAGGGGCACAGAGGTTACGCACTTTCCTCCTGTTCACCGAGCCAGCTCTGAGAGAGGGCTGGAATTCAGCATGGCTCTCTCTCCCTAGTCCTGGGCTATTTCTGCTGCACTTTCTCCCTTCCCCACCCCCAGCAGTGGCCATCTCACTCCCTGTGGAACAAACATTCTCCTTTTGCAGCGGGAGGCTCCTGACACATGCCCAGCTCATCATGGTTCTCAAACAGAAAAGAAAGCAGAGCAGGACAAAGGGACTCAGAACATAGACCCACAGCCTGCAACAGGCAAATTTTGGCAAATGACTCAGCAAATCTAGATGAAGAGTGAAAGGGGAAGGGACTGGCAAAGCCAGGCAGGGCCAGGCTATAATTATTCCACTTGCAGGAGACAGTCCAAAATTCTCAGCCTGATAACTGAGCCCATTTCACTCTGACCCAACCTACCTCACCTCTCACTAAAGGGTCCAGGCCATATAACACTCAGGTGTGTGCTTTGGGCATTGTAACAGGATAGATAATTTTTAAAGGATTCAAAGACATCTGGAACTTCCTAAACAAAGGGACCTCAGTTCACAGGTGACCATCCCAGTCATCTTAACCCTTGTGTCATTCCCAAGGTGCTCAGCTCAGACCAGAACCAGAAGTTGATGAGAACTAGCCAAGAAAGCAGGTCTCTTGATGGGAAGGGGTAAAGGAATGAGAACTTTAGGCTGAAATCCCTGTTGGGCGACTGCCTCAAATCTTCAAATCTCTTATCAAGTAGACTGAGTTGCTCTCAGATCAGTTGACCACGTGTGAAGGATGACTGGCTATGACATGGGGTCCAGGCTGTGTTCCCCTGCAACACAGTTGGCACCACAGGCCCCACACATGCTATGGCTGAAGTTATCCAACCACACTGAGCTCAGGGTGTAGGCTCCAGGGCAGGGCCATCTTTGCAGGCCCCACTGTTTCTGACCCAGTGCCTCATCCACAGGAGACAGTCAGTGAACATGAGTTAAATGTACTAACCCATCTTAGAGATGGAAAACCTTAGACAACAGAGAAGCAGAAACGACAGAAGAGTGGAGGGAAGGACACTGTCCCACCATAGAACATTTCAAGATAAAATCTTTCACAGGGGCACCCACATAAATACTCAACCACAGCAACTCTGCAAACCTCGAACTTCAGATCTTGCCCACAACGTGGACTTGATTGGTACAAAACTTTCTGAAGTGAAGTATAAATATTGTCTGTGTCTACAGAACTTACTATCCTTCCTCGTCCCGGTCCTACTACTGCCAACTACATACACACTCCACAAGTTCTGCCTCATCCAGACTTTGTTGGGCTGTGAAACTCAGACAGGAGAAGGGCCCGAGCTTTCCCTTTCAGCACAGGAGAAGGAGAGCCACTGACCACTGCGCATAGAAGCTGACAGGAAGCCCAGCACAGCCTCTACTGGCTCTGTGACCTTCAGCCAACACCTTACCCTCTTCAGCCTCAGGTTCTCTCCGTGACATAGGGGTGATAATTCTATCTATCCTGTAGTAATGTTGTGAAAATTAAATCTGGCACAATATATGTATAGTGCTTAGCACAAGTCCCGATATAAACAAAATGCTCCATAAATGCTAGTTATTGTTATTTTTAGCTTCCAAACTATGGAAAGTGTCATGGAACAGGGAGAAGGAAAAAGGAACATCAGAGAGGAAGGGGGATCACGGGAATCACCTCAAAGCGGGTAATGAAGTCCTTCAGGTTTGGGAATGCGTCCAGGCACTTAGGCTCAAAGATACGGTTCCGGTCGAGCATATCGTAAGCAAGGAAATCCACAAAGGTGATCTGCAGAAAGCCAAGGACAAGTGGATGGGAAGCTCCACCATCTGGGAGGAATGACAACTCTGTATTCCCCATCTCCTTCTGCCTTTACCTTGTCCCCTGCAAACCAAGGCCGCTTCCCCAGGAACTGTGAGAAGAGCCTCATCTTGTCAGGGAGCGTCTCCAAGTACTTGGGCTTCAGCTTCTCCTAGCACAGGAAACAGCTTTTAGCACCTTCCAACACATGTCCCCTGGGCAGAGAGGCAGCTCCCCCACTGCTGGGATGACTCAGCTGGCCACGGGAGAGCTGCCATCCTCCCTAGACTGACCCTGGGCTGGTGCCCAGGCTTCCATTTAACCCAATCAGCATTTATTAGACTCCCACTGAGTATCAACCCCATCTGTGAGGTCTGGGAAGGCAGAGAGGAAAATAACACCATCTCTGAATCTGTCACCGCTGATCTCCAACAACCCACCTATCGGTCAGACCCGGGAGTGCTCTGAGCACCTGGCCAAGAACTTGACTCACATGTTGGGTGGAATCACAGAAGGAGAGAACTACAAGAGCTCAAAGAAGGAAGTGGAAATTCTAATTCCTGGCTTGGCACAAGAATGGAAAGGACTTTTTTTGGAGTTTCCTAAAAAGTGAGGAGAATTGGAGAGGATGAAAGAAAGGAGGGAGTGGAAGGAATTCTTGCAGAAACAAATACTGTGTGGTGGACACCATGTGGCTAATAATCAGGATTTACATGGATCCCTGTGGGTTTTAAGGGGAAGACACCAGGAAAACAAGATAAACACATTGCTGAAGAGCTTAATTTCCACCCTGAGGGAACTGTGGACTTTATCCTAAAATTATGGAGAACTGATTCAGAATTTTCATTTGAGGAGATTTAGAATTATGGAGGTCACTCTGTCAGTACAGGGGACCCCTTGAAGAATCTGTAGGCCTAAGGAGTTCAAATGGCACACAGGACAAGTACAGATGGGAATGAAAGAGTCCCATCTCCTGATCCAGACCCTGCCCTAGCCCAGCTCAACAAGAACTCACAAAGTCAGGGTTGTAGCACATGCTGGCCAGCTCATTGCGAAAGTCCACAACTTGGTTCTCCAGGATGTCCACGCGGATCTTCTCCTCTTCTGTCTCCCCACCTGCAGCCCACACATCGGACACTCACCCTCAGCATCCAACCACAGCCAGGCCGTGGGAACGGCCCACTGGCCTCCTGTGCCCCCGCACCTGCCCCCAGCCCCACTCACACAGGTTGTGCTTGCGGGCAATGTAGCGCAGGATGGCGTTACTCTGGGTGATCTTGTGAGGGCCATCAATTAAGTAGGGCAGCTGCAATGGCAACAAGGCAGGTCTGTTGTACCACCGGTCTCCCCAGCACCCCCATCCCTTGTGAAAGGGCAGACTGGGACCTGGCACACTGAGGGCCTGGCCCATAAAAAAAGGTAGGCACTAAATAAACGTATGTACAGCACATGCGTGATCTGGAACAAGGAACACCACGGAAAGGCAGTGAAGAGAACCAGGAATGAGAGGGGTGGAGGAGAAGGCACCTGGTCTTAAACCCTCCAGGCTGGGGGAAGGAGATGGAGGGAGAGACACCTTTCACTTTCCCCCACACCCTGTACCTACATTGGGAAAGTCCAGGCCCAGCTTGAATTTCTCCTTCAGCCAATGGCTTTTGTCATAGTCCGGAGCTATGGAGGGAACAATGAAATAAAAACAAACCTCCTTGTAGTCCAACATTCCGTCCCCAGAAACCATACCAAGAGTCATTGCAAGACCCCCAGAGACTCATAGATCTGGAATCTGACAGAACCACTAAGGCTCACACTCCCAGGAGGAAGGCTTACAAAAGGCTTGCTTAGCCAAGCCCTACGGGGAAGTCGATTCCAATTATTAATAAGGACTGGGGCAGCAATTCCCTCCCAGCGTCCTGAGCAGTCAGGCCAGAGCTGCACAGCCAAAGAGAACCCGGGAAGGGGCGGGCCCCAGATCCAGCTGGTGGAGGCCCGGCAGAGGAGGGCAACAGGTGGCCAGGGCACCGGCTGCTTGTTACCAAATCAGAAATAGTTGGTAGAGGGGCCAACACAAGGGTGCCATTACCGTCCTCCTCAATGTACTTCTTTTCCTCATAGTTTGAGTCTGTGTATTCCAGAAGCAGGCGGATGGCATGAGCCAGCTGGGAGAGACAGCAGGGGGAAGGGGTCAGAGATGGCGAGAGGGATCCTGCCTGCCTGACTTCATCTCCAGGCAAGGAGAAGCCACCCTCCCCTCTCCTCACAGGCGAGAATACCCCACAGAGCTCTCTCCAGATGCCTCTCACTATGCCCCACCACCACCCCATCTGGACCCAAAGTACCCAGCCTGAAGGGGGCCAGGCTGCAGGATGGGGCTTAGCTCCAGTAAAGCCCGGAAGAGGAATCGGTCCCCGAGCTGCTCCGCAATTCCTTACCACCTCACCCCCGTCCCATCCGCCCAGGCGGACCCCTCGCTCACCCCGCGAATGTCCCAATAACCCAAAACCATGGCCATGGTGCACGTCTCCCCGAGATGGCCGGAGCCGCTGTGACGGAGCTGAGGTGGGCCTAATTAGGGCTGCGGAGGGGCTGGGCGATCAGGGACGCTCGGCTCCGCCCCGCCCCGCTGATCCCGCGCGTTTCCCCACCCCCACCGCCCGCCCTTGGCCCAGCGCCCGCCGGGGCCGCAGAGGCACTGGGCTGGCTTCCAGCCTAGAGCGAAAAAAAAAAAGGAAGGAGTAAATTCCGTTTTTGCCACCAACCACGAAGATTCAGGTACCCGAGGTTTGCACGCATACAAGCCGAAGGCGCCTGGACCCCTGAACCCCTCGTGGCTCCCTCTGCCGGCGTTCAGACCCCTGCTAGGTCCTGGAGGAGACCTCAGTGCACTTGGAGAGACAAGCCAGAACAGGGGAGGAGTAATGCTCCTCGCCTCCCTTTCGTTAGGGCCTTGCTCAGCCTTTGCTCCTCCTTACTGAGGGCAGTTCTACTCTGTCCTATAGGGTTGCTGTCATGGATTGAATTACGTCCCTCCCAAAATGTGTGTATCAATTTGACTGCACCATGATTCCCGGTATTGTGTGATTTTCCTGTATGTTGTAAATCCTGTCTTAATGATGTTACTGGGGTAGGATAGGCAGCAGCTGTGTTAGTGAAGTAAGACTCTAAGATTAGATTGCGTCTTGAGGCAATCTCTTGAGATATAAAAGACAGAAGCTAGCAGAGAGACAGGGGGACCTCATACCACCAAGAAATAGTGCCAGAGCAGACCCCATCCTTTGGGCCCAGGGTACCTGAGCAGAGAAGCTCCCAGTCTCGGGGAAGGTTGATGAGAAGGCTGACAGAGAGAAAGCTTTTCCCTGGAGCTGACACCCTGAATTTGGACTTTTAGCCTGCTTTAGTGTAGGAAAATAAACTTCTCTTTGTTAAAGCCATCCACTTGTGATATTTCTGTTATAGCAGCACTGGATAACTAAGACTGTTGCTGTGAGTCGGAATCAGCTTGATGGCAACGGGTTCATTTTTTGGCTGTTTACACTTAAGTGGCCTCATTAACATAACAAACACCTATTCCATAATGGGATATGGATTAGGATTTATAATACTTATTTTGGGAGGCCCCCACGTGTCTGTCAGCTTGTAGTACTGTGGGGGCTTGCGTATTTCTGTGATGCTGGAAACCATGCCACCAGTATTCACATACCAGCAGGGTCACCCATGGAGGACAGGTTTCAGCTGAGCTTTCAGACTAAGACAGAGTAGGAAGAAGGACCCGGCAGTCTACTTCTGAAAAGTATTAGCCGGTGAAAACTTTATCAATAGCAGCGGAACATTGTCTGATAATAGTGTTGGAAGATGACCCCCAGGTTGGAAGGCACTCAAAAGATGACTGGAGAAGAGCTGCCTCCTCAAAGTAGAGTCACCTTAATGATGTGGATGGAGTAAAGCTTTCGGGACCTTCCTTTGCTGATGTGGCTCGACTGAAAATGAGAAGAAACAGCTGCAAACATCCATTAATAATTGGAACCTGAAATGTACAAAGTATGAATCTAGGAAAATTAGAAATCATCAAAAATGAAATGGAACGCATAAACATCAATATCCTAGGCATTAGTGAACTGAAATGGACTGGTATTGGCCATTTTGAATCGGACACTCATATAGTCTACTATGCTGAGAATGACAACTTGAAGAGGAATGGTGTTGCATTCATCATCATAAAAAAAAAAATTCAAGATCTATCCTGAAGTACAATGCTCTCAGTGATAGGATAATATCCATATGCCTACAAGGAAGACCAGTTAATACGACTGTTATTCAAATATACACACCAACCACTAGGGGCAAAGATGAAGAAATAGCAGATTTTTATCAGCTGCTGCAGTCTGAAATTGATCGAACATGCAATCAAGATGCATTGATAATTACTGGTGATTTTAATGTGAAAGTTGGAAACAAAGAAGAAGGATCGGGAGTTGGAAAATATGGCCTTGGTGATAGAAACAATGCCGGAGATCGAATGATAGAATTTTGCAAGACCAAGGACTTCTTCATTGCAAATACCTTCTTTCACCAACATAAACGGCAACTATACACTTGGACCTCGCCAGATGGAGCACACAGAAATCAAATTGTCTACATCTGTGGAAAGGGACGATGGAAAAGCTCAGTATCATCAGAACAAGGCCAGGGGCCGACTGTGGAACGGACCAGCAATTGCTCATATGCAAGTTCAAACTGAAACTGAAGAAAATCAGAGCAAGTCCACGAGAGCAAAAATAGGACCTTGAGTATATCCCACCTGAATTTAGAGACCATCTGAAGAATAGATTTGACGCATTGAACACTGGCGACCGAAGCCCAGACAAGTTGTGGAATGACATCAGGGACATCATCCATGAAGAAAGCAAGAAGTCATTGAAAAGAAAGAAAAGACCAAGATGGATGTCAGAGGAGACTCTGAAATTTGCTCTTGAACGTTGAGCAGCTAAAGCAAAAGGAAGAATTATTGAAGTAAAAGAACTGAACAGAAGATTTCAAACTCCGGATCAAGAAGACGAAGTAAAGTATTATAATGACATGTGCAAAGAGCTGGAAATGGAAAACCAAAATGGAAGAATATGCTTGGTGTTTCTCAAGCTGAAAGAACTAAAGAAAAAATTTAAGCCTTGAGTTGCAATAGTGAAGGATTTTATGGGGAAAATATTAAATGGCGCAGGAAGCATCAAAAGAAGATGGAAGGAATACACAGAGTCATTATACCAAAAAGAATTAGTCGATGTTCAACCATTTCAAGAGGTAGCATATGATCAGGAACCAGTGGTACTAAAGGAAGAAGTCCAAGCTGCTCTGAAGGCATTGGCGAAAAACAAGGCTCCAGGAATTGATGGAATATCCATTGAGATGTTTAAACAACGGATGCAGTGCTAGAGGTGCTCACTAGTCTATGCCAAGAAATATGGAAGACAGCTTCCTGGCCAACTGACTGGAAGAGATCTATATTTATGCCTATTCCCAAGAAAGGTGATCCAACCAAATATGGAAATTATAGAACAATATCGTTAATATCACATGCAAGCAAAATTTTGCTGAAGATCATTCAAAAATGGCTGCAGCAGTATATTGACAGGGAACTGCCAGAAATTCAGGCCAGTTTCAGAAGAGGACGTGGAACCAGGGATATCATTGCTGATGTCAGATGGATCCTGGCTGAAAGCAGAGAATACCAGAAGGGTGTTTACCTGTGGTTTATTGACTATGCAAAGGCATTCGACTGTGTGGATTATAACAAATTATGGATAACATTGCGAAGAATGGGAATTCCAGAACACTTAATTGTGTTCACGAGGAACCTTTACATAGATCAAGAGGCAGTTGTTCGGACAGAACAAGGGGATACTGATTGGTTTAAAGTCAGGAAAGGTGTGCGTCAGGGTTGTATTCTTTCACCGTATCTGTTCAATCTGTATGCTGAGCAAATAATCCGAGAAGTTGGACTATATGAAGAAGAATGGGGCATCAAGATTGGAGGAAGAGTCATTAACAACCTATGTTATGCAGATGACACAACCTTGCTTGCTGAAAGTGAAGAGGACTTGAAGCACTTACCAGTGAAGATCAAAGACCACAGCCTTCAGTATGGATTACACCTCAACATAAAGAAAACAAAAATCCTCACAACTGGACCAATGGGTAACATTGTGATAAACAGAGAAAAGATTGAAGTCAAGGATTTCATTTTACTAGGATCCACAATCAACAGCCATGGAAGCAGCAGTCAAGAAATCAAAAGACGCATTGCATTGGGCAAATCCGCTGCGTGGGACCTCTTCAAAGTGTTGAAGAGCAAAGATGTCACCTTGAAGACTAAGGTGTGCCTGACCCAAGCCATGGTATTTTCAATCGCATCATACGCATGTGAAAGCTGGACAGTGAATAAGGAAGACCGAAGAAGAATTGATGCCTTCGAATTATGGTGTTGGTGAAGAATATTGATTATACCATGGACCGCCAGAAGAACGAATAAATATATCTTGGAAGAAGTACAACCAGGATGCTCCTTAGAAGCAAGGATGGCAAGACTGCGTCTTCCATACTTTGGACATGTTATCAGGAGGGATCAGTCCCTGGAGAAGGTACAGGGTCAGCGGAAAAGAGGAAGACTCTCAACGAGGTGGATTGACACAGTGGCTGCAACAATGGGCTCAAGCATAACGATTGTGAGGATGGCTCAGGACTGGGCAGTGTTTTGTTCTATTGTGCACAGGGTCACTATGAGTCAGAACTGACTCGACGGCACCTAACAACAACAACATTTTGAGGGGACACAAATCCATAACAGGTAGATTCCTGAGTAGATTTGTCTACAGAGAGGTCATGCACCAGTCGACACAAGTGCTGGGCCCTCTCAATAGTTACAGTTCTCTATACATTAAGGGTTTGTCATTTTGAATTTTATGTATATTGGAGAAAGTTACTAGAATCAGTTGCGAAAATAAAAACGATAAATGATTTTTAAAAGGTGCTAAGATAGAATTTTTTTTAAGATAGAATGATAACGTTTTAAATAGGCAGAACAGATACTGTTACATTAGTGTTCATCCATTAATTTAGTAAAAAAAATTAAGATCCTGTGATGTCTGTGTATATTCTCAAAAACAACAAAATAGTTATATATTTAAAAAAAAAAAAAGATCCTGTGATATACTAGGCATCATAAGAAAGACAATCCAAGGAGATTGGACTTTTCTTATTGTTGTAAAAATGTACAGTATATAACGCAACGTTTGCCAATTCAAAATTTTTCAGGTGTACAATTTAGTGAAAGCAATTACACTAACCATGTTGTGCAACTCTCACCCATATCAAACCAAACCTGTTGCCATCAAGTCTATTCCAACTCATAGCGACCCTATAGGACAGAGCAGAACTGCCCCCCTGGGGTTTCCAAGGCTGTAATCTTTCTCCAGCAGAGCAACTGGTGGGTTCAAACCACTGACCTTTCACTTAGCAGCCAAGCACTTAACTACCTGCAACACCAGGACTCCTCCATCACTCATAATCATTGCCAAATTTCCAAGATTGAGGTAGGGTGGGAACTACAAGGGATAGATTTTTTTTTTAATATGGGACACTCTTTAGTGTGTTTAAACACCCAGAGGTGTTGGAAAGGGAGAGAGGTGGGATGTAGGAGAAAGAGGCAATGTTTGCTAGGACAAGGTCTCCCAGGACATGGGAAGATGGGCCCAGAGCACAGTGGACCCTTCTAAAGGAGCAGTCGATTCTGCAGGAGCAGAAGGACTAGACAATCAGATTCTCAAACCAGGGCTTCTGAACTGCTTTGTTCTGGTTCAAACCCCTGCTGATTTCTACCAAGTTCTCAGGCAATGCGAACGAATGCTGCTGATTAGGGACCAATTTCTGAGAACCACTAGCAGTTGTTCGTAAAATACACTATATATAAGAATCATCTGAGGATCTTGTTAAACTCTCGATTCTGATTCAATGTATCTGGGGTGGAAAAAGCAAGTTCTCAGCAGGTGTTTGAATCTGAACAAGAGGATCATGCAAATAGGTGAAACGGGTCTGTGAACGATATTAGAGAGAGGTAGCGAGTAGGGAGGTTTCCCTGGGTGGTGCAAATGGTGAAGTACTCAACTACTAGTGGAAAAGTTGTGGTTCCAACCCAACCAGAGGGGCCTCAGAAGACAGGCCATAGTTTGACTCTGCACACATGGCATCACCATGAGTTGGAACCAGCTCGATTGGTAACTAACACCAACTGAGCTTGGGAAAATGTAGGACATATTCTTTATGAGGCATAAAAAGAGGGTGACTATTTGCGGGGACTTCTAAGTCAATTGGCAAAATAATTCTATTATGAAATCATTCTGCATCCCACTTTGAAATGTGGCGTCTGGGGTCTTAAATGCTAACAAGCGGCCAGCTAAGATGCATCAATTGGTCTCAACCCACCTGGAGCAAAGGAAAATGAAGAACACCAAGGCCACACGACAACTAAGAACCCAAGAGACAGAAAGGGCCACATGAACCACAGACCTACATCATCCTGAGACCAGAAGAACTAGTTGGTGCCCGGCTACAATCGATGACTGCTCTGACAGGGAGCACAGCAGAGGATCCCTGAGGGAGCAGGAGATCAGTGGGATACAGACCCCAAATTCTCATAAAAAGACCAAACTTAATGGTCTGACTGAGACTAGAGGAATCCCGGCAGCCATGGTCCCCAGACCTTCTGTTGGCACAGGACAGGAACCATCCCTGAAGACAACTCATCAGACATGAAAGGGACTGGACAGTGGGTGGGAGAGAGACGCTGATGAAGAGTGAGCTAATTATATCAGGTGGACACTTGAGATTGTGTTGGCAACTCTTGTCTGGAGGGGGGATGGGAGGATAGAGAGAGAGAGAAGCCGGCAAAATTGTCACGAAAGTAGAGACTGAAAGGGCTGACTCAAGAAGGGGAGAGCAAGTGGGAGTAGGGAGTGAGATGTATGTAAACTTATATGTGACGGACTGATTGGATTTGTAAACGTTCACTTGAAGCTTAATAAAAGTTAATAAAAAAAAAAAAAAGAGGGTGACTAGAAGTGCCCCTTTTATCAGTTCTAAGATGCGTATTCTTTCCACATTATACCATCTCTGAAATCAGAAAATGTCTTACAATCCACGGCACATTGTGGTTTACATGCAAGAATTTTTTTTATTTCTTTTTTGCCCATCAAATAAGCATCCTCTATGACAGCCTCCACTAGACTGAGTCCAGAACAACAAGATGGTACCAGGCTACCACCACTGACTGCTCTAATAGGGAGCACAGTAGAGAGTCCCAGACAGAGCTGGAGAAAAATGTAGAACAAAATTTTAACTCAAAAAGAAAGACCAGACTTGCTGGCCTGACAGAGACTGGAGAAATCCTGAGAGTATGGCCCCCAGACACCCTTTCATCTCAGTAATGAGGCCACTGTGGAGGTTCACCCTTCAGCCAAAGATTGAACAGGCCCATGGAACAAAACAAGACTAAAGGGGTTCACCAGCCCTGGGGCAGAGACTGGAAGGTAGGAGGGAACAGGAAAGCTGGTAATAGGGAACACAGGGTTGAGAAGGGAGAGTGTTAACATGTTGTGGGGTTGTTAGCCAATGTCATAGAACAATATAAGAAACTAATTTGTTCTGTAAACCTTTGTCTAAAATACAATAAAAAAAAAAAAACTGACATTCCAAAAAAAAAAAAGGAGCATCCTACAATTGATAACATCCTAGATTTGAAGGATTAGAGTACACTTTTTTCCCCCTCTCTCTGAACTATAGCTTTTTAAATATTGTCTGTTTCTCAGAGCAGACTTGCCTATTCAATTAATTTTTATTAGTATCCCCAATAAAAGTTTTATTTACCTGTTTGCTCATTAAAGGGAAACATAAATCATTCAGGGGCCCTGAGGAAGGAGTCATGGTTGGGGGCCTTCATGGGTGGGGGCAGTTATTTATTAACTAGTCCAGAAGTGTTTAATATTTTGCCAATCATCATGGCTGTGCCAGGACTCCAAAGGACTCCAGGGAGGCTTATATGCAAAATTAGCCTAGAAGAAGAGCCCAGAGCAGCCACTGGACCAAGTGGCCAAAAGCACAGTGGTGTCTGGATGCTAGTCCAAGAAAGTGCTTTGTGTGGTGAGCTTTGAGGTGTCTCACCCACCCCTCACCCACTTCGGATGACTAGGTAGCCAATTAGTGCCCTTCAGACTAAGTAAAGGGGATTTCCTCCACCTGGAAAATAAGGAGTACAATACCTGTTCTGCTGTCTCACAAGTGACAAACAAAAGCTCTTGTTTAAATGATTACATTGAGAGTTGTTGTTGTTAGGTGACCTTGAGTTGGTTCCAAATCACAGCAACCCTATGTACAACAGAACAAAACACTGCCTGGTCCTGCACCACCCTCACGATCTTTGTTATGCTTGAGCCCATTGTTGTAGCCACTGTGTCAATCCATCTCATTGAGGGTCTTCCTCTTTTTCACTGACCCTCTACTTTACCAAGCATGATGTCCTTCTCCAGAGACTGATCTCTCCTGATAGCCTGTCCAAATTATGTGACACATAGCCTTACCGTCTAAGGCTATGTGCTTCTAAGAAGCATTCTGATTGTACTTCTTCCAAGACAGATTTGTTTGTTCCCTTGGCAGTCCATGGTGTATTCAGTACTCTTTGCCAACACCACGATTCGAAGCCAACAATTCTTCTTTGGTCTTCCTTATTCATTGTCCAACTTTCACATGCATGTGAGGCAATTGAAAACACCATGGCTTGGGTCAGGCACACCTTAGTCTTCAAGGAGACATCTTTGCTTTTCAAAACTTTAAAGAGTTTTTAACGTGTTAAAAAGCAGATTTCCCCAGTGCAATTCATCATTTGATTTCTTGACTGCTGCTTTCATGGTGTTGATTGTGGACCAAATAAAACGAAATCCTTGACAATCTCAATCTTTTCTCCGTTTATCGTGATGTTGCTTATTGGTCCAGTTGTGAGGATTTTATTTTCTGGGTGTTGAAGTGCAATCCATACTGGAGGCTGTGGTCTTTGATCTTCATCAGTAAGTGCTTCAAGTCCTCTTCATTTTCAGCAAGCAGGATTGTGTTATCTGCATAATGCATATTGTAAATGAGTCTTCCTCCAATTCTGATGCCATGTTCTTCTTCATATAGTTCAGCTTCTCATATTATTTGCTCAGCATACAGATTGATTAGGTATGGTGAAAGGATACATGCCTGACACACACCTTTCCTGACTTTTAACTATGCATTATCCCCTTATTCTGTTCCAAAGACTACCTCTTGGTCTATGTACAGGTTCCTCATGAGCACAATTTAAGTGTTTTGGAATTCCCATTTTCGCAATGTTATCCATAATTTGTTATAATCCACACAGTCGAATGTCTTTGCATAGTTAATAAAACATCTTTCTGGTATTCTCTGCTTTCAGCCAAGATCCACCTGACATCAGCAATGATAACCCTCATTCCACACTCTCTTCTGAATCTGACTTGAATTTCTGGCAACTTCCTGTTGATGTACTGCTGCAGCCGCTTTTGAAGGATCTTCAACACAATTTTACTTGCGTATGATATTAATGATATTGTTTGATAATTTCCACATTGGGTGGGATCACCTCTCTTTGGAACAGACATAAATACGGATCTCTTCCACTCTGTTGGTCAGGGAGCTGTGTTACAAATATTTGCACATAGACAAATGAGTTCTTTCAGCGCTGCGTCCCTTTGTTGAAATATCTCAGTTGGTATTCTGTCAATTCCCAGAGCCTTATTTTTCATCAATGCCTTCAGTGCAGCTTCAACCTCTTCCTTCAGTACTATTGGTTCTTAATCATACGCTACCTCTGAAATGGTTGAACATCAACTAATTCTTTTTTGTATAGTGACTCTGTGTATTCCTTCCATCTTCTTTTGATGACTCCTGCATTCTCTAATATTTTTCTGGTAGAATCCTTCAATATTGCAACTAGAGGCTTGGATTTTTTCTTCAGCTCTTTCAGCTTGAGAAACTTCGAGGATGTTTTTCCTTTTTGGTTTTCTAACTCTAGGTCTTTGCACGTCATTAAATACTTTGTCTTCTTGAGCCACCCTTTGAAATCTTCTGTTCAGCTCCTTTACTTCATCGTTTCTTCCATTTGTTTTAGCTACTGTACATTTAAGAGCAACTTCCAGGGCCTCTTCAGACATCCCTTTTGGTCTTTTCTTTCCTGTCTCAAGAATAGATTTGACACATTGAACACTAATGACCAAAGGCCAGATGAGTTGTGGACTGACATTAAAGACATCATACATGAAGAAACCAAGAGATAGTTAAAAAGACAGGAAAGAAATACATTAAGAGTAAGAACATGGAATGTATGTTGGAAAGACAAAAACAGATAACCCCAGGTCAGCTAATTCAGAGATATGACCTGGTTGGTTATTTAACTGTTATTTAAAACAAAACAGCCATTATCCCAGCTCTGTTGACTTAAAAGTAGTAATTCTCAACCTTGTCTGCACTTTAGAATCACCTGGAGAGCTTTTAATAAAAATACTGATGCAGGGCCCCATCTCAGACCAGTTAGGTCAGCATCCCCGAGGGTGGTGGCATCTGTATGTTTTCAAAGCTCCCAGGTGGTTCTAGGGGATTCTCTTTTGGGCCAGGGTGGGGAGAGCTGCATTACAGCGCATGTTGCCTCCTTGACCAGACACACAGAACATCCGCACTCGGGGTTTTGTCAGTACATGTATGTGTGAGCTTTCTGCCACCTGATACTATCAAAGGTCAGCAGCAAGACGTCATATTCCAGATTACTAAGGGCTCTGCAGTCTGCCCATTACTTTATATCCATTAAGTTGTAGCCTCAGGTTAAAACAGACCTTTAGAGAGGGGAGCCCATAGGCCACACTTTTGGGTCCCTTATAAAATGTCTAACAGAACAGAGCTTTAGCATTTTGATCCCTGCCTGAGGTTCTGGAGACCAGTAGGTAAATTCCTTTCTGGGGGGAATTGAGATCCTCTGACATCACCTTGAAACAATGTTTCCTGCTCATGAGAAGCAGATGGGATTATATATGTATAAAAAAAAGAGAAAATTATCTCAAGGAAATGGCTCACGTTGTTGTAGAGGCTGGAAGTCCCAATTCCTTGGGTCAGATGTCAGGCTAGAGGCTTCTCCTGACACACGTATCTGCAGGGGCTGATGAACCTAAAATCAGTGGGTCAGACAGCAGGCTGCAGGCTTCCATGTCACAGAGGCTGATGAATTCAAGATTGGCAGGCAATATGGCAGGCCACTGGCTCAAGTCCCAAGGACTGAGGTCAAACAATGATGAGCTGGATGCGGGATTCAGAGCAAGCAAAAGGCAGCAAGCTTTGCCAGAACTTCCATATGTATTGGATGCAGGCCTCACCCCTAAGGAAATTTCCCTTACAACTGATTGGCTGATCACATCAAATCACATCCCGTAAGTGATTACATTATATCACAAAATTGGAAGATAACTGTATCATTACATAACTGACAAACTACGTCATTACGTAACTGCCCAACTACATCATTACGTAACTGCCAAACCACTGAAAATCATGGCCCAGCCAAGTTGACACACAACCTTAACTGTTACACCCATCAACAAGATTACCTAGTGGGATAACAAGAGGATATGCTGAGCAGGAGGCAGAGCTGCACTGCTTGTCTTGTTCCATCCTGTCCCTAGGGGGCCTTGTTCTATCTTCTCTGCTCTTTTACAATAAGTAGTACTTTTTTTTTTTTTTTAAACTTAGACAACTGGTGTCTAACTGGATTGCTCTTAGCAGTAGAGGCCAAAGGAGAGTAAGGATATGTGGAGGGTTATGAAGATGTGAATGCAATCTTTCCACCATTCATACCCCCTACTCCCCAGCTGTGTTCATGGCTAGAGAGATTCATGCCCAAGCCTGGAGAGTGGGTACTTGAAATAAAGATGAGATTGAAGAGTTGCAGAGACAAAGTATATCAAATGGAACTGGAGACCCTGTAGAAGGTATGAGAAAATATCAATTACAACTCCGTGTACTAAAGCGAAAGGGGCAGTGTGAGAAAGAGATTGTAGGGGCCTAACATCCTGGGTATTGTAGCATTGTTTCTACATGGCTTGCGTAGTTAGCTTTTGCATACCCCGGTGATTTTGTGATTTGCAATTTGTTTTCTCCCTTCCCTTTCCCTTACTCCATGATTCTATAAAGTTTAAAATCAGCCCATGTTCCTCTTGAACAAGCAGAACAACAATCAATAAGATCTGGAACAAGACAACCAGACAGTAGGGGCCCAGCTTGTGACTGAAACCGGGATGGCATCAGAGAACCTCTAAAGAATACCCACAGAAGGTCAATATGTCTAAAATGTGATCAACAAGCCCCCCTTCAAAGGGAAACTACCATTCTCCGGATTCTTTAAGCCTAAGCCCTAACCCTCTAAAAGCCTCTGGTCGGTGTCCAGCAGACAGGCAGACTTTGGAGGAGCCCATTCCCCTCTGTCTCTTCCGGTATACAATTAAGCCCTCTTGCTGCTTACCTCACCTGTGTCTCAGTACTGTCTTTGCGGCAGGCAGCTGCAATCCGTGTTCTGAGGTAACAAAGGTACTGATGAACTGGAGTTGAAACAGACCCAAGTAGATATTGGAATTTAGTATAACAAAGGTGGTGTTTCCAAATAGTGGCCTAGCCAATAAGTAGAGGTGGGATAATTGCTTACCAATTAAAACTAATAGAGCCCTACCTCACACCATTCATTAAAACTAATTTATCTGGAATTTAAACAGCAATGAACACAAAGGTATAGAAAGAGTCACAAAAGTATAATAATGTTTGTGATCATAAGGTAAGGACAGATCCTCTAATAAGACATCAAAAGAAAAATCCTCAAAGAGAAAGATTTACAAATTAAACAGTATCAAAATTTAAAACTTTTCTATAAGTAACAAGCAAAATTAAGACAAGTAACACATAGAAAAAGGACCAGTAAAAAGATTTTATAAAGAGCTCTTATCAACCATTAAAACAACTCAAAAGAAGAATGTATAAAATCTATGAACAAGTTAAAAAGGGAGAAATATTTATGACCAAAAAAAAGTAAAAATGGTATTTAATTATTATATAAAGAACTGCACATTTCAACAGTGTGACTCCATAGTTCCATCAGATGAACAAATATTAATGAACTGATAAATATAAAGTGTTGGCAAAGCTTGAGAGAGCGATATGCATTTCTTGCTAGTGAGCTTGTAAATCGGTATAGCTCCAATGGAAGAGTTCAGTTTTTAAAATTAAATTGCAGATTAGTATGCACAATATGATATCTTTCAGGTTTTAATTATCAAAAACCAAAGCAAAACTGTTGCTGTCGAGTCAATTCTGACTCATAGAGACTCTATAGGACAGAGCAGAATTGTCCCATAGGGTTTCCAAGGAGTAGCTGGTACATTCGAACTGCCAGCATTTTGATAGCAGCCAAGCTCTTAACCACTGTACCACCAGGGCTCCTTGTTTTGATGAGGGAAACTGAGAATTAAGTCTATTCTCTACAGATACGTGTGTATGTGAATGCATAGCAGAGGGCACACAAACTCATAACAAGGTCACTTACAGGCAAATGGGGAAAAGGTTGGGCTTCAGGTTAGAAGTAAAAGGGGACTTCACAGATAAGGCCAGGTTTTCTTTTTAATAAAGGTGTATGTATTCTCATTTTTTTTTAATCAAGGCAAGCAGCTCTGATGGCCTGTTATAGATTGAATTCTGTCCCCCCAAAACGTGTGTCAACTTGTCTAGGCCATGATTCCCAGTATTGTGTGGTTGTCCACCATTTTTTGATCTGATGTTATTATCCTATATGTTATAAATCCTGACCTCTATGATGTTAATGAGGCAGGATTAGAGGCAATTGTGTTAATGAGGCAGAGCTCAATCTAGAGGATTAGGTTGTATCTTGAGTCAATCTCTTTTGAGATATGAAATAGAGAAGCTAGCAGAGAGGACAGGGATCTCATGCCACAAAGAAAGAAGCACTGGGAGTGAGTGCGTCCTTGGATCCAGGGTCCCTGTGCTGAGAAGCTCCTAGACCGTGGAAAGATTGACAAGTACCTTCCCCCAGAACTGACAGAGAGAGAAAGCCTTCCCCAGGAGCTGGCACCCTGAATTCATTCAGGCTTCTAGCCTCCTAGACTGTGAGAGAAGACAAATTTCTGTTTGTTAAAACCATCCATTTGTGGTATTTCTGTTATAGCAGCACTGGATAACTAAGACAGGGCCAGCCCTTGGCTGCTAACTGAAAGGTTGCTGATTTGAACCTACCCAGTGGCTCCACAAGAGAAAGACCTGGCAATATGCTCCCATAAAGTTTACAGCCTAGAAAATTCTATGAGGCAGTTTTACTTTGTCACATAGGGTTGCTGTGAGTCAGAATCAACTCAACAGCACTCAACAACAACGTGTATTCTTGCACTATTTGTGCAACAGAAACTAATATTAAGAAAAGAAAACAGATTTAGGGGGAAACTACTTAAATCCAGAAGAAGAGTTTAATGGATGTGGGTATATTTGAATTTCAAGTGAATAGTTGCTGCCATGTGACCAGATATGGAGACAGAGAACCAATCTGAGGTTAATAGAAGGGGGCATTTTCAAGAATGCAAAGAGATGGAGCTAGAACAAACAAGATAAAGTTTGGGATGTTTTAGAAGTTTGGAAGAAAATCAGGTTTATTACATAGGTCAGTATTTTATCTTCTATGGTAAAATGTTTACAATTGTATTCACAGATAATCTTTTTGAACTGTGACCTAAACCCTATCTGACTCCTTCCAAAATTGTTGCAAATGGGAAGATAAGTAGAAAAATGGGGGAAATGTAGATGGCCATTGGACGTTTTAGTAGGGGGCTGAAGGTACCACACCACAAAGTGAAGTCCATTGATAAAAGCCAGGTCCGATTAACTTGGGGTGTGACAATGAGCAATCCCAGGGAGAGCTGTTCCACCTCACTTGTGTGATAGAAAAGTGCTTTGTAGGGCTTTTCTCTCTCTTTTTATCCCCAAACTCATGATAACTGAACCAAGAAGATGAGAAATCACCTTGGGGGACGGCAGAACCACAGACAGAACAAGCCTGAGTTCCTGGATTACTTCACGGAGCAGAGCTGCCCCACCAATCTGAACTGCTCCCCATAGATCTGTTACATGAAAGAAGAATCAACTTCTTCCTATAAGCTGTGGTCTTGGGGTCTTTCAGGTTAATTTTTCTTTAACTAATACATTGATAATGGGAAATACATAGAATGAAACTTGTAATTAATGATGAATGAAAAAAGATCAATGCAGGAGACACCATCAGGCTGCCTTGCTATCGGAAAGGGAGTCTCCCTCTCCCCACCCGGAAATGGAGAGACACACTGGTGGGGTGTGAGCACTGGAGGAGCCCCAAGCATACCCAGGTCTCAGGACCCCTGCTAGATTCTGGCCACAACACACCCATCTTTTCTGGTTGCCTCTCTTTGAAGTGCATAGATGTATTACTACTACCCCAGATTTTGAAATGTATATTTGTTTAACTTACATTATAATTTGACCACAATGCTTAGGAAATGTTTTCCTTTGCAACTGTCCTCATTTAGGACATCTTCCATCTTTTTTAAGCATTAAGTTACTTTGTTGTCTTTCCTTTAATAATTAATCACCTTTAAAATTTCAAATCTAATATTTCAGATTTAATATAGTTACGCCCTTTAAATTTCAGCTTCTAGGCTGAGAGTCGGCCAACTGCAGGTACTTGTTTATTAAAATGAAGCTTTATTGGCTCACAGACTAGCCATTAATTTTTGGATTATCTATGGCTGCTTTGACACTAAGACAGGGTTGAGTGGTTGGCAGAGACCATGTGGCCTGCAGAGCCTAAAGAAGATAGTAATATCTGGTCCTTTGGAGAAATCCTTTGCTAAATCCTACCCCAGACATTTATTTACCTGTTAATCTGACTGAATATTTTTATTCTAGCTACTTAATCTGATTGTAGTTTCAGCCCTAACTTCTATTACTTTATTCACTTGTATTTTTATGCCTTCTGTCTTTAAGATCATAAATTTTAAAGGTTAATAAATTATAGTTTAACTAATTTGTATCTTAAGAGGTTCATAAACATCTGGCTTTGCTGAACTTTTATCTTCCCAGTTTTATCTTTTTAGTCCATCATTTATTTCTTCACTACATTTAAGGTTACTCCTCTTGCTCCCTTTTTACTTAATAATGGGAGAAAGTGCATTGCAGGCAGTGACCATCTGGACAAACCCCAGTAAGATTCCTCTCCAAATCTTCTTTCTGCTATGGGCCAAGTCTGAAGGCTGTACTTCAACAAGGCCCCACTCCACAATCCTCCATGTTATGATGAGTGTGTTCAGCCACATGGTTCTCTAATGAGTCCTGCTGTCCTGGATGTCCTGATAGAAATGCTCACACCACATCCTGACTACCCAAATCAACTACACATTGACCCATCAAGCAGGGCCTGCCCATCTCAGGTCAGGCTTTCCAACCAGCAGTTAGAGCCTATAACCGCTTAAGCTAGAAAGAGCTAGTGGCTCCTTCCCCAGACACGTTGATTTAAAATCTTGTGAACTTTATTGTATTTCTTAATGGCAGAGATAGCTATCTTCAGATCTTTGCATCTCAGTCACGACTGGAGATTTGTCCAGGCCCTTACCTATAGATAACTCTCTCAAGTTTCCAACTTCTATTGAATATTTATTGTGTGCCAGGCACTGTGATAGACCTCAGAGATAAAAATGAAATAAAATGTGGATTTACTCCTTGGGCAGAAAAAATCAGGTAAAAGAATAGTTACAATATATTGGGACATGTGCTGTTGGGATTTATTTTGGAAACAGAAAAAGAGGCCCATCTGAATCAGCCAAAGTGTCCAGGAGAGGGTGACAGGAGATAGTCCCCCAGGACTCAACGTCACCGTGGACTGCTCAGGCCCTTCCTCATTGCCCCAGTACCCTCAGAACCACACAGGTAACACACTTGCAGGAGAGAGCCCAAGCTTCTAGGCCTGGTACCTGAGATGAATTTCACTCTCACCCAACCTACCTTGTGTCTATCTACCGCAAAGTGGATCAGGCCAAACAAAACCCAGATGTGTTTTATGAACTATCATACAAGGATAGATTGCACCCAGGTCATGTGTAAATGATTCAAAGACACCTGTTCCCAAGGTGCCAGGCCCCAGGGAGGCCACAGGCTGCAGCCAACAGCTGTCCTCCACACCTTCCCTCCACAGTTATCTCAGCAGTTTTGTCATCTCCTAGCACTCAGCCTGGACTGGAACTGGAGCTAAGAACAAGCTGAGAGAACAGACCTCTCAATGCAAAGGTGGACAGGAAAAAGGACTCTGACTGTGTCGGGTGAAAGCCTCCAATTCTCAAACCTGTAATCAAATAGATTTGGTTGCTCTCATTCAGGTGACCAAGTGTGACAGATGACTGGCTGTGAGGTAGGGTCCAGGCTGTGTTCCCTGAGCACACAGCTGGCACCACACGCCCCACACAACTTCTATAGCTGTACATCCCCAAACACAATGAGTTCCCGAGGCGGGGCTCTAAGGCTGGGCCATCTTTGCAGGCTCCACAGGAGACCATCAATGAACATGAGTTAAAGTAAATGTACTGACCCATCTCAGAGATGGAAAATCTTGAGAAATGGGAAGGAAGAAAGGGTGGAAGAGAGGCAGGGAAGGACACTGACTCCCCTGCCCCCGACCCCAGAACCCTTCAAGATAAAATCCTTCACAGGGGTACCCACATAAATACTCAAATCCCATCACCACTAAAGGCCTGGAAATCTCAGAACCTCCTCTGACATGGGTTGTATTGGTACAAAGCTTTAAGGCAATAGGGTATAAGTATTGCTTATGCCTTTGAAACTTAATATAGATCCCACCTTGTCTCAGTCCTATTAATGCCAGGTACATGTACATTCTGACTCATTCATACTTTCTTGGGCTGTGAAACCCAGTCAGAAAAAAGGCCTGAGCTTTCCCTTGCAGCACAGGAAAAGGAAGCCCATTGAAGCTGACAGGAAGCCCAGCACAGCCTATACTGGCTCTGTGACCTTGAGCAAATTCCTTACCCCCTTCAGCCTCAGTTTTCTCAGATCAGTCTATATATCTTATAGGAGTGTTGTAAAGATTAAATTTGACACAATATATGTAAAATGCTTAGCAGAGGTCCTGGCATAAGCTCAATAAATGATAGTAATTATTAATTTTGAAAGTCCCCAGATGGTACAAATGGTTTGCATTTTATTGCTAACCTAATAGGTGGCAGTTTGAACACAACAAACAATACCATGGAAGAAAAGGCCTGACAATCTTCTGCAAAGATTACAACTAAGAAAACCCTATGAAGCAGTTCTACTCTGTAACACATGGGGTCTTCATGAGTTCAAATCGACTTTGAACTCATATCAACAAAATGCTTCTGTTCAGCCGTTACATTTCTATCAGCAAGAAAGACCTAGTCGGTGAGCATCAACATGGAGGTTATTCTGTTTGCAATTTTGTTCCCTTCAGAGACATTTCAAACTGCTTCAAAGGAACTGTTTAATTCCACTCAAAGACCTTGTCCATCTCGAGGAGCACAGACATGATTCACTCCTATTATAATACGTGATGTTCGTGTTAGTTGTCATCGAGTTGGCCCTGACTCTTAGCTACCTTATGTGCAACGGAATGAGTGTTGCTCAAGCCTGTGTCATCTTCATGAACATTAGTTTGTTTGAGTCCATTGTTTCGGCCACTGTGTCAATCCATCTCACCAAGGGCCTCCCCCACCTTCACTGACCCTCCAATTTGCCAATCATAATATCCTTTTCTGGCACTTGGTCTTTCCTGATGACAAGAGCCTAAGTCTCGCCATCCTCACTTCTAAGGATCCTTCTGGTTGTGTTTCTTCTAAGACTGACTTGGCACTTACTCCCAATACCTTCTGTGCTCCACTAGGACACCATTTCTCATGTGGACGTCAGGCTCATTTCTCTCTACCACACACTAACTTACCCTGTGTATTCAGAGAAGTGGTTAGAGATTTCCAGATATTTAAAACCACCATCCACCCAGGAAATCAAGTTTCCTTAAAAAGAATTCTCCAAAGCTGCCAAAATGAGTAGAACACAGATAATTTGGAATAACTTCCAGGCGAGATAATTGATTCCCTTTTCATGCAAGCTACAATTTCTACACTGAGAGTAAAACAACTAGAAAAGATGGTCCAAAACTTGTCTCCGATTTTAGCAGAATTTAGTAACTTAACTCTGAAAGCCTAACACACAAGTCTAAATTTATTAACTAGGATCGTCATGGACAATCTTGATTTCCTCTTGGTCAGCTAAGGGAGAGTTTATACTATAGCAAGTACTTCCTGTTGCTCCTATACAAATACCACAGGGCAAATGGGATAGTCTGGGACTAACTTAAAAGATAAAAACAAAATCAACAAACAAAATCCCACCTGGCTCTCTGAAACAGACCCAGGAGGTATTTTCGTTGCTTGAATTTCATAATCTAGGCCCTTGGCACGGAGCCCTATTACAAAGACTAATAGTCATTTTGTTTCTGATAATTGCCTGTGTTAGAGTGGGCCAGCGTATCATGCCAAGTCTTAAATGTTATTGCGAAATCAGTATCACGTGAAATAGGCCAACAACTCATGGTACAACGGAAGAACAAAAGATTAATCCTGGCTCAACTACACTGATCTCCATTCAATGCACACTTCTCTAATCATAATCAGCAAAATCTCAACACTGGGGACAATCTGGATTTCATGAACTAATGTCCTGTGGCCTGACGTTGTCTGTCCTTGGCCAAAAAGGAAGGCTGAGAGAGACATGTAGAATTGATTTGACATTCAGAGCTAGACCTCAGTATTATTATAAGCTGCTGTGATCCTCATGGAGTCCCCAGGTGGTACAAACAGTAAACGAACTCAGCTGCTAACTGAAAAATCGGAGTTTTGAGTCTACCCAGAGGTGCCTTGGAAGAAAGGTCTGGCAATTCGCTTCCAAAAAAACTGTCATTGAAAACCTATGGATCTCCGTTCTACTCTGACACACACGGGGTCACCATGAGTCAGAATTGACTCAGCAGCAAATGGTTTGGTGACACAAACAAGACATTTTGTTCTCCTGTTGGACAAATAATCTCACAGAGTAACAACCTCAAACAAAGTTACTCTGAGACCATGATAAAATGAAACAAAACAAGTCCACGTCACACTTTTACCTAATCACAGATGAAAGCAAGGTCATTGTGCCACCCACAAAATATCCAATCATAGAACCCCTTCCCTTTCTGAAGAGATATCATATTCTTAAAGCGGAAACAGTTGCCACAGAAGAGATGGAGGGGCTTTTGGGTAGGTTCAAACCTCTGAATGCTTAACCATTTATCCCACCCAGGGACTACGCCCCACACCTGCTTTCTGGCAGTATCCCATCTAGAGTGAATACTGCTTCCTTCCCCAAATCACCCAACCAAAGCCCAAATTCTCTAAGAAGTTCTTTCTAGCACCCACTTCCTGAGGCACTTCATGGTCCCGCTTGGTGTGTGTTCTCCCTCGCTGCAATGACTGATCTTGTTACAAGTGTGTTCCTTGTGGTCTTTTGTTGAAGGGACTGACAACATCTGTCGTGCTCATTTTAAATTCTTTGTCCATAAATTTAAAAATTCTCTGTCCAGTGATATATGTCGTTGCTTTCTTTTATAATAGTTGAACTTCTCAGGTGCCTATGTCTCTCTTTCCCTCCCACTGTGGCCTCCTTTCTTTTGCTAAGAAGCATTTAAGAGAGCATTTAAAGATTTTAAAAAGTACGCTAATTTGGGGAAAAGTAAAATGAAAAGAAAATAGTATTCAGTCAGAGGCAAGGTTCACACAGAATGCACATTTTAAGATCTATATTCTTTCCAGGTGACAGAATTTGGTTGAGACAGAAGCGAAATACAGTTTGTTATGCAATTCTGTGTCTTTAAATAAAAAAGTGAACCAAACTGGAACATTTATACACTGCTGGTGGGAATGTAAAATGGTTCAGTCACTTTGGAAAAGTATCAGTCTCGGTGGGTAGAAGTCCGTGTTGCTGAGCCCATACATAACCTCCATCCCTGCCATCACACCACTTTGTTCATGAGCCCATTGGGCGATGATGGGAAGGGCTGGAGAAAGAAGATGACTGGTTTCTGTCACCCTATCCACTTGATTGTTAAAATCCTCCTCTGCTAGAATCACCCTTTTGGTGAGCATTCAAATGAGACACAAGCAGCTTCACTTCTTTGGTCCATTCAGAGAGGTCTATCCACATATCTCTGCTCCACACCTCCTTGTCTCCAATTTTCCAGTCAAGTTCCTGACTATCCAGCCAAATCATTGGCCACAGCCCATGAATCAGCATACATTTGCACATCTGGCCATTTTTCCTCCCAAGCAAAGTGAACAACAGGTTCACTGCTTAAAGTTCTGCCCATTGGGAGGATTTCCCTTCATTGCTGTCCTTCAGGGAGGTCTCAGAGAGGGGCTGTAGTACTGCTTCTAACTTTCAAGTGGTACCTGCATATTGCACTGAACCATCTCTAAACCAGGCACGAGTTTTCTCATAGTCAACTGATCATAAGGAACTCCCCATGAGGCCATAGGTGCAGACTGGGAGAGGGCAGATGACGTGACAGGAGTGGAGACCATGGTCATTTGGGCCACTTCCTCATGCAACTTTCTCGTGCCTTCAGGTCCTGCTCTTGCCTAATCTCATGTACGCCAAGTCCATTTAGTGATGGAGTGCTGCCATGCATGTCCAACTTTACGGCTGTGTGGGTCAGACAACACCTAGGTCATGGTGGGCAGCTCTGGCTGCATGGTGATTCGGCGGCCCACGGCTAAGTGTGCAATCTCTACTAAGACCCAGTAACAAGCCAAAAGCTGTTTCTCAAAAAGAGAGTGGTTATCTGCAGAGGATGGAAGGACTTTGCTTCAAAATCCTATGGTTCTGTGCTATGATTCACCAGTAGGGGCCTGCCAGACTCCAAACCCCATCTCTATCTGCTACTGACACTTCAAGCACCATTAGATCAGCCAAATTATGTGGCCCAAGAGGCAGAGCGGCTTGCATGGCAGCCTGAACCTGTTGCAGAGCCTTCTCTTGTTCTGGGCCCCACACAAAACTAGCAGTTTTTAGAGTCACTTGATAAAGAGGCCAGAGTAGCACACCCAAATGAGGAATGCGTTGCCTCCAACATCCAAAGAGGCCCACTAGGCATTGTGCTTACTTATTTGTTGTGGGAGGAGCCAGATTTAACAATTAATCCTTCACTTTAGAAGGAATGTTTCAACTTGCCCCACACCACTGGACTCCTAGAAATTTCTCTGAAATGGAAGATGCCTAAATTTTTGCGGGATTAATTCCCACCCACTAGCAAGCCAATGTGTTGCCATTAAGTGCAGAGTCATTGACACTCTTCCTTACTAGATCCAAATCAGCATAATGTCATCAATGTAATGGACCATTGTGATGCCTTGTAGAAAAGAAAGGTGATCAAGGTCCCATGTGGACTAAATTATGATATAAGGCTGAGGTAGGACAGTGAAGATGTATTGTTGGCCTTGCCAGCTGAAGACAAACTGCTTCTGGTATTCCTTCGAAGCCAGAATTGAGAAAAAGGCATTGGCCAGATCAATAGCTGGATTCCAGGTACCAGGGGAGTATTAATTTGCTCAAGCAATGAAACCACATCTGGAACAGCAGCTGCAATTGGAGTCACCACCTGGTGAAGTTTATGATAATCCACTGTGATTCTCAAAGATCTGATTTTTGCACAGGCCAAATAATACTTCATCTATTGGTGGTGATATTTTGTGTATTAATACAGTTGACCCTCCATATTCACAAGTTCCACATGCATGGATTCAACCAAATGTGGATCGAAAATATTTAGGAAAAAAAAAAAAGAAAGTTCCAAAAAGCAGAACTTGAATTTGTCACGCACCGAGCACTACGCTGAGTCCACACAAAGGAAATTATATGTAGGCATATAATTTCTGCTGTAGCCTCCCACCATTTCACAGACCCTCAGTCTCTCTCCAGGACTCATTGTTTGAGCATTATTTGCCTTGCATCTCATTCTTTCGCTACTTGTGGTGTGTGTACCCTTTGTTTCTGTGAAAAAAAAAAAGGCTCCTAAAAGGCTATTAAGTGGTCAAAGCAACCCCTCAAGGGCTAAGAGGAACTGTAAAGTGCTATTTACATAGCGTTTACAACTACTTATACAGTATTTGGAAACCCTGGTGGCATAGTGGTTAAGTGCTACGGCTGCTAACCAAAGGGTTGGCAGTTTGAATCTGCCAGGCACTCCTTGGAAACTCTATGGGGCAGTTCTACTCTGTCCTTTAGGGTTGCTATGAGTCGGAATCAACTCAATGGCACTGGGTTTGGTGTTTGGTTTTTTATATAGCATTTACATTGTGTAAGAGATGATTTAAAGTATATAAGATGATATGCATAGGTTATACGCAAATACTACGTCATTTTATATAAAGGACTTGAGCATCCCCTGATTTTGGTATCCGCGGGGGTCCTGGAACCAATCCCCCTTGGATAATGAGTACCAACTGTATTGCCACCTCACACCATGGATTAGCAGTGCTCTCTTTACTACCGGGGGCAGAGTGATCAGCGGCTTTAAGACTAGTCAGACTTGAGAACCAATTTAGAAAACTCATCCTTAAAATTTTGTTTCACTAGAACCACTCTCAGTACAAAATATCTTAGGCTGGGTTCTTTAGAAAAGCAAAACCAGTGAAGTTATGTAGAAAGACATAGAGACTTCTCAAGGAAATGGCTCATGCAGTTGTAGAGGCTGGCAAGTCCCAAGTCCACGGGTAAGTCACCAGGCTGGAGACTTCTCCTGACCCACATAGCTACAGGCTGCTGATGAACCTAAGATCAGCAGGTCATACAATAGGCCACTGGCTGACGTCCCAAGAATCAGAGGTCAGATGATGACGAACTGGATACAGGATCCAGAGCAAGCGAGTGAGCTTTGCCAGAATGTCCATACATATATTGGATACAGGCCATACCCCTGAGGAAACTCCCCTTACAACTACATCAGCTCACATCATGGAGGATGATTACATCATTACATAACTACCAAATTATATCATTTCATAACTGCCAAACCACTGAGAATCATGGCCCAGCCAAGTGACATACAACCTTAACTATCAAAAACTGACAAATGGATAAACAAAAGGTAGCAGGCATATCCATCCAGTGAAATATTATTATTTAGCTATTAAAAGGAGTGAAGTACCGACATATGCTACCACAGGAAGGAACCTTGAAAACTTTAGGTGATGTGAAAGAAGTCAGTCACAAGAGACTACATATTGTTTGATTCTGTGTATATGAAATATCCAAAAAAGGCAAATCCATAAAGACAGAAAGTAGATTGGTTATTGCCTAGGGCCACGGGGTAAGGGAGGACTGGAAGGAAGTAGGGGATGGTTGCAAACTCTGTGAATACACTAAAAGCAATTGGATTGTACACTTTAAATTGGTGAACTTTAGAATATGAGAATTATATCTCAATAAAGCTGTCACAGAAAAAAAAAAAAAGAATGGACCGGTAACTTGGGGAAGGTCTCCTGTTCCTGGTCATAACTCCTTAGAGAAACATCTGTAGAATCCCAAAAGAGACACTGCATTACAGTGAAAAATATCTACCTGGTGAAATAAAATGAATGTTTTCTGGGACTATTCCTTGAACATTGTCCTGTGGAGGTATTTTAGGATCCACCAAATTAGAAATCCTACCCTTCTTGGGCCAGGCCATACTTGCATTCTGTTAGTGACAATGTGAGGGTCATCGCAGGAGTCCACACAACAGACCCAGCCACAAGGCTTCCTGTCTCCCTTGATTCCTAGATTCTGCCTGCGCTGACCCTGCCCTCTGCCTGCACCTGCAGCTGTCCATCACCTGGTGATCCAGGCCCCAGAGTTGGATCAGCTCACAGGGGTGTGAGGAGCCTAGTACCTGTACCCAGGCCTCTGCGGGAAAGCCTGGGCTAATGCTGACATGGAGGGGAGGTGTCCTGGCCATCTATGGCTTTTCTCAGTACAGGGAAAAAGGGCTACAGGTGACAGCCAGTCACGGTTGTATTCCTTCTACCTAGTCTCTGAGCCACAGCTTTCTGCCTCTTCTCTGATGGAAGCACAAAAACAGCAAGAGGCACTTAAAACCATTTCAGGCTCTTTATTGCTGCCCTGTAATATACAACCTGGGAAGGAACACACAGGTCCTGAGTTCCTTTCTTAAGAACAATAAACAACACCTACAGGCTGCTAATCCTATCTGCTTCCCATGAGCAGGAAACCTTGTGTTTGAGTTGATGCCAGAGGGTCTCAACTCCCCTAGAGGAGATTTCCCCAAGGTTCTCCTGGAACTACAGGCAGGGATCAAAATACCAAAGCTCTGTTCTGTTAAAGCCATTTTATGAGGGACCCAAAAGTGTGGCCTATGGGTTCCCTCTCCACAGGTCTATTTTAACCCAAGGCTTCAACTTAAAGGATCTAAAGAAATGGGCAGACTACAGAGCCGTTAGTAATCGGTTGGAATGTGACATTTTGCAGCTGAACTTTGATAGTATCGGGTGGCAGAACAATCACACTTATATGTTCTGACCAAACCCCAAGTGCAGATGTTCTGTGTGTCTGGTCAAGGAGGCAGCATGCGCTGTAATGCAGCTCTCCCCACCCTGGCCCAAAAGAGAATCCCCTAGAACCACCTGGGAGCTTTGAAAACATACTGATGCCACCACCCTCAGGGATGCTGACCTAACTGGTCTGTGATGGGGCCCCATATCAGTATTTTTTTAAAAGCTCTCCAGGTGATTCCAATGTGCAGACAAGGTTGAGAATTACTGCTTTTAAGTCAACAGCTGGGGCAAGGGCTAATTTTGGTTTTTCTTTAAAGTTATGCAGCCCATCCAGGGCAGATCCCTGATTTAGCCACCCAGGGATCATCTGTGTTTGTCTTTCCCACATGGTTTCATCTTCTTATTCTTAATGTAATCCATTTGAGCAACAGCTTTCACTGTCGTTGTTATTGTTGTTAGGTGCCATCGAGTCAGTCCCGACTCATAGCGACCCTATGCACAACAGAATGAAACACTGCCCGGTCCTGTGCCATCATTACAATCGTTGTTATGGTTGAGCTCATTGTTGCAGCCACTGTGTCAATCCACCTCGTTGAGGGTCTTCCTCCTTTCCACTGACCCTGTACTCTGCCAAGGATGATGTCCTTCTCCAGGGACTGATGCCTCCTGACAACATGTCCAAAGTATATAAGACACAGTCTCGCCAACCTTGCCTCTAAGGAGCATTCTGGGCGCACTTCTTCCAAGACAGATTTGTTTGTTCTTTTGGCGGTCTATGGTATAGTCAGTATTCTTTGCCAACACCACAATTCAAAGGCGTCAACTCTTCTTTGGTCTTCCTTATTATCCAGCTTTCACATGCATAGGATGTGATTGAAAATACCATGGCTTGGGTCAAGAGCACCTTAGTCTTCAAGGTGACATCATTGCTCTTCAACACTTTGAAGAGGTCCCACGCAGCGGATTTGCCCAATGCAATGCGTCTTTTGATTTCTTGACTGCTGCTTCCATGGCTGTTGATTGTGGATCCTAGTAAAATGAAATCCTTGACAACTTCAATCTTTTCTCTGTTTATCATCATGTTGCTCATTGGTCCAGTTGTGAGGATTTTTGTTTTCTTTATGTTGAGCTGTAATCCATACTGAAGGCTGTGGTCTTTGATCTTCATTAGTAAGTGCTTCAAGACCTCTTCACTTTCAGCAAGCAAGGTTGTATCATCTGCATAACGCAGGTTGTTAATGGGTCTTCCTCCAATTCCGATACCCCGTTCTTCTTCATATAGTTCAGCTTCTCATATTATTTGTGCAGCATACAGATTAAATAGGTATGGTGAAAGAATACAACTCTGACGCACACCTTTCTTGACTTTAAACCAATCAGTATCCCCTTGTTCTGTCCGAACAACTGCCTCTTGATCTATGTAAAGGTTCCTCATGAGCACAATTAAGTGTTCTGGAATTCCCATTCTTCACAATGTTATCCATAGTTTGTTATGATCCACACAGTCGAATGCCTTTGCATTGTCAATAAAACACAGGTAAACATCCTTCTTGTATTTTCTGCTTTCAGCCAGGATCCATCTGACATCAGCAATGATATCCCCGGTTCCACGTCCTCTTCTGAAACTGGCCTGAATTTCTGGCAGTTCCCTGTGGATATACTGCTGCAGCTGTTTTTGAATGATCTTCAGCAAAATTTTGCTTGCGTGTGATATTAATGATTTTGTTCTATAATTTCCACATTCGGTTGGATCACCTTTCTTGGGAATAGGCATAAACATGGATCTCTTCCAATCAGTTGGCCAGGAAGCTGTCTTCCATATTTCTTGGCATAGACGAGTGAGTACCTCCAGCGCTGCATCTGTTTGTTGAAACATCTCAGTTGATATTCCGTCAATTCCTGGAGCCTTGTTTTTCGCCAATGCCTTCAGAGCAGCTTGGACTTCTTCCTTCAGTGCCATCGGTTCCTGATCATATGCCACCTCTTGAAATGGCTGAATATCGACTAATTCTTTTTGGTACAATGACTCCGTGTATTCCTTCCGTCTTCTTTTGATGCTTCCTGTGTTGTTTAATATTTTCCCCATGGAATCTGTCACTGTTGCAACTCGAGGCTAGAATTTTTTCTTCAGTTCTTTCAGCCGAGCATGTTCTTCCGTTTTGGTTTTCCATCTCCAGCTCTTCGCACATGTCATTATAATACTTTGTCTTCTCGAGAGGCCCTTTGAAATCTTCTGTTCAGTTCTTTTACTTCAACAATTCTTCCTTTTGCTTTAGCTGCTCGACGCTCAAGAGCAAGTTTCAGAGCCTCTTCTGACATCCATCTTGGTCTTTTCTTTCTTTTCTGTCTTTTCAGTGACCTCTTGCTTTCTTCATGGATGATGTCCTTGATGTCATTCCACAACACGTCCGGTCTTCGGTCACTAGTGTTCAATGCGTCAAATCTATTCTTCAGATGGTCTCTAAATTCAGATGGGATATACTCAAGGTCCTATTTTGGCTCTCGTGGACTTGCTCTGATTTTCTTCAGTTTCAGCTTGAACTTGCATATGAGCAAGTGATGGTCTGTTCCACAGTCGGCCCCTGGCCTTGTTCTGACTGATGATATTGAGCTTTTCCATCATCTCTTTCCACAGATGTAGTCGATTTGATTTCTGCGTGTTCCATCTGGCGAGGTCCATGTGTATAGTTGCCGTTTATGTTGGTGAAAGAAGGTATTTGCAATGAAGAAGTCCTTGGTCTTGCAAAATTCTATTCTTCAGTCTTCAGCATTGTTTCTATCACCAAGGCCATATTTTCCAATTACTGATCCTTCTTCGTTTCCAACTTTCACATTCCAATCACCAGTAATTATCAATGCATCTTGATTGCATGTTCGATCAATTTCAGACTGCAGCAGCTGATAAAAATCTGCTATTTCTTCATCTTTGCCCCTAGTGGTTAGCACATAAATTTGAACAATAGTCGTATTAACTGGTCTTCCTTGTAGGCATATGGATATTATCCTATCACTGAGAGCATTGTGCTTCAGGATAGATCTTGAAACGTTCTTTTTGACGATGAATGCAACACCACTCCTCTTCAAGTTGTCATTCCCAGCATAGTAGACTGTATGATTGTCTGATTCGAAATGGCCAATACCAGTCCATTTCAGCTCACTAATGCCTAGGATATCAATGTTTATGCATTCGACTTCATTTTTGACGATTTCTAATTTTCCTAGATTCATACTTCGTACATTTCAGGTTCCAATTATTAATGGATGTTTGCAGCTGTTTCTTCTCATTTTGAGTCACGCCACATCAGCAAATGAAGGTCCTGAAAGCTTGACTCCATCCACATCATTAAGGTGACTCTACTTTGAGGAGGCAGCTCTTCCCCAGTCATCTTTTGAGTGCCTTCCAACCTGGGGGGCTCATCTTCCAGCACTATATCAGACAATGTTCCACTGCTATTCATAAGGTTTTCACTGTCTAATGCTTTTCAGAAGTAGACAGTCGGGTCCTTCTTCCTAGTCTGTCTTAGTCCGGAAGCTCAGCTGAAACCTGTCCTCCATGGGTGACCCTGCTGGTATCTGAATACTGGTGGCATAGCTTCCAGCATCACAGCAACACACAAGCCCCGACAGTACGACAAACTGACAGACATGTGGGGGGCTTTCACTGTGTGTACTATAATTGGGTGGAACACTTCAGAGTTTGCAGATGCTTTTTTTTTTTTAATTTTTATTGTGCTTTAAATGAAAGTTTACAAATCAAGTCAGTCTCTCATACAAAAATTTATATACAACTTGCTATATACTGCTAGTTGCTCTCCCCCTAATGAGACAGCACACTTTACTCTCTACTCTCTATTTTTATGTCCATTCAGCCAGCTTCTGACCACCTCTGCCCTCTCATGTCCCCTCCAGACAGGAGATGCCCACATTCTCTCATGCGTCTACTTGGTCCAAGAAGCTTCCCCTTTGCCAGTATCATTTTCTACCCCATAGTTCAGTCCAATCCCTGTCTGAAGAGTTGGCTTTGGGAATGTTTCCTGCCTTGTGCTAACAGAAGGTCTGGGGCCCATGATCTCAGGAGTCCTTCTAGTCTCAGTCAGACCATTAAGTCCGGTCTTTTTAAAAGAATTTGAGGTCTGCATCCCACTGCTCTCCGGCTCCCTCAGGGGTTCTTTGTCGTGTTCCCTGTCAGGGCAGTCATGGGTTGCAACCGGGCACCATCTAGTTCTTAGGGTCTCAGGCTGATGTAGTCTCTGGTTTATGTGGCCCTTTCTGTCTTTTGGGCTCATAATTACCTTGTGTCTTTGGTGTTCTTCATTCTCCTTTGCTCCAGGTGGGTTGAGACAAATTCATGCATCTTAGATGGCCACTTCCTAGTGTTTAAGACCCCAGTCGCTACTCTCCAAGGTGAGATGCAGAATGTTTTCTTAATAGATTTTATTATGCCAATTGACTTAGATGTTCCCTGAAACCATGGTCCCAAACCCCCACCGCTACTATGCTGGCCTTCAAAACGTTCAGTTTATTCAGGAAACTTCTTTGCTTTTTTTTAGTCCAGTTGTGCTGGCCTCACCTGTATTGTGGCTTGTCTTTTCTTTCACCTAAAATAGTTCTCATCTGCTATCTAATTAGTAAAAAGCCCTCTCCCTCCCTCCCTCCCTGCTCTCGTAACCATCAAAGAATATTTTCTTCTCTGTTTCAACTATTTTTCAACTCCTTATAATAGTGGTCTCATACAATATTTTTCCTTTTGCAACTGACTTATTTCACTCAGTATAATGCCTTCCAGATTCCTCCATGTTATGAAATGTTTCACTGATTCATCATTGTTCTTTATCAATGCGTTGTATTCCATTGTGTGAGTATACCATAGATTATTTATCCATTCATCTGTTGATGGGCACCTTCGTTGCTTCCATCTTTTTGCTATTGTAAACAGTGCTGCAATGAACATGGGTGTGCATGTATCTGTTCATGTAAAAGCTCTTATTTCTCTAGGATATATTCCAAAGAGTGGGATTGCTGGATCATATGGTAGTTCTATTTCTAGTTTTTTAAGGAAGCACCAAATTGATCTCCAAAGTTGTTGTACCATTTTACATTCCCACCAGCAGTGTATAAGTGTTCCAGTGTCTCCACAAACTCTCTAACATTTATTATTTTGTGTTTTTGGATTAATGCCAGCCTTGTTGGGGTGAGATGGAATATCATTGTAGTTTTGATTTGCATTTCTCTAATGGCTAATGATTGTGAGCATTTCCTCATGTATCTGTTAGCTACCTGAATGTCTTCTTTAGTGAAGTGCCTGTTCATATCCTTTGCACATTTTTAATTGGTTTATTTGTCTTTCTGTAGATGAGTTTTTGCAGTATCATGTAGATTTTAGAGATCAGACTCTAACTGGAAATGTCATAACTAAAAATTTTTTCCCAGTCTGCAGGTAATCTTTTTACTCTTTTGGTGAAGTCTTTGGATGAACATAGGTGTTTGATTTTTAGGGGTTCCCAGTTACCTAGTTTCTCCTCTGCATTGTTAGTAACGGTTTGTATACTGTTTATGCCATATATTAGGGCCCTAGCATTATCCCTATTTTTTCTTCCATGATCTTTATCATTTTAGATTTTATATTTAGGTCTTTGTTCCATTTTGAGTTAGTTTTTGTGTACTGTGTGAGGTATGGATCTTGTTTCATTTTTTTGCACATAGATATCCAGTTATGCCAGCACCATTTGTTCAACAGACTGTCTTTTCCCCCTTTAACTGACTTTGGGCCTTTGTCAAATATCAGCTGCTCATATGTGGATGGATTTGTCTGTATTCTCAAGTCTGTTCCATTGGTCTGCGTCTGTTGTTCTAGTACCAGGCTGTTTTGACTATTGTGGTGGTATAGTAGGTTCTAAAATCAGGTAGAGTGAGGCCTCTCACTTCGTTCTTCTTTTTCAGTAATGCTTTAGTTATCTGGGGCCTCTTTCCCTTCCATATACAGTTTGTGATTTGTTTTTCCATCTCATTGGAATTTGGATCAGAATTGCATTGTATCTATAGATAGCTTTTGGTAGAATAGACATTTTTACAATATTGAGTCTTCCTATCCATGAGCAAGGTATGTTTTTCCGCTTATGTAGGTCTCCTTTGATTTCTTGCACTAGTGTCTTGTAGTTTTCTTTGTATAGGTCTTTTACGTCTCTGGAAAGATTTATTCCTAAGTATTTTATCTTCTTGGAGGCTACTGTAAATGGTATTGATTTGGTGATTTCCTCTTCCATGTTTGCTGGTGGAGAGGAATCCAACTGATTTTCGTATGTTTATCTTGTATCCTGATACTCTGCTGAACTCTTCTATTAGTTTCAGTAGTTTTCTTGAGAATTCGTTAGGGTTTTCTGTGTATAAGATCACATTATCTACAAATAGAGATACTTGTACTTCTTCCTTACCAACCAAAAAAAAAAAAAACAATCTGGATGCCCTTTATTTCTTTATCTAGCCTAATTGCTCTGGCTAGGGCCTCCGACACAATGTTGAATAAGGGTGGTGATAAAGGGCATCCTTGTCTGGTTCCCGATCTCAAGGGGAATGCTTTTAGACTCTCTCCGTTTAGTATGATGCTGGCTGTTGGCTTTGTACAAATGTCCTTTATAATGTCAAGGAATTTTCCTTCTACTCTATTTTCCTAAAAGTTTTTATCATGAATGGGTGTTGAACTTTGTCAAATGCCTTTTCTGCATCAGTTGATAGGATCATATGGTTCTTGTCTTTTGTTTTATTTATATGACAGATTACATTGTTTTTCTAATGTTGAACCATCCCTGCATACCTGGTATGAATTCCACTTAGTCATGATAAATTATTTTTTTTATATGTTGTTAAATTCTATGGGCTAGAATTTTGTTGAGAATTTTTGCATCTAAGTTCATGAGGAATATAGGTCTGTAATTTTCTTTTTTTGTGGTGTCTTTACCTGGTTTTGGTATCAGGGATATGCTGGCATCATAGAATGAGTTTGGGAGTATTCCATCCTCTACTATGCTGTGAAACACCTTTAGTAGTAGTGGTGCTAACTCTTCTCTGAAAGTTTGGTAGAACTCTGCAGTGAAGCCATCCAGACCAGGGCTTTTTGTTGTTCTTGTTGGGAGTTTTGTAATTACCTTTTCAATCTCTTCTTTTGTTAGGGTTTATTTAGTTGTTCTACCTCTGTTTGTGTTAGTTTAGTGTGCTTCTAGAAATTCACCCATTTTTTCCTAGGTTTTCAAATTTGTTAGAGTACAATTTTTCGTAGTAATCTGATATGATTCTTTTAATTTCAGGTGGGTCTGTTGTGATATCACCCATCTCATTTCTCATTCAGGTTATTTGCTTCCTTTCCTGTTTTTCTTTTTTCAGTTTGGCCAATGGTTTACCAATTTTGCTAATTTTTTCAAAGAACCAGCTTTTGGTCTTGTTAACTCTTTCAATTGTTTTTCTATTCTCTATTTCATTTAATTCTGCTCTAATTTTTATTATCTGCTTTCTTCTGGTGCCCGAGGGTTTCTTTTGTTGCTATCTTTCTGTTTGTTCAAGTTGTAGGGATTTTGGCCCTTTCTTCTTTTTGGATGTGTGTGCATTTATTGATATAAATTGACCTCTGAGCACTGCTTTAGCTGTGTCCTGAAGGTTCTGATAGGAAATGTTTTCATTCTCATTGGATTCTACAAATTTTTTTATTCCATCCTTAATGTCTTCTATAACCCAGTCTTTTTTGAGTAGGGTATTTTCAGTTTCCAAGTGTTTGATTTCTTTTCCCTGCCTTTTCTGTTATTGATTTCTAGTTTTACGGCTTTATAGTCAGAGAAGATGCTTTGCAATATTTTGATGTTTTGGATTCTGCTATGGCTTGCTTTATCACCTAATATGTGGTCTATTCTAGAGAATATTCCATGTGAGTTGGAAAAGAAAGTATACTTGGCTGCTGTTGGGCAGAGTGTTCTGTATATGTCTATGAGGTCAAGTTGGTTGATTGTGGCATTTAGATCTTCCGTGTCTTTATTGAGCTTCTTTCTGGATGTCTGTCCTTCACCAAAAGTTGTGTGTTGAAGTCTCCTACTATGCTTGTGGCGCTGTCTATCTCACTTTTCAATGCTGTTAGACTTTGTTTTATGTATCTTGCAGCCCTGTCATTGGGTGCATAAATATTTAATATGGTGATATCCTCTTGGTATATTGTCCCTTTAATCATTATATAGTGTCCTTCCTTATCCTTTGTGGTGGATTTAACTTTAAAGTCTATTTTGTCAGAAATTAATACTGCCACTCCTGCTCTTTTTTGATTGTTGTTTGCTTGATGAATTTTTTTCCTTTGAGTTTTAGTTTGTTTGTGTCTCTAAGTCTAAGGTGTGTCTCTTTTTAGGCAGCATATAGCCAAATCGTGTTTTTTAAATCCATTCTGCCACTCTCTGTCTCTTCATTGGTGTATTTAGTCCATTTACATTCAGCGTAATTACAGATAGGTATGAGTTTATTAGTGCTGTCATCTTGATGTTTTTTTTTGTGTGTGTTGTTGACAGTTTCTTTTTCCCACTTAATTTTTTGTGCTGAGTAGTTTATCTTTATGTATTGTCTTTTCCTCTTATTTGTTGTTTTTTGTTTGTTTCTGCTGAGTCTCTATTTTTTCTTGTATATTATTTTGAAGAGTAGGATTGTTAGTCTCCTTCGTGGTTACCTTAATATTTACCACCATTTATCTAAGTTGAAATCTAACTTTTATTTCTTTATATCACTTTGTCTTCCTCTCCATATGAAAAAAATATATATTTCTTAGTCCCTCTTAATTGTTTTAATGTTGTCTTCTTTTACGTAATGACATCGCTGTTTCTCTGTTTTGTCCGTTTTTTATCTTAATTTATTTTGTGATTTCCCTGTCTGGATTGACGTCTGATTGCTCTGTCCAGTGCTCTAGTCTTGGGGTGATATCTGATATTGCTGATTTTCTAACCAGAGAACTCCTTTGGTATTTCTTGTAATTTTGGTTTGGTTTTTACAAATTTCCTAAGCTTCTGTTTATCTGGAAATGTCCTAATTTCACCTTCATATTTGAAAGACAGTTTTGATGGATATATGATTCTTAGCAGGCAATTTTTTTTCCTTCAATAATTTATATAAGTCATCTCATTGCCTTCTTGCCTGCATGGTTTCTGTCAGGTAGTCCGAGCTTATTCTTATTGTCTCTCCTTGGTAGGTGACTTTTTGTTTATCCCTAGCCACACTTAAAATTCTCTCTTTCTCTTTGGTTTTGGCAAATTTGATTATGTCTTGGTGACTTTCTTTTAAGATCTAACTTATGTGGAGTTTGATGAGCATCTTGGATAGATATCTTCTCATCTTTCACGATATCAGGGAAGTTTTCTGCCAAGAAATCTTCAACAATTCTCTCTCTATTTGCTGTTATCCCTCCCTGTTCTGGCATTCCAATCACTCCTAGGTTATTTCTCTTGATAGAGTTCCACCTGATTCTTAGGGTTTCTTCCTTTTTCAAAATTCTTTTATCTGATTTTTCTTCAAATATATTGGTGCCAAGTGTTTTATCTTCAATCTCACATATTCTGCCTTCCACTTCCACAATTCTGCTCCTTTAACTTTCTATTGAGCTGTCTGATTCTACAGTTTTATTGCTAATCTTCTGAATTCCGATTGCTGTCTCTCTATGGATTCTTGCATCTTATTAAGTTTTTCATTATGTTCTTGAATAACCTTTTTAATTTCTTCAACTGCTTTATCTGTGTGTTCCTTGGCTTGTTCTGTGCATTGCCTGATCTCATTCCTGATATCTTGAACAGTTCTGTATATTAATCTTTTGTATTCTGGGAAGGCTCCTTCATTCAGAAGATCCCTTGATTCTTTGTTTTGAAAGCTTGTTGAAGCTATCATGGACTGCTTCTTTATGTGATTTGATATTGACTGTTGTCTCCAAGCCATCTATAAGTTACTGTATTAGTTTATTTTATGTTTGCTTACTATATTCTAGCTTCTTGCTTTGTTTTGTTTCGATATGCCCAAATATGCTGCTCAAGTGAGCTAGCTTGATTATTCTTGCCTTTGAAGCTCTAACGACCTGTCACCAGTTCGCTAGAGCTGTTATCAGGTATATGAGCCTAGGAGTCCATTCACTTCTCTTGTATGGTTTCAGCTCAGGTGTCCAGGTAGCTGGTCATCAAGTGTGCAGTACAGGCTCTGTCCTACAGTCTTAGATGGGCAGGGGTGATTGGTATAGGTACGGGTATCTCGTTGCAGCAGGGGGTCACACTCTGAACAAGGCAGGGGACTGACAACCATCCCCCAAGTGTCTGTGAGGAAAGAGTGTCTCTGTTCCCTACAGAGCACAGGTGGGTGGGTTCTGCAGACGGACCATGGGCGCCCAATTTTTTTGGTTGTAAGGACTGGGAGGTACCAGTTGTCCTCGGACCCCTGTCACAGATGGCTGGGTGACGTGAGTGGAGCCACCAATCCTTAGGCCTCTGATGTGGGTAGGTGAGGACCCTGTTTAATAGGCAAAGTAGTTTCAAACATCATACACCCACCTCTCCACTGGACAGTTGAAACAGTTGCAGTCTGCCAACAAGAGCCTATTCTCCTGAAATAGGCCCATACAGGTCCATGCAGGAGAGAAAGGTACTCAAAGTCCATGGACTATTTATGCCTGGACAGGAGCCACTCCAGTCCTGAGCTCCCCAGGTTAGTGGAGCTGGCAGATTATCTTTTCCCCCAATTGTGAATTTATTCCTTCTCCAAGGCCAAGAGAATGGCTCAGAGCACTCAGCGGTACCAATCTCAGGCCAGGGAAATAAACAGCCACTAGAGCCAGCTTAGGGGCTGGCGGTACAGTAAAATATACACAAGTACTTAGCTTTTGCTGAGAGTGCCATTCTTCTCTCATTCTGGAGGTGTGAGTAGGCTGTGTGGCTGGCTGTTTCTCCCTAAGGAAACTGCGGCTGAAAGCTACCCCCAGCCTGCTGCAGTAGCTCCCAGGGATGGTGCCTGAGAGTTCCTGGCAATTCAGGTCTGGCGACTCCTCTCCACTTCTGAACTGTCTCTCCCTCCCCCTGCTGCTCAGTCCGTTTTCTAACTTTGCCTTTGATGTTCTGGGCCCCTAGATTGTCATAATCGTTTCACTTGTTTTTTGGGGTTTTTGTTGTAAAGGGATCTCTGGAAGCATCTGACTACTCTGCCATCTTGGCCCCACCTCCCTGTCCTTTTTTTTTTTTTTTTTAATGTTATGATATTGTCTGCTGTTTTCAGAACATTCAGTATTTTCTTCATTTATTGCTTGTAGATCTGTTTGTTGTGTCTTGCTTTTTTGTTTTATTTGGTTATTCTGAGCAGGTGGACTGTGCATTCTTTGTTGTTTGCTTGTCTGTGGTCAGAGTACTTTTCACCTCCTTCTCCAATGGGCAAGGCCAGTTGCTCAGCTATGGTGCAGCAGGGCAGGTCCAGCTGAAGGGGAGGGGCTGGGATGGGTTGTTTTTGGTACGAGGGCAAACACAGTGGGTCAGGAATCAGTGCCGGGCAGGTTCCAGTAGGCTGTGCCTGGGCTACTTGAGGGTGTGATGTTCAGCACACAGTGCAGGTAGGCAGGAAGGAGAGGGGAGGTTGTGATGTGTGGAGCTAATACAGGTATGGGAAAGAGGAGAGAGAGAAGAGAGAAAAGAGAGCCAAAAAAAAAAATAGTGCTAAGGGAGCTTGCCGTTGGAGTAGAGAGATGAGAAACAAGAAATAGAGAAAAACAAAAAGGAAGAAAAAGGGAAAAAGAAAGAAAAAACAACTAGACAAAAATTTGGAAAAAGAAAGAAAAGAAAAGCCCTCATGGGTCCCACCAGTGCAGCTACGAAGGCTGGAAGGGTGACTCCCAGACTGCACAGTATAGCCTGGCTAGAGGGAATATGGATGCCACACAGCTCCAGGTATTCAAGAAACAGAAAAAGAAGGTACATTTAGAAAGTTAAGAACTGAGAAATGAAGACAGACAGAAAGGAAAAAAGAAAGAGAAAAGAAATGCCCCCAGGGAGTGCGCAGACTGGGGAAGTGGTTCCTAAACTATGCAGTGCAGCCCAGCTAGAAGGGGTTCCCAAGCCATGAAAAGAAAAAGAAAACAAGCATGCAAAACAAAGCAAAAAAAAAAAGCCACAGGGATCCCACCAGCATGGTGTCACGGGCTGGAGGAGTGGTTCCCCAGTCGAGGGCACTTCACATCCTTTCAAGAAGAAGCAAAGATGGCACATGGAGCCAGGTGTTGGAAAGGAAGGAACGGGAGGGGGTGGGAGGCACAGAAGAAACCAAAAGAAATGGAAAAAAGCAACACTAACAACAAACAAATGGCACTCAGGGATCCAGCCAGTGTGGGCGGGGCGAATCCAAACACCCTGGGGCCGAGGCAGTTGCCTTCTGGCCAAGAGACTGCAGCCTGTGGAAAGCAGAGGAGGCTGAATGGAGAGGGGAAGAATGATGGGGGTTAGGAAAGCATATATTGCTGGTTACTGGGTGCTCTGTCTCCTTCCGGGAATCTCGTGAAGCTGCTTTCCCGTACTGCCTGTCTGCTGATCTGCATTGTGGGTGAGGCTAATCCAAGCAGCGTAGATGCTGCACTTCCCCGCCAACAGAGGCACCACAGCCAGCCAGGATGCCCAGAAGTAGAGCAGCAGAGGGAGGATGGGGGTGTTGGAAAGCATGTATCGCTGGTTACTGCATGCTCTGTCTCCTGCTGGGAGCTCTGTGAAGCTGCTTTTCCATGCTCCCTGTCCATCAATCTCCCACAGGATTCCAAGATGGCAAATGCATGCTGCATTAGCTGATAGGGGAACTCTGCACATAGGTCTCCTCACTCTCTGTTCTCTGTCAGTTTCTTATTCCATTTGGTGTTTGGCTGAGTTCTTTATGTCTTCATTTGACACTTCTAGTCCAAGAGTGATGTTTGTCTCTATTTTACTTAGTTTTTCAGACCTTTCCTGTGGAGGAACAATATGGTGCTTCTGTCTATGGTGCTGTGTGGGCCAGAAGTCATTTCATTTCTTCTTATGGCAGATATTTTAAAAACTGACGGTTCTGTAGTTCCCCAACCTTGCCTTTTATTAACTGTAAACAATTTTCTTTTTTAAATTTCCTCTCATCTATTTTCATACATCCCTTAAATCTTGTAATATCCTTTAAGCAAAAGAAAATTAACTACAGGCTAAATTATTTCATGCTATCTTAGTTTTGAAATAATCTTCTGCCTTCAAAGAGAAAACTTGGTAGGTAGGACATTGTTCTTGTGGAGATTGTACCCTAGGTCACTGGTCACAAAGTGACTTCAAAGGCTACCTGAGGCATTCCTCTCAAATTACAAGTGAGGAAATAGGTTCAGGAGGTTCTTCACGTTTCATAAGACCACACATGAAATCAGGAGTCAGAGCCAGGGCTAGAATTCACAGGACTGGACATCTGAGGGTCTGTACCCTGTGCAATGCTGGGACCGTGGTGTCACTGTGCCACTGATTAGGTAGGCAGTCCTCCTGGCTCCACACTGGCCCTACCTCTCTCTGGCCTCCCTCAGCAGCAGGGCAGGCCTCTGGCCTCTCTGAGGCAACGCTCTTTCCTCCCTTGCTCACATGCCCTCTATGACCACTACTCTCATGTCACTGTACTGGTTTGGGGGCAGGTCAATGTGAGGGTCATCTAGCTGGCTGGCAGGACATTTCTGGGACTGTACTGCATACCCAGCCTCATTACTGGGTCTGATTCTTGGATTTAGATTCACATGATGGGCTGGAATGCTAATTGATGAATTTACAGTTGGTCCTTATAATCCTTTGCCAGATAACTGGCAAAGGGCAGGGTCCTTAACAGTCCATAAAAACACTCAAACCCCATTTCCTATTCTCTGTCCCTTGTGAGGCCTGTCACTCCCATTCACTGGTACTTTGTTCCTGTAGAGAACCCATCATGGAGTATCAGGACTCCCAAGTGAAGCCATCAACACGTTTTTGTCAGGCAGACGACCAAATTGTAAGTCAGCCAGACACAGGGTTGGAAAAACAGAAAGGTTTATTTACAGTTTGTATACTGGGAGGCAGGCAGGGTCTGGTGACCTAAGGCTGCCAGCTCTCTGAACCAGGGCAAATTTGTTCTTTTCATAGGGAGTGACATATATATGCATGAACAGTGAGGGGAGGATCTTCAGCCTTGTGCTGCATGTGCAGTCCGCATAATTTTAGCAAACGAGTTTTTGTGCATGGCTCTAAAAATACTGCACACAGCCCTTAAAAAAAAGGGAGATGGCGCGCTATCACTCTAGGAAGGTCATATAGCCAGTAGATTCAAAGTCAGTGTGCCCCTGCCTTGGCCTCTTGTCAGGACAGAAGAAACTTGGGGATTGGACCAATCATGGTGAAGTGCTGTAAAAGCTGTAACAAAAATGTAACAAGAGTAGACTTTTCAGGAAAAACAACTATTATGGGATGGTTAATAACCCTTTCAAGACTGCCTGCTTCCCCACGAGCATTTCTGATTGGTCAGGAGTCCTTGGCCTTTGTTTCTTGTATACCAAAAAAACCAAACCCATTTCCGTGGAGTGGGTTCTGACTCTCAGTGACCCTACAGAACAAAGTAGAATTGCCCCATAGGATTTACAAGGAGCGCCTGGTAGATTCGAACTGCTGTCTTTTTTGGTTAGCAGCAGTAACTTTTAACCACTAGGCCCCAGGGCTTCCTGTTTCTTGTATAGGTACTGATTTAAACTCTGGTCTTAGAGGGGTCACATTTTGTCCTGACTCAGGCAGCCTGAGCTTCACAGAGTCCTGGGGAACTTGGTACTGATGAGCAAAGGCTGAGCGAGTCCCTGAGGGAAGGGAGCAAGGAAGGTTGTAACTCTCATTTTGGCTGTCTCCCCAAGCACACAGCAGTCTTCCCATAGACCTAGCAGAGGTCTGAACACTGGCAGCTGAAGCCACTGAGGGGTTCAGGGGTCCAGGCATCTTGGGCTTCTGTGCATCCAAACTTCTGCCACCCAACTCTTAGGGACTGGTGGCAGAAACTGCATTGACTTTCTCAGACCCTCTGGGCCAGCGCTCAGAGCTCAAGGATCTCAGGCAGCTACACGTTAGGCGTGGGTAGGGCAAGGGCAGGAGGCCGGGGTGGGGAGATGCGCTTTAGCACCGGGCAGGGGGCGGGGCCGAGCGTCGCAGATCGCCCCGCCCCTCTCCTGGCCTGGTAAAGTCTGACTTAAGCGCCTCTGTAGCAATCCCAAGATTTGAGGGAACCTTGCACTGTGGCCATCATTTTGGGTTACTGGGACATTCGCAGGGTGATTGAGGCGTCCGCCTGGGCAGATGGGAGGGGGGCACGGTGGCGAGGAAGGGCCGAGCCACTCAGGGAATGATTCTGGAAGATTCTTCTCTCGAGCTTTGCTGGAGCTGAGCCCCATCCTTCAGCCTGGCCCACTCCAGGCTGGGTACTTTGAGCCCAGAAGGGATGGGAGTGGGGCGTAGTGAGAAGCATGTGGAGTGTGCACTGTGGAGTTTTCTCGCCTGCGTGAGGAGATGAGGGTGGCGTCGGCTTACCTGGAGATGAAGTCAGGCAGGCAGGATCCCGCCATCTCTGACCCCTTCCCCGTGCTGTCTCTCCAGCTGGCGCGTGCAATCCACCTGCTTCTGGAATAGCAGATTCAAACTATGAGGAGAAGTACACGATAGGGGACGGTGATGGCACCCTTGTGTTGGCCCCTCTGCCAGCTAATGCTGATTTGGTAACAAGCAGCCTGTGTCCTGGCCACCTGTTGCCCTTCTCTGCAGGGCCTCCACCAGCTGGATCTGGGGCCTGCCCCTTCCTGGGACCTATTTGGCTGTGCAGCTGGCCTGCCAGCTCAGGATACTGGGAGGGAATTGCTGCCCCCACCCCTTATCAATATTTGGGATTGAGTTCTCCTTAGGGCTTGCCTAAGCCTTTTGTAAGCCTTTGTCCTGGGAGTGTGAGACTTAGTGGTTCTGTCAGCTGCCAGATCCACCAGTGTTAGGGCACCTTGCAGTGACGCTTGGTATGGTTTCTGGGGACGGAATGTTGGACTACAAGGAGATTTGTTTTCATTTCATCGATTCCACCATAGCTCCGGACTATGACAGAAGCCAGTGGCTGAATGAGAAATTCAAGCTGGGCCTGGACTTCCCCAATGTAGGTACAGGATGTGGGGGAGGGGGGGAATTAAAAGGTGTCTCTTCCTCCGTCTCCTTTCCCGAGCCTGGAGTTTTACTACCAGGTGCCTTCTGCTCCACCTCTTTCATTCCTTGTTCTCTTCAGTGCCTTTCTGTGGTGTTCCCTGTTCCAGATCACGCATGCGCTGTACATACATTTATTTAGTGCCTACCATGGGCCAGGCCTTTCACAGGGGATGTGAGTGTTGGGGAGCCTGGTGGTACAACAGACCTGCCTGGTTTCCATTGCAGCTGCCCTACTTGATTGATAAGGCTCACAAGATCACCCAGAGTAACGCCATCCTGTGCTACATTGCCCGCAAGCACAACCTGTGTGAGTGGGGCTGGGGGCAAGCGCGGGGGCACAGGAGGCCAGGGGGCCATTCCCAGGGCTTGGCTGCATGGGATGCTGAGGGTGAGTGTCCGATGTGTGGGCTGCAGGTGGGAGACAGAAGAAGAGAAGATCCGTGTGGACATTTTGGAGAACCAGCTTACAGACACCCATATGGAGCTGGCCAGGGTGTGCTACAGCCCTGACTTTGTGAGTTTCTGTTGGGCTGGGCCAGGGCAGGGTTTGAATCAGGAGATGAAATTTTTCGTTCTCATTTGTACTTGTACTTTGTGCTGCTTGAACTCACTGAAGGTACAGATCCACCAGGCAGTCTCTTATACTGACCTTTATAACTGTTAATCTCCTCAAATGAAAACTCCAAATTAGTCCCCCCAGTTTTAGGATAAAGTCCACATTCCCTTCAGTGTGGATATTAAGTTTTTAAACAACACGTGTATCTTGTTTTCCCAGTGTCGTCTTCTTAAAACTCACAGGGATTCACGTGTACCCCGATTATTAGCCACACAGTTGTTCACCACAGTCTTTCTCCAAGAATGCTTTCGGCTCCCTCCTTTCTTTCATTCTCTCAAATTCGCCTCACTTTTCAGGAAACTACTAGAAAATCCCTTTCCTTCTTGTGCCAACCCAGGGATTAGAACTTCCCTTTCCTTCTTTGAGCTCTTGTAGTTTTTTCCTCCTGGAATTCCACCTGACATCTGAGGCAAGTGCTCAGCCAGATGCTTAGAGCATTCCTGGGTCTGACCCGATAGGTGGGTTGTTGGAGATCAGTGGTGACAGATTCAAAGACGGTATTATTTTCCTCTCTGCCTTCCCAGATCTCTTACAGATGGGGTTGGTACCCAGTAGGGGTCTAATAAATGCTGGTTGGATTAAATAGAGGCCTGGATACTGGCCCAGTAGCAGTATAGGGAGGTTGGCAGTTCTCCCATGGCCAGCTGGGTTGTGGCAGCAGTGGGGGAGCTGCCTCTCTGCCCAGGTTGCAGGGTCTGAGGGTGGTGACAGCTGTTTTCTGTCCCAGGAGAAGCTAAAGCCGCAGTACTTGGAGGGGCTCCCTGACAAGATGAAGCTCTTCTCACAGTTCCTGGGGCAGCGGCCATGGTTTGCAGGGGACAAGGTAAAGGGGGAAGAGATGGGGACACAGGTTGTCATTTCTCCCAGATGATGGAGCTTCTCACTCACTCCTCCTCGGCTTTCTGCAGATCACCTTTTTAGGTATCTCTGCTTACGATGTCCTTGACTGGAACCGTATCTTTGAGCCTAAGTGCCTGGATGCATTCCCAAACCTGAAGGATTTCATGGCCTGCCTTCAGGTGATAATCCTGATGCTCCCTTCTCTTTGATGTTTCTCTTTCCTTCTCCATGACAGTTTCCTAGTTTTGGAGCTGAAAATAACAGTAACTAGCATTTATGGAGTATTGGCTTTATGCTAGGACATGTGCTAAGCATTTACATATATTGTCCCAGCTTTAATGTTCACAACATAACTACAGGGTAGATAGAATTATCACCCCATTTTACAGAGAGGAATCTGGAGCTAAAGGGAGTAAGGAGTTGGCTCAAGGTCACAGAGCCAGTACAAACCGTGCTGGGCTTGTTGTCAGCTTCTGTGAGCAATAGCCAGTGGCGCGCCTTCTCTAGTGCCAAAAAGGAAAGTTCGGGCCCTTTTCCTGCCTGAGTTTCACAGCCCAACAAAGTATGAGTGAGACAGAACATGAGGAGTGAGTACGTAGCTGGCAGTAGTAGGGCTGAGACAAGGTAGAATTGCTAGTAAGTTCCAAAGACACAGACAGTATTTATACCTGATCTCCAGAAAGCTTTGTACCAATTCTATCCACATTGTGGGCAAGTTCTGAAGCTCCCAGATCTGTAGAGGTGCTGGGGTTTGAGTATTTGAGTATTTATGTGGGTGCTCCTTTGAAGGATTTCATCTTGAAGTGTTCTGTGGTGAGACAGTGTCCTTCCCTCCACTCTTCTGTCCTTTCTGCTTCCCTATTGTCTTAAGCTTTTCCATCTCTGAGATGGGTCAGTATCTTTAACTCATGTTCATTGATGGTCTCCTGTGGATGAGGCAGTGGGTCAGGCACAGTGGGGTCTGCAAAGATGGCCCTGCCCTGGACCCCACCCTCCAAGCTCAGTGTGGTTGGATAACTTCAGCCATAACAGGCATCGGGTGTGTGGTACCAACTATGGTATAAGGGAACACAGCCTGGACCCCACCTTACAGCCAGTCATCCATCACACATGGTCAACTGGTTTGAGAGCAACCCAATATACTTGATTACAGGTTTGAGTATTTGAGGCAGTCGCCCAACAGGGTTTTCAGCCTAGAGTTCTTTTTTTTTAACCCCTTCCCATCAGAGATCTGCTTTCTTGGCTAGTTCTCATCAACTTCTGGTACTGGGCCAAGCTGAACACCTTGGGGATGACACAAGAGCTAAGATGACTGTGAATGTTGGCTGTGAACTGGGGCCTTATGTTTAGGAAGTTCCAGATGTCTTTGAATGCTTTAAAAATTATCTATCCTGTTATGACAGCCCAGAACACACACCTGTGTGTCATTAGGGCTGGTCCTCTTAGCTTTTGTTTAGTAGGTTGGAGCACAGGGAGATTAGGCTCGGTTACTAGGTTGAGAAGCTTGGACACTCTACTGGCTTTGCTAGTCCCTTCCCCTTTCAATCTTGGTCCAGATTTGCTGACTCATTTGCCCAGATCTGGCCTCTTGCAGGCTGTATGGGTATGTTCTGAGCCCCTTTGTCCTGCTCTGTCTTCTTTTCTATGTGAAAACCCTTTTCAACCGGGCATGCATCAGGAGCCTCCCTCTGCAAAAGGAGAATGTTGGTTACACTAGGAGTGAGATGTTCTCCTGTGAGGGAGGGGAAGGGAGAAAACCCCCAGGACTGGGAAGAAATAGGCTGAATTTCAGCCCTCTCCCAGGTCTGGCTTGGTGAGCAGGGGGAAGGTGTTTAACCTCTGTGCACCTCAGTTTCCCTTTTGATAAATGGTACAAGTAGAATCTATCTTTCAATGTAATTGAGAGGATTTTCTCATCCTGTATTACTATCTCTAGTGGACATAAAGCACCTAGCATAGTGTAGGGTTTCCAAGATGGGAGCTGTCATTAAGATAAGAGATTACAGAAAATTGGAGTTAACAAGTTATCAGGGAGCCACAGGAAGACTTTTATGCCCCATCACTTGCCCCACATAGAAGGACTGTGGCTGGTCCCCTGATATGGCTGTGCTTGCACAGAAAGTGTTAAGAGTCCTGACACAGAGCAAAATGAGCTCTGGCCTTCTTTTCCCCTCCCTAAGGGCCTGAGGAAGATCTCTGTCTATATGAAGTCCAGCCACTTCCGCCGAACGCCCATCTATATGAAGATGGCCACGTGGTGTAATAAGTAGGGTCCCATTATGCCAAGAGATGGGAGGAGGATCCAGCCCTGTACCTGCTGCCCCCGGGCATGGAGACCACCCCATCTTTCCCCCATCCCCAGCACCAGCCTTCTCCTTTCTTTCCTTCTTTTTCACTCCATTCCCTTCCCCAGGGCCTTATTTGTCCCCTTTTTTACCCCACTCAATCCCACCCAGTCTAGGCCCTTTAAGCCAGGACTTACCTTCAGCCAAGTCACCTCCCGACCTCTCTTGTCCTTGCACTGAAGCCAACCAGACTACTTTTCCCTCAGTGTCATGTTTCTGCAGAGGAGCCTCCTGGACCCCAGCCTGTAGGGCTCAGCCCTGAGCTCCCTGTTCTGCCCTGAGAGACCAGTATGGCTGGTGTGTGGGCCCTGCCCCAGCCCTGTGTGATCCCCAGATAAGAGCTGAGCTACACCTGCTGTGTTTTGTCTTCCTGGCTACTGGGACACAGGACTAACTCTGGTAATAATGGTGGTAGTTGACAGAGGGGGGTGTCCTCCCTTTGTCTTTTAGTGGGGCAATGGGGAAGGGACTGAGCAGTCCACAGGGTATGGGTTCCTGGGGGACTACCTCCTGTCACCCTCTCCTGGAAGTTTTCACTGATCCAGATGCCACTCCTCCTCTCTGTTCTCAAAATAAATCTCAACAGCACATATCCCACTGTATTGTAACTGTTGTTTTACTTGCCTTTTTTTTTTTTTTCTTGCCCAGCTAGAGCATAAATTCATTGAGGTGATAATTCATGTCTTATTTGACTTTTTGTGTCTGATGTCTATCACAGTGCTTACCACACAGTGCATATTTGTTAAAAATTTGAAATCTGAAAGAGTTCTCTCTAGTTAAGGGTCTGGAGAAGTCTACAGTCCAGATTGGGATATAAAACTCTAGTTGTAGCTATCTCTGCCATTGGAGATACGTAATAAATTTAAGAAGATTTTAAATCAACATGTCTGGAAGAATTAGCCACTAGGTCTCCTTGGCTTGAGTGGTAATAGGCTCTAGCTGCTGGTTGGAAAGCTTGATGTCAGAACGCCAGGACCTGTTTGCTAGACCAAGGTGTGGCAGATCTGGGTGGTCAGGAAGTGGTATGGGCCATTTATAACAGGTCATCCACGAAGGAGCAGAACTCACTGTAGAACATCAGGGCTGAGCAGATTCCTCATACCATAGCTGGATAGTGGAGTAGAGCCTTGTTTCAGCACAGCCTTCATGCTTGGCCCATAGCAGAGAGACATTGTGGAGAAGAGTCTTACTGGGGTTTACCCAGATGGTCACTGCTTATCCAATGCAGTTTCTGCAGTTATTAAATGAAAAAGAAACAATAGGCCTAACATTAAAAGCAGTTACGAAGCAAGTGATTAATTAAAAAAGATAAAACTGGTAGAAAAAAGTTAATCAGGAGGCGGGGCCAAGATGGCGGACTAGGTGGACGCTACCGCGGATCCCTCTTGCAACAAAGACTCGGAAAAACAAGTGAATCGATCACATACATAACAATCTACGAACCCTGAACGACAAACACAGATTTAGAGACGGAGAATGAACAAATACGGTGAGACAGCGATTGTTTGCAGAGCCAGGAGCCAGCTTACGAGTCAGGTGACTTTCGGAGCCCGATTTGGGGCAGAGCCCAGGGGGGCAGACGGCACAGACAAGGGGCCCAGCCCTAGCCCCCGAACTCATCCCGGGAGGGAGCCCAGCTAGTTCGTGCGGGTGGCACGACGCGCCGGTGGGAGAAGTCGCCGGGAGGCAGTGACTGCTCTTGGAGCGGGGAGAGCAGCGTCCCAGTCGGGGAGCCGTCCCGCTGGGATTTTGGCGGGGAGCGGGAGTAGCGCGAGCGCAGGGAGCAGCTACACTCCCCTGAATTGACCCCGGGGGGCCCAGCCGTTCACGCCGGAGGCGCCCACCTGGTTCGCGTGAGCGGCGTGGAGGCGCAGCCGGTGGGAGAAGTCCCTGGGAGGCAGTGGCTGGTCTTGGAGCGGGGAGAGCGGCGTCCCAGCCGGGACGCGCAGTCGCGGCGCAGGCGCGGGGAGCTGCTCCGCTCTCCTGAGCTGACCCCGGAGGGGGGGAGCCCACCCGGTTCACGGGGGCGGCGCGTGACGCGGCTGGCGAGACGGGGAGTCCCCAGGAGGCAGCGAGTGATTTTGGAGTCGAGAGTGCACCGTCCCAGTAGGGGAGCCTTAACCTTGGGGGTGGGGCTGACAGCGGAGGATCTGACCGTGACGCCAGCGGGCCAGACCCCCAGGGGGCAATCTCCACACAGCCAGTACATATAGGTGACGTGCCCCGCGGAAATCTCAGATATAATAGTCATTCCAAGCAAGACAAGCAACTCTGGCTATATTCTGAGGTGCTACTCTCCTATCTCTCTGATCCCTCCCCCACCCTCCCCAGGCGGCTCCATTAACATCCGAATAGCCTGAGCCAGAGGGAGAACTCTGATAGGGATCTGACTGCATTTTTTTTAGCGGATTTTCTGGAAAAACTAGTTTCCCAGTGATGGCTCAGAGACAGCAGTCCATATCAAACCACATAAAGAAGCAGACCATGACAGCTTCTCCAACCCCCCAGACAAAAGAATCAAAATCTTTCCCAAATGAAGATACAATCCTGGAATTATCAGATATAGAATATAAGAAACTAATTTAGAGAATGCTTAAAGACATCACAAATGAAATAAGGCAAACTGCAGAAAAAGCCAAAGAACACACTGATAAAACTGTTGAACTCAAAAAGATTATTCAAGAACATACTGGAAAAATTAATAAGCTGCAAGAATCCATAGAGAGCATGTAGAAATCCAAAAGATTAACAATAAAATTACAGAATTAGACAACGCAATAGGAAGTCAGAGGAGCAGACTCGAGCAATTAGAATGTAGACTGGGACATCTGGAGGACCAGGGAATCAACACCAACATAGCTGAAAAAAAATCAGATAAAAGAATTAAAAAAAATGAAGAAACTCTAAGAATCATGTGGGACTCTATCAAGAAGGATAACTTGCGAGTGATTGGAGTCCCAGAACAGGGAGGGGGGACAGAAAACACAGAGAAAATAGTTGAAGAACTCCTGACACAAAACTTCCCTGACATCATGAAAGACGAAAGGATATCTACCCAAGATGCTCAGCGAACCCCATTTAAGATTGATCCAAAAAGAAAAACACCAAGACATTATCATCAAACTTGCCAAAACCAAAGATAAACAGAAAATTTTAAAAGCAGCCAGGGAGAAGAGAAAGGTTTCCTTCAAGGGAGAATCAATAAGAATAAGTTCAGACTACTCAGCAGAAACCACACAGGCAAGAAGGGAATGGGACGACATATACAGAGCACTGAAGGAGAAAAACTGCCAACCAAGGATCATATATCCAGCAAAACTCTCTCTGAAATATGAAGGAGAAATTAAGATATTTACAGATAAACACAAGTTTAGAGAATTTGCAAAAACCAAACCAAAGCTACAAGAAATGCTAAAGGAGATTGTTTGGTCAGAGAACCAATAATATCAGATACCAGCACAATACAAGGTCACAAAACAGAACGTCCTGATATCAACTCAAATAGGGAAAGCACAAAAACAAACAAATTAAGATTAATTCTAAAAAATAAATAAATAAATAAAATAATACACATAACAGGGAATCATGGAAGTCAATAGGTAAAAGATCACAATAATCAAAAAGAGGGACTAAATACAGGAGGCACTGAACTGCCAGATGGAGAGTAATACAAGGCGATATAGAACGATACAAGTTAGGTTCTTACTTAGAAAAATAGGGGTAAATAATAAGGTAACCACAAAAAGGAATATCAACTCCATAACTCAAGATAAACCCAAGAAAAACGTAACGACTCAACTAACATAAAGTCAAACATTATGAAAATGAGGATCTCACAATTTACTAAGAAAAAGTCTCAGCACAAAAAAAGTATGTGGAAAAATGAAATGGCCAACAACACACATGAAAAGGCATCAAAATGACAGCACTAAAAACTTATTTATCTATAATTACGCTGAATGTAAATGGACTAAATGCACCAATAAAGAGACAGTCACGGACTGGATAAAGAAACACGATCCATCTATATGCTGCCTACAAGAGACACACCTTAGACTTAGAGACACAAACAAACTAAAACTCAAAGGATGGAAAAAAATATATCAAGCAAACAATAAGCAAAAAAGAAGAGGAGTAGCAATATTAATTTCTGACAAATAGACTTTAGACTTAAATCCACCACAAAGGATAAAGAAGGACACTATATAATGATAAAAGGGACAATGGATCAGGAAGACATAACCATATTAAATATTTATGCACCCAACGACAGGGCTGCAACATACATAAATCAAATTTTAACAGAATTGAAAAGTGAGATAGACGGCTCCACAATTATAGTAGGAGACTTCAACACACCACTTTCGGAGAAGGACAGGACATCCAGTAAGAAGCTCAATAGAGACACGGAAGACCTGCTTACAACAATCAACCAACTTGACCTCATTGACTTATACAGAACTCTCCACCCAACTGCTGCAAAATATACTTTTTTTTCTAGCGCACATGGAACATTCTCTAGAATAGACCACATATTAGGTCATAAAACAAACCTTTGCAGAATCCAAAACATCGAAATATTACAAAGCATCTTTTCAGACCACAAGGCAATGAAACTAGAAATCAATAACAGAAAAACTAGGGAAAAGAAATTAAATACTTGGAAACTGAACAATACCCTCCTGAAAAAAGACTGGGTTATAGAAGACATCAAGGAGGGAATAAGGAAATTCATAGAAAGCAACGAGAATGAAAATACTTCCTATCAAAACCTCTGGGACACAGCAAAAGCAGTGCTCAGAGGCCAATTTATATAGATAAATGCACACATACAAAAAGAAGAAAGAGCCAAAAGCAGAGAACTGTCCCTACAACTTGAACAAATAGAAAGTGAGCAACAAAAGAACCCATCAGGCACCAGAAGAAAACAAATAATAAAAATTAGAGCTGAACTAAATGAATTAGAGAACAGAAAAACAATTGAAAGAATTAACAAAGCCAAAAGCTGGTTCTTTGAAAAAATTAACAAAATTGATAAACCATTGGCTAGACTGACTAAAGAAATACAGGAAAGGAAACAAATAACCCGAATAAGAAACGAGAAGGACCACATCACAACAGAACCAAATGAAATTAAAAGAATCATTTCAGATTATTATGAAAAATTGTACTCTAACAAATTTGAAAACCTAGAAGAAATGGATGAATTCTTGGAAAAACACTACCTACCTAAACTAACACATTCAGAAGTAGAACAACTAAATAGACCCATAACAAAAAGAGAGTTTGAAACGGTAATCAAAAAACGCCCAAAAAAAAAAAAGTCCTGGCCCGGACGGCTTCACTGCAGAGTTCTACCAAACCTTCAGAGAAGACTTAACACCACTACTACTGAAGGTATTTCAAAGCATAGAAAAAGACGGAATACTACCCAACTCATTCTATGAAGCTACCATCTCCCTGATACCAAAACCAGGTAAAGACATTACAAAAAAAGAAAATTATAGACCTATATCCCTCATGAACATAGATGCAAAAATCCTCAACAAAATTCTAGCCAATAGAATCCAACAACACATCAAAAAAATAATTCACCCTGATCAAGTGGGATTTATACCAGGTATGCAAGGCTGGTTTAATATCAGAAAAACCATTAATGTAATCCATCACATAAATAAAACAAAAGATAAAAACCACATGATCTTATCAATTGATGCAGAAAAGGCATTTGACAAAGTTCAACACCCATTTATGATAAAAACTCTTACCAAAATAGGAATTGAAGGAAAATTCCTCAACATAATAAAGGGCATCTATGCAAAGCCAACAGCCAGTATCACTCTAAATGGAGAGAACCTGAAAGCATTTCCCTTGAGAACGGGAACCAGACAAGGATGCCCTTTATCACCGCTCTTATTCAACATCGTACTTGAAGTCCTAGCCAGGGCAATTAGGCTAGATAAAGAAATAAAGGGTATCTGGATTGGCAAGGAGGAAGTAAAGCTATCACTATTTGCAGATGACATGATCATATACACAGAAAACCCTAAGGAATCCTCCAGAAAACTACTGAAACTAATAGAAGAGTTTGGCAGAGTCTCAGGTTATAAAATAAACATACAAAAATCACTTGGATTCCTCTACATCAACAAAAAGAACACCGAAGAGGAAATAACCAAATCAATACCATTCACAGTAGCCCCCAAGAAGATAAAATACTAGGAATAAATCTTACCAAGGATGTAAAAGACCTATACAGAGAAAACTACAAAGCTCTACTACAAGAAATTCAAAAGGACATACTTAAGTGGAAAAACATACCCTGCTCACGGATAGGAAGACTTAACGTAGTAAAAATGTCTATTCTACCAAAAGCTATCTATACATATAACGCACTTCCAATCAAAATTCCAATGTCATATTTTAAGGGGATAGAGAAACAAATCACCAATTTCATATGGAAGGAAAAGAACCCCTGGATAAGCAAAGCATTACTGAAAAAGAAGAAGAAAGTGGGAGGCCTCACTCTACCTGATTTCAGAACCTGTTATACAGCCACAGTAGTCAAAACAGCCTGGTGCTGGTACAACAACAGGCACATAGACCAATGGAACAGAATTGAGAATCCAGATATAAATCCATCCATTTTATGTATGAGCAGCTGATACTTGACAGAGGACCAGTGTCAGTTAATTGGGGTGCTGGCATAACTGGATATCCATTTGCAAAAGAATGAAACAGGACCCATACCTCACACCATGCACAAAAACTAACTCCAAGTGGATCAAAGATCTAAACATAAAGACTAAAACGATAAAGATCATGGAAGAAAAAATAGGGACAACCCTAGGAGCCCTAATACAGGGCATAAACAGAATACAAAACATTACCAAAAATGATGAAGAGAAACCAGATAACTGGGAGCTCCTAAAAATCAAACACCTATGCTCATCTAAAGACTTCACCAAAAGAGTAAAAAGACCACCTACAGACTGGGAAAGAATTTTCAGCTATGACATCTCAGACCAGCGCCTGATCTCTAAAATCTACATGATTCTGTCAAAACTCAACCATAAAAAGACAAACAACCCAATCAAGAAGTGGGCAAAGGATATGAACACACATTTCACTAAAGAAGATATTCAGGCAGCCAACAGATACATGAGAAAATGCTCCCGATCATTAGCCATTAGAGAAATGCAAATTAAAACTACGATGAGATTCCATCTCACTCCAACAAGGCTGGCATTAATCCAAAAAACACAAAATAATAAATGTTGGAGAGGCTGCGGAGAGATTGGAACTCTCATACACTGCTGGTGGGAATGTAAAATGGTACAACCACTTTGGAAATCTATCTGGCGTTATCTTAAACAGTTAGAAATAGAACTACCATACAACCCAGAAATCCCACTCCTTGGAATATACCCTAAAGATACAAGAGCCTTCACACAAACAGATATATGCACACCCATGTTTACTGCAGCTCTGTTTACAATAGCAAAAAGCTGGAAGCAACCAAGGTGTCCGTCGACGGATGAATGGGTAAATAAATTGTGGTATATTCACACAATGGAATACTACGCATCGATAAAGAATGGTGACGAATCTCTGAAACATTTCATAACATGGAGGAATCTGGAAGGCATGCTGAGCGAAATGAGTCAGAGGTAAAAGGACAAATATTGTATAAGACCACTATTATAAGATCTTGAGAAATAGTAAAAACTGAGAAGAACACATACTTTTGTGGTTACGAAGGGGGGAGGGAGGGAGGGAGAGGGTTTTTTATTGATCAGTCAGTAGATAAGAACTGCTTTGGGTGAAGTGAAAGACAACACTCAATACATGGAAGGTCAGCCCAATTGGACTGGACTAAAAGCAAAGAAGTTTCCGGGATAAAATGAATGCTTCAAAGGTCAGCAGAGCAGTGGCGGGGGTCTGGGGAACATGGTTTGAGGGGACTTCTAAGTCAATTGGCAAAATAATTCTATTATGAAAACATTCTGCATCCCACTTTGAAATGTGGCGTCTGGGGTCTTAAATGCTAACAAGCGGCCAACTAAGATGCATCAATTGGTCCCAACCCACCTGGAGCAAAGGAAAATGAAGAACACCAAGGTCACACGACAACTAAGAACCCAAGAGACAGAAAGGGCCACATGAACCAGAGACTTACATCGTCCTGAGACCAGAAGAACTAGTTGGTGCCCGGCCACAATCGATGACTGCCCTGTCAGGGAGCCCAACAGAGGACCCCTGAGGGAGCAGGAGATCAGTGGGATGCAGACCCCAAATTCTCTTAAAAAGACCATACTTAATGGTGTGACTGCGACTAGAGGAATCCCAGCGGCAGTGCTCCCCAGACCTTCTGTTGGCACAGGACAGGAACCATCCCCGAAGACAACTCATCAGACATGAAAGGGACTGGTCAGCGGCGGGGAGAGAGATGCTGATGAAGAGTGAGCTAATTAAATCAGGTGGACACTTGAGAGTGTGTTGGCAACTCTTGACTGGAGGGGGGATGGGAAGATAGAGAGAGAGGGAAGCTGGCAAAATTGTCACGAAACGAGAGACTGAAAGGGCTGACTCAATAGGGGAAGAGCAAGTGGGAGAAGGGAGTAAGATGTATGTAAACTTACATGTGACAGACCGATTGGATTTGTAAATGTTCACTTGAAGCTTAATAAAAGTTAATTAAAAAAAAAGTTAATCAAAGCTAAAAGTTTATGAAGCTGGTAAGATGCAAATTAGTTAAGGTAAAAGTTTATTAAACTTTAATATTTACAAATTCCAAGACAGAAGGTATAAAAATAAAAGGGAGAAAAGTAATAGAAGTTGCCCTAGGCTTGGTTCTCTAAAGGAGCAGAATCAGTGAATCATATGTATGTATATAAATATCTATATGAAGATTTATCTCAGGGAAATGGCTCTCGCAATTGTGAAGGCTGGCAAGTCCCAAATTTGTGGGTCAGGCATCAGGCTGGAGTCTCACAGGGTTGTGGAAGCTGGTGAATCCCAAGATCTGCAGGTACAGTGAAAGGCTGTGGGCTCACAAGGTTTTGGAAGCTGGTGAATCCCAAGATAATGCAGGTCAGGTGGCAGGCTGCTGGCTCACGTTCCAAGAACTGGAGATGAGAGGATGATGAGTCAGATGCAGAATCTGGAGAGAGCTTTGCCAGAATATCCATATATATTGAATGCAGGCCACATCCTTGAGGAAATTCCTCCTAAAACTGATTGGCTGAGCATATCAGATCACATCCTGGAGATGATTACATTATATTACATCATGGAAATGCAGTCAGTCCAATGTCTGCCAAACCACTGAGAATCATAGCCTAATCAAGTTGCCACAACTACCATCGCATTCCACCGCTTGTCATTCTGGCACCTGTACACATCTCCTTAAACTATATATAATCTCTAATTAAAGACAATTATAAAATCATACTTGCGCCTAACATGATATGACTAACACACCTAAAACCGAAAACCCACTAGCCACATTTTTATGAGTAATGGGCTAAAGGAGGAAAGAAAACAAACTTATATACATACAGTTATACACACGTACGGAAACCCTGGTGGCCTAGTGGTTAAGTGTTAACGGCTGCTAACCAAAAGGTCAGCAGTTTGAATTCATGAGGCACTTTTTGGAAACTCTGTGGGGCAGTTCTACTCTGTCCTATAAGGTTGCTATGAGTCAGAATCAATGGCAACAAGCTGGTTTTTTGGGCTTTTTATACATACATACATATACATAAAAAAAAAAATACACATGTAATAAGGAAGAAATACAGCAATTACAGTCCTTGTTCACTGGTCACGTGGTTGTAGCTGGTACGCTTATTCCTACTCCTCACTTATCGACTATCTCATTATCTGACATTTCACCTTTATGACGAGTAAAAAATCAACTATTTTGTGCATTAATAACATATATCTGGCAGTAACAAATGCTGAGGTGGGAAGTGAGATTAGCACTGGCTGTGATGGTTAAGGTTATGTGTCAGCTTGGCTAGGCCATGATTCTCAGTCATTTGACAGTTATGTCGTAGTATGATTTGGCACTTACAGTCATCGTCCATTTTGTGATCTAATGTGGTCATCCTCCATTTTCACATAACACCAATTTTCACATAACAGTCTGGTCTTTGGAACCTAACCAAGTCAGTAAGTGAGGAGAGGGTGTATTTACAACTACCTTATTCTTTACTAGGTCTAATTAGGATAATATCATCTGTGTAATGGACCAGCGTGATGTCTTACAGAAGGGAAAGGTGATCAAGTTTCCTGCGGACTAAATTATGACATAGAACTGGAGAGGTAATATACCACTGAGGTAGGGCACTGAAGGTGTATTCCTGGCCTTACCAGCTAAAGGCAGACTGCATCTGGTGTTCCTTCAAAAACAGGTAGGGAGAAAAGGGCATTACCCAGATCAGTAGCTGCATACCAGGTACCAGGAAATTTATTGATTTGTTCAAGCAATGAAACCGTGCCTGGAACAGCACAGTTGGCCCCTGCCACGATGGTGTCCAGTCAGCCCCATTGTAGTTAGGTGTCTTAATTCAGTTAGTGCAGTTCCCACTGTCACTTACATAAAATAGCAATCACAGCAGTCTTCAAGGATGCTGGGGCTCCCTTAGCAAATTTGTTCCTCACTGTTGTGGTGAAAGGCATCCTCTGAGCAGTCCATGGTTGGGTCTGTGGGTCCACCGTGATAAATCCACTCTCACATGCCAATTTCTCTAAACCTCTGGAAACTTTCTATAGTATTCCAAGGCAAGCCTAGCATTTCAACTTGATTTAGTGTAAGCCACTGCTTAATTCATGCTTCAGTGAACCAACCAAATAAACTATTAGATCCTTTCCAACATCTCAAGCTGAAACACTGAAGAATCTATGCTTAGTGGACCTAAAGCAATAAATTCAGACTGATCCAACTTTATATTCCTTGTACCATTATCTCATATCCTTAATAGCCATTCCCACACATATTTCCCAGGTTTCTGTTTGTATATATTAGAAAAATCAAGCAGTTCTTTTGGAGTACAGCATACCTCCTCATGGATCACACTTTGTACTTCACCTTTTGGGGCTCACTGAAACTTAAGTCTAGCTATAGGCCTAGAAACAAAAATTGGTGGTGGAGGTGGGTCCTGGGGACATTTAGCAGTGTCTTATAAAGCATCTGCCTCAGGTGATGCCGCAGGCAATGCCATAGGTGTCGCCCCACACAGTATCTCAGACAAAGACTCTTAAGGCAGAAAAAAAAAAAAAAAAAAAAACCCAACGCGCAGAGCTACATTAATTTCATCATATAGGGGTGGAAGGAATAATGATTTTACTGGGAAGGGTGGCTCAGCAGACAAAGATGGAGTAATCTCTTCAGATGGGAGTAAGGGAGCTGATTCTCTTTACAGGATTAATTCAACAGGATTTAGGGGCTCAGTTTCCCCAACTTCCGGATTGTCTGCCCATATGTCCATATTTCACATTTCGGGATCCCATTTCTTCCCAATCAGTGCCCTCATTTCAACTTCAGACACCATTCAAGGTTAGG